>NC_135995.1:5807675-6146837 GCF_053455715.1 Rhinoraja longicauda
AGTCCACACGCCAGCAGGCGAGGTTAGGACTGATCCCGGGTCGGCAGCGTCATGAGGCAGCCGCTCTAATAGCTGCGAGACTCTTTTCCGCTGTTCCCGCAGCTTCGTTGCAAATACGGGACATTTAGTTGGATACTGCTCATCCCATTTTTGACCTCTAGTTGTGTCTAGCGTTGTCCAAATTAGTGTATATCCCCAAGTCAATTAAATATTTCTAACACTGCTCGGTGGGTACCCCGACTCAGTCAGTTCTTCATATCATATATCATATCATATATATACAGCCGGAAACAGGCCTTTTCGGCCCACCAAGTCCGTGCCGCCCAGCGATCCCCGTACATTAACACTAGCCTACACCCACTAGGGACAATTTTTACATTTACCCAGCCAATTAACCTACAAACCTGTACGTCTTTGGAGTGTGGGAGGAAACCGAAGATCTCGGAGAAAACTCACGCAGGTCACGGGGAGAACGTACAAACTCCTTACAGTGCAGCACCCGTAGTCAGGATGGAACCTGAGTCTCCGGCGCTGCATTCGCTGTAAAGCAGCAACTCTACCGCTGCGCTACCGTGCCGTCAACACACTTCTTTCCTTGAACTCCAAGGTTAATTTCGCATTAAATATAATTTCTCAGTGTGAGCGATCAGAGGAACACCAAGGCTGGGGAACCAACATATTGACAGAGCATCCAAACTACACGTTTACAAAATGTCCGCTTGGCTCCCCGATTAATTTCCGCCAATGATTTAGTCAGTGATCGTGGTTTCCATTAAAAAAACGAAGATGCCCAAATAAGGGATGGCATACATCACGGAGTTTGCATAATCCACAGCGAATCAATAATCTAAAGACAATCCTCTGGAAAGGTGATGGACGGACGAGTTCCAACACTGGGTTTCTGATAGGGACAGACAAGATAGTTGGGAGATAACCCGTGCTCAATTGTCCATCAGTGAACCGTGATTAAAACCACGTCCTTGGTCATTTCAGGGAAGTGTCCCTTCAAATACCAGCAGCAGAGGTTTCACTCCTGGGAGCGGGAGATCTTGGGTGTAAAGGCGACGTCGCAAGTTATGGAAGTCATTAGAAATTCGGGCAAGTTTGTCATATATTTAACCCAAAAGCTTACATAATAAGAGAGTTAAAGCAAAAGTGTTTAATTGTCATGTGTATCATTTCAAAAATGTAAAATCCGCATGCAACCATTGTGACGCGAGCTATAGAAACTGTAAGTGCTGTGAATGCGTGAAAAATGTGGGTCCTCTCAGAGTGTTTTCCAGTATACGCTGTGAAGCTCTGTGAAGTTCTATGAATGTTTAAGAAAATCACCGCTACTCTACGAGATTTCTTACTGTCTTCCCCTGATTTGAGCCATAATTCTGAGTGCGACTGGTCCTCGTGTGAAGCCAGATTCAGGGTACTGGTCAGGCACACAATTCCCTCCAACACATGACACAGCGAGCAGGGGGCTACATAGAAACACATGGCTGCAAACCCGGGATGTTTAATTTTGCTACCTACATTTGTTCTATTGGGCCCCACATTGTTGTCGTGCGATTGCAAATTGTGGTACTATAAGATAACAAATTGGAGGGAAAGGAAATAATGCTGACTTGATTGGGCGAGAGCAGTGGAGGGTTAGGACTCTGTGTGGAGATGCGGCAACATGCGGCAACACACACACACACACACACACACACACACGCACACACACACACACGCACACACACACACGCACACACACACGCACACACACACGCACACGCACGCACACACACACACACACACACACTCACACACACACACACACACACATATATATATATATATATACAACCTATATACAAAACGACAGCTAGTCAGTAACACGAATGTGACATCAAATAATATGATGTAACGGCAGGGCACTCGAAGTTCAAATGTAAGCTGCAGATCGGAAACTCGCTGATATGAAATGGATACACAAGAGACCCAGAGTACAACGAATAGCGGATAATAATTTAGAATCTTTAGAAAATGGACATATTATGGTCGGAGACGATCTTGAATGGGGAATTTGGACGGTGGGCCATGTAGATATCGGTATGATCTACCCTGAACCTCTCCAGTGGACGTGCAGAACCTGCCCGCAGTCCCACGCTGTTTCGCACAGTAGTCGGGATTAAAAGAAGCGAACTGCATGGCTAACCCGTGAGGCTTTGCCAGCCTCAGAGAAACAAATGATTGTACAGGAACTGCCTACTTTCAGGAACCACGGCGATCAGCCATTTTGGGATACCCGAGCAAAGTTCAGGCTCAAGACTGAATAGTGAAATGGGAACTGCGAATGACGAGTTTTAATTGTGGACATCATGTCATTTTGCGAGTCAGTGTAGGTCACCCTGCCAGTAACCAACAAAGGGACAAAAATGCCCCATAAGCAGTACAGTGCTAATGGGAATTAAAAGCTGTTGGACGGATGATGCGGGGTTGTTTGTTGTATGTCTTTGCGTGAACAATGTCTTCCAGCATTCCCGTGTGTCAATGCTTTAAGTATCTGAATATTTCCTTGACGTGTGCTTGATTATGTTTTATTCTTATTTCGATTGTTGAGTGAAATGTGTATCGTATGCCATGTGTCGAGGGTCTGTGCGTTTTAGCATATCGCATGTGTCGCGACAACTTGTTGAGATAATTGTAATTTGCTGACAAGAAGTGAAAAGCCATGAAGAGCGTGATTGCAAAAGTTGTTTGTTGTTTGTTAAATCTGCTCTGTGAGAATGTTGAAGTCATTCCATGGAAAAGATAGAATGGGGTGCAACTGAATGATTCTGCTCTTCCACCTGAAAACACTTGTGGCTGAAGAAACAGTGTCTCGTTGAGAGATTGTCAGTTGAACGAATAGGTCGCGACAATCCATTCATCGTCTATTCTTTGTGGAAATTACCTATTTATTCTTTGTTTTGTAGTTACTTGTGAAATATCTAACTAGGGAGAGATGCAAGCATTCTGTATTGCTTTGTCTTACCCGTGTTTTAAGCTTGATTTGTTTTCTTTTCCGATTTCTTTGCTTTAGAATTGATTTTAAAGACAGACCTGGATTCCACGCTGGCCATGCGAAATCCAGCTTGAATAGATTTCATTGCAGATACGATCTGAACATTTAGGAAATAATTTGTCATTTGGGGAAATTGTGAAGAGTGTGTGTTTATACTTGGAATTTGAGTTTGGGAGATATAAACTCACACCTTTTGAGTCATCAAGTCAGAAGGGAACAGAAACTTCAGCCAAACCCGCCCATGCCGACCAAGATGCAGTATCTAGTCCAGTCTCATTTTCTCAAGTTTAACCTTCTGAAACTTTCCTATCAATGTACCCGTCCGTCTTTTAAAATAATATCAATATGTGAATATCCTTCTCTGCCACCTCGTTCCACATACCCACCACCCTCTGATTGAAAATACTGTTCAGTTCAGATTACGTTGGCCTCCTTTTAACATAAGTATGTACTGTGGTTATTGATTTCCCGACCTTAGATAATAGACGCTGCATTCACCCTACATGCTGGGCAATAAACGTCTAAGCCTGCCCAAGCTTTCACTAGACTTTAGGCCCTCGAGTCCTGCCAACATTTTCGTAAATCTTCTCTGTGCTCTTTCCATCTTAAGGATATCCTTCCTATAGCAGGCTGACAACAACTGAGCACAGTACTCCAAATTGGCCTCACCAACGGCTTTCGATCAACGAGATAGGACGTCCCACCTAAATGAACATGCTGACTATCCCTTATTAGGTCCTGTCTATCCAAATGCCTGTATATTTTAGCTTTCAAAATCCCCTCCACTACTTTCCCTACTACAGAGGTTAGGGTCATCGGTAAACAGTTCCAAGGGTCTTCTTATCACCCCGTCTTGAATAGAAACACAATATAAGTGACCTTTCGTTCGGCAACACATGCGTGCATAATGATGATTCATATACCTCAGCTGAGGTCCCTGTAAATTATTCGTTAGCTCCCCGCAGTATCTTCGGATGTATCTATCAGGCACAAGAGATTTATTTATCTTCGTAGGTTTAGGACATCCAGGAGCTGTTCGACTGCAATGCAAACAGTCAGTTACATTAACTGTCCAACTTCCCCAGCCTTATGTATTTCGCCACGGTAAGAAGAGACGAGAAACATTCGTTAAGGATCATGTCCACCTCCTGTGGCTTCACAGGTGGACCGCTTTGTTTTCTGAGGGACTCCATTTGTCTCCCGAGATAACCCGTTTCCTTAATGCACATGCTCCTGCGTCTATTTTCTATGTTTTTATATTTTCAAAAATCGCTTAAGATTCTCCTTAATTTTATCTGCCAGCGCTATCTTCTGCCCAGTTCTGGTTCTGGTTCTGGTTGATTAACATATAACATATATATAACATATAACAACTACAGCATGGAAACAGGCCTGTCCGGCCCTACCAGTCCACGCCGACCATTCTCCCTGACCTAGTCTCATCTACCTGCACTCAGACCATAACCCTCCAATCCCCTCCTATCCATATACCTATCCAATTTACTCTTAAATAATAAAATCGAGCCAGCCTCCACCACTTCCACCGGAAGCCCATTCCATACAGCCACAACCCTCTGAGTAAAGAAGTTCCCCCTCATGTTACCCCTAAACCTTTGTCCCTCAATTCTGAAGCTATGTCCCCTTGTTGGAATCTTCCCCACTCTCAAAGGGAAAAGCCTACCCACGTCAACTCTGTCCGTCCCTCTCAAAATTTTAAAAACCTCTATCAAGTCCCCCCTCAACCTTCTACGCTCCAAAGAATAAAGACCCAACCTGTTCAACCTCTCTCTGTAGCCTAAGTGCTGAAACCCAGGCAACATTCTAGTAAATCTCCTCTGTACCCTCTCCATTTTGTCGACATCCTTCCTATAATTTGGCGACCAGAACTGCACACCATACTCCAGATTTGGCCTCACCAATGCCCTGTACAATTTCAACATTACATCCCAACTTCTATACTCGATGCTCTGATTTATAAAGGCAAGCATACCAAACGCCTTCTTCACCACCCTATCCACATGAGATTCCACCTTCAGGGAACAATGCACAGTTATTCCCAGATCCCTCTGTTCCACTGCATTCCTCAATTCCCTACCATTTACCCTGTACGTCCTATTTTGATTTGTCCTACCAAAATGCAGCACCTCACACTTATCAGCATTAAACTCCATCTGCCATCTTTCAGCCCACCCTTCCAAAAGGCCCAAGTCTCTCTGTAGACTTTGAAAATCTACCTCACTATCAACTACTCCACCTATCTTAGTATCATCTGCATATTTACTAATCCAATTTGCCACACCATCATCCAGATCATTAATGTAAATGACAAACAACAGTGGACCCAACACAGATCCTTGGGGCACTCCACTAGACACTGGCCTCCAACCTGACATACAATTGTCAACCGTTACCCTCTGGTATCTCCCATTCAGCCATTGTTGAATCCATCTTGCAACCTCACTATTAATACCCAACGATTTAACCTTCTTAATCAACCTTCCATGTGGAACCTTGTCAAATGCCTTACTGAAGTCCATATAGACAACATCCACAGCCTTGCCCTTATCAATTTCCCTGGTAACCTCTTCAAAAAATTCAAGAAGATTAGTCAAACATGACCTTCCAGGCACAAATCCATGTTGACTGTTTCTAATCAGGCCTTGATTATCCAAATAATTATATATATTGTCCCTAAGTATCTTTTCCATACACCACATAAGTGACGATCTCGCGCAGGTCGGTGTGAGTAGAGTCGTGATTAAATTTTGAAGTGGCCCTTTTTGATTACGTTGAGGAGATCTAGTTGCCCAATCCTCAGTTTAAATGACTGAACATCGGGAGCGGCACGTGTGTTGGGTGGTAACATATTCCATTCCCTTATCATCCTTGGGTAAAGGGAATATTGGCAGCAAGGTTTATTGAAATTCAGCGAGTTGGTGATGTGGGGACGGGTATTTTGTCTTGTTTCATGGCGGTTGGTGCTCTGGGATGACGGAAGATTTGATGGCGTGATTTTGTGAATCTCCTTGTAAATTGCAATAAGTTTTAGCTTGATTCTGCGGAGCTCCAGGGTATCGCATCTGAGAGATGTCAGCAGGGCCTGTTTCCACGCTGTATCTCTAAACTAAACTAAACTAAACCCAAACTCCTCCCCGCACTCTACCCACTCCCCACACTGCTCATAAAACCAAACTCTTTCCTATTCCCTCTCTCCACGCTCCCCATGGACTGAAACTCTCTCCCCACAGACTCCTCTCCTCCCCATTCCCTCCCTCCACATTCCCCATGGACTAAAACTCCCTCCCACTCTCTCCCCACCACCCACCCTCCACATGGGGCCAAACATCTCCCCATTCCCTCTCACTGCCCACAGTCCCCGTGGCTCAAACATCTCCGCATTTCACTCCCACCGCCCACACTCCCAGTGAACCCAAATTCCTCCCCATTCCCTCCCACCACACTCCCCATGGACCCAAACTCTCTCCCACTCCCCACACTCTCATGGACACAACCTCCTCCCCATTCCCCCTCCACAGAGTTTCGGTGGAGCCAAACCCCATCCCAGAGAGACGATCCGAGGACAATTACAGTGGGAGAAAAGGTGAATAAGGTCATAAGTGACAGGAGGAGTATTAGGCTATTCGACCAATCAAGTCTACCCCGCCATTCAATCATGGGTGATCTATCTCTCACTCCTAACCCCATTCTCCTGCCTTCTCCCCGTAACCTCTGACACCCGTATTAATCAATGGGAAAAGAAATCGAAAGGAGGAGAAAGAGGGAAGTGGAAGCTGTGTGTCAGAGAATTAATGAGGGAGGGAGGGAGGGAGGGATGGAGGGATGGATTGAGGCACGATGGTGTGAAAGAGGTTGAATGAGAAAGATGGATACGGGGAAAGAATGATGAAAGGAATGTGGAAGAGTGAGAGGGAGAGAGAAGGATGAATGAAGGAATTCCCGACGAAAGAGAGGAGGGAGACAGAGGCAAAGAGGAAAGTGAGTGGACTGAATGAAATTCTGTCTTCCAGAAAGTTCCGTGGCGCAGCCGAAGGAGCAGAGAGCTGAAGATGGGCCGGTGGAGTCGCCCTATCAGGTTGGCACTGTTGTGGCAAAGAGGCAGGTCGGCGTTTGTCTCCTTGTTGTCCCTCCACACCAGCACTGCCCCTCAGATACTAACTCCATGACCGCGGCCATCTGCACCTCACGCTGCCACAACAAGGCCAGCAGCATAATCAAGGACCAGTCTCACCCCGGCCACTCCCTCTTCTCCCCTCTCCCATCAGGCAAGAGGTACAGAAGTGTGAAAACGCACACCTCCTGATTCAGGGACAGTTTCTTCCCGGCTGTTATCAGGCAACTGAACCATCCTACCACAACCAGAGAGCAGTGCTGACCTACTATCTACCTCATTGATGACCCTCGGGCTATCCTTGCTGGCTTTACCTTGCACTAAACGTTATTCCCTTATCATGCGTCTATACACAGTAAATGGCTCGATTGTCATCATGCATTGTCTTTCCGCTGACTGGTTAGCACGCAACAAAAGCTTTTCATCGTACCTCAGTACTCGTGACAATAAACTAAACTGAACTAAATCCCCCCTCCCGGTGTCGGGCACCAACCACCTCCCCCACACCTGCCCACCGAACCCACGCCTCCCAAATCACCGTCCCCACCCCCCGTCACCGTCTCTGCCCCAGGATACTGACCCCCCCCCCCCCCCCACCACACTGAATCCCTACGTCACATCCCACTCTGCCCACTGAGACTGGCCCACGATGTTCATAAGTGATGGGAGCAGAAGTAGCCCATTCGGCCCATCAAGTCCACTCCGCCGTTCAGTCATGGCTGATCTATGTCTCCCTCCTAACCCCATTCTCCTGCCTTCTCCCCATAACCCCTGACACCCGTACGAGTCAAGAGTCTATCTATCTCTGCCTTAAAAATGTCTACTGACTTGGCCTCCACAGCCGTCTGAGGCAATTATTCCCACAGATTCACCACCCTCTGACAAAAGAAATTCCTCCTCATCTCGTTCCTAAAGGAACGTCCTTTAATTCTGAGGCTGTGGCCTCTGGTCCCAGACTCCCCCACTAATGGAAACATCCTCGTACCCCACTCCCCCGCTCCGTCCCGTTCCACGTACTGAACATCACCAACCCTGTCCCTGCCCCACTCCCCCGCGGCTAGAACCTTATCCTGTGCCTCCACACCCCAACATTCACTCCCCTGTAAACCACCCATCCCCCTTAGCTCAGTGAAAGTCCCTCCAACCCCAGACTGTGTAACCACCTCTGTCCCCTACACCTCTCCCTGTCTCTGTAACCCCTCCCCTCCGGCCCCTACACCTCTCCCTGTCTCTGTAACCCCCTCCCCTCCGGCCCATACACCCCTCCCTGTCTCTGTAACCCCCTCCCCTCCGGCCCCAACACCCCTCCCTGTCTCTGTAACCCCCTCCCCTCCGGCCCCTCCACCGTGGGCTGTTTATTCTGTTCCTGTTACCGGTGTTTCTCTCCTCACAGGAGCTGGGTCTCAGCGAGTGGGATCTGTACAGCGACCTCAACCTCAGATACAAATGAGCCGCTGCTCAACCCCTCTCAGTGTGTACCTGGCCTCTGCCCACTTTCTGTTGTTTCTCTCTGCCCATCTCTCTCTCTCTTCCCTCACTCTCTCAAACCAACCTCCCTCCCGTTGAGTTAAAGGAGACGGACAGGGAAAGTTTTCTTTACACAGAGAGTGGGTGTCCAGAACGCACTGTCAGGGGGGCACGGTGGCGCAGCGGTAGAGTCGCTGCCTTGCAGCGAATGCAGCGCCGGAGACCCGGGTTCGATCCCGACTGCGGGAGCTGTCTGTACGGAGTTTGTACGTTCTCCCCGTGACCTGCGTGGGGTTTCTCCGAGATCTTCGGTTTCCTCCCACACTCCAAAGACGTACAGGTTTGTACGTTAATTGACTTGGTAAATGTAAAAATTGTCTCTAGTGTTTGTAGGATAGTGTTAGTGTGCGGGGATTGCTGGTTGGCGTGGACCCGATGGGCTGAAGGGCCTGTTTCTGCGCTGTATCTCTAAACTAGACTATTACTAAAAGGTGGTGGAGGAAGCAGACACCAGTAGTGACATTTAAGAAGCTTTTCACATGAATATGGAGGGGTACGAGTTGTTCAGGTAGAGACTGGTTTATCTTGGTATCATGTTCAGCACGGGCATTGTGGGCCGAAGGGCCTGTTCCTGTGCGGCACTGTTCTACGTTCTATGACTGCATGCGTCTCCACAGACGCTGCCTGACCCGCTGAGAGTTGCAGCATTTAGTGTTTTTATTTCAGATTTACAGAGTCCGCAGTTTGTTGATGTTTGATTTGCATCTTATTCAGAGTTTAATCCCCAGCTGGGCTACACAAGTGGCCCACAGACCGTACCCCATTCAGCAGCGCTCCCTGTTCACACACGGGACGCCAGCCAACACCGCAGAGCCTCAGTGACCCAGATACTGACCCGTCTGGGTGACCGAGAAATCCGTGCCGGGTTATCGCAGTTTCATTGTGTGTGGGAGGGGAAAGGGGCAAGTCAAGAATTTAGGGCCAGAATGATCTGCAAAGTGGCACAGAGTCAGAGAGCATCGTTACTGCTCCCTCCCCCTCTCCCTCTGTGCACTGTTACCCCTACTCCCCCTCTCTGTGTACTGTTACTCTCAGCCCCCCCCCCCCCCCTCTCCCCTGTGTACTGTTAGTCTCACTCTCCCTCTCTCTGTGTACTGTCACTCACTGCCCCTCTCTCCCTGTACTGTTATTGTGGGATGAACTGACCTGTTGTGTCTTGTGATGAACATGGGCAGCACGGTACTGTGGGAATAGAGCGGCACGGTGGCTCGGCGGTAGAGTTGCTGCCTCACAGCTTACTTCTGCGGCAAGGAAGAGACCATGTACCATTTGTACTTACAGTATGAGAGGTTGCAGCCCGTGTTCAAGTGTCTAAAGGGGCTGCTCCCCAAGTTTTGGCTCCATTTTAGTCCTGTGCTCCTGATTTTTGGGCACCCGGTACAGAGGGGGGGGGGGGGGAGGGTCAGGAGGGTCGGTGGGGTCTCCCTGCCCGTCTGCTCCTGGGCCTGGCCAAGATGGCCATTTGCGGGTCCAGGCAGCGGGTAGTCGACGGCCGCACCGGGGTCGGCTGCCTGCCCCTCTTCGGGGCCAACGTCCGTGCCCGCGTGTCCCTGGAGAGGGAACACGTGGTGTCCAGGGGCCGCTGGAGGCCTTCCGTGAACGCTGGTCGCCGCGGGACGTCGAGTGTATTATTGATAAAGTTGGCAATGTATTCATTTGATGTTTGTTTGTTTGTAAACTGCCAATATCGGCAGCCTTTGACCGTGTTACCCTTTTGTATGTTTGTTTTGTTTTCTGAATAAAAGCTTTTGTATATATTTTTAAAAAGAGACTCGGGTTTGATCCTGACTACGGATGCTGTCTGTACGGAGTTTATACGCTATCTCTGTGACCGCGTGGGTTTTCTCCGGGTGCTCCGGTTTCCTCCCACACTCCAAAAACGTGCAGGTTTGTAGGTTAATTGGCTGTAGTAAATTGTCCCTCATGGTGTAGGATAGTGCTTGTGTGTGGGGTGATACATGGTGATCGCTGGTCAGCGTGGACTCGTTGAGACAAAGGGCCTGTTTCCACGCTCCATCTCTAAAGCCTAAAATAAAGATACTTCATTCCAGTGAAGTTTCCTATCAGTGCAAGACTAAACTGTTTAAATGTTGGGATAGTCCCTGCCTCAACTACCTCCTCTGGCAGCTTGTTCCACACATCCGTGGGCTGAATGGCCTAATTCTGCTCCTATCATTTATGATCTTCGTCAGCTTGACGGCAGCTGAATCCAATCCCCTCCATTAGAGTCGGAAGACGGGTCCAGACCCGAAACATTGCCTATCCATGTCCCCCACAGATTCTGCCTGACCCGCTGAGTTACTCCGGCGCTGTGTATTTTATTTGTAATCCAGCATCTGCGGTTCCTTGTGTCTTCCCTCCATTTCCTGACGCTGCCCTCGCCCTCCCTCCCGCCCGCACTCACCGGGGTCCCACACACACACGCACTCGTCGCACACCGCGGGAACCTCACGGCGGCCGGAGGAGCAGGGACCACGTCACAAGCGCATCGGACATAGACTGGGGAAACAGCTCGCATGAGCCGCGTGTGTATTGATGCAGCGCTGCAGAGGGTGAAGCCGGCCGGCTGAACAGAGCATAAATACTGGACGGTGCATGTGTGCAGGCGCTGCAGCGGCAGGGGTGGAGCGCCGAGCGCTGGGAAGGTTTGGTGATGAGGTAGGAGAGGATTACACAGTGACCAGCGCCGTGCGTCCACTGAGCCGCTGCACTTCCCATCAGCAACAACAGGGAACATGATGCACGGAGCTCCCAGGAGTTGATGCAACCGCCATTAAAAAATACTCCAATCACATTGATTCACAACACAATTACTTTAATAACATGAGAATAACATGAACAGATTTAGCCGGAACAACGCGGGTGCTGGTCAATCGCCTCACACAGAAATATTTTAAATACAACGCAGAATAATACAAATTAAAACACATTTCAGGTCTCAAACCTCCGTTAAATAAATTACATCAACCAACACAACCAACGATTCAATTTACAAACTCACCTTCTGCTTATACTTCGAACAACACTTCAAACGTTCAAACTCCAGTGTCAGCATTTTACTGATCACCACTTCAAGAAATCTCACAGGAATAAAGTGAAACCTGCAGGGACCAGCAGTTTGATCAAAGTAACCGGAGCAATGAGCCCACGGCACAGAACGGTTCTCCTGACTTGCGGCATCAATAAAAGTGGCTGCTGCATCAATCGCCGTGTTGATGAACTCAGTGCGAGAACCAGACTGCATCACAACAGCACAGTCAGAATATCCCAGTGGGGGCAGTCTATCCCAGTCGGTAGATGCAGTCTGGAGAGGGTCGGACATGCGGCAATGATACCCGTCCCTGGTCCCCAATTCACACAGGGAGTGGGAACCACGGACCCATCCCTGACACCCCAGACTTCTCCACACAAAGTATCACCATAAAGAGGGAAATACAGCAAGTGCCAATATTGATACTGACTGGAAACATAAATAATTACTCAACGTAATTCAAAAGGAGATAATTGAAATAATATAAAATGAAATAATATAAAGGAAATTATAGCACTGACAATTGGTGAACTTTTACTGTTCTACACAGGCTCTCAGGTGAACAGTGAAAGCTGCTGTGTCCTTAAAAACATTCCCTCACACAGGGCACGTTTCACAGCAGGTGTGAGCTTTCTGCTGATTGAGATAAGAAAAGCTCTTCCCACAGACAGAACATGTGTACGGCCTCTCTCCGGTGTGGATCCGCTGGTGTCGGTGGAAGTGCCCTGTCCGTGCAAAGCTCTTCCCACAGACAGAACATGTGTATGGCCTCTCTCCGGTGTGGGTCCGCTGGTGTTGGTGGAGGTCCCCTGCCTGTGCAAAGCCCTTCCCACAGACAGAACATGTGTACGGCCTCTCTACGGTGTGGGTCCGCTGGTGTTGGTGGAGGTTCTCTGCCTGTGCAAAGCCCTTCCCACAGACAGAACATGTGTGCGGCCTCTCTCCGGTGTGGGTCCGCTGGTGTAGGTGGAGGTTCCCTGCCTGTGCAAAGCCCTTCCCACAGACAGAACATGTGTGCGGCCTCTCTCCGGTGTGGGTCCGCTGGTGTCGGTGGAGGTCCCCTGCCTGTGCAAAGCCCTTCCCACAGGCAGAACA
Organism: Rhinoraja longicauda; assembly: GCF_053455715.1. Lineage (NCBI taxonomy): Eukaryota > Metazoa > Chordata > Chondrichthyes > Rajiformes > Arhynchobatidae > Rhinoraja > Rhinoraja longicauda. The sequence goes on from NC_135995.1 coordinate 5,820,498, forward strand.
TGTGTACGGCCTCTCTCCGGTGTGGGTCCGCTGGTGTAGGTGGAGAGTCCCTGCCTGTGCAAAGCCCTTCCCACAGACAGAACATGTGTACAGCCTCTCTCCGGTGTGGGTCCGCTGGTGTCGGTGGAGGTCCCCTGCCTGTGCAAAGCCCTTCCCACAGACAGAACATGTGTACAGCCTCTCTCCGGTGTGGGTCCGCTGGTGTCGGTGGAGGTCCCCTGCCTGTGCAAAGCCCTTCCCACAGACAGAACATGTGTACGGCCTCTCTCCGGTGTGGGTCCGCTGGTGTCGGTGGAGAGTCCCTGAGTGTGCAAAGCCCTTCCCACAGACAGAACATGTGTACAGCCTCTCTCCGGTGTGGGTCCGCTGGTGTTCGTGGAGGCTCCCTGCCCGCGTGAAACACTTCCCACATTCTGCACATTCATGCCGTCTCTCCGTTATTCGTCCTGGAATATCACCTGACTTCCCTATTGCCCTCCTTCTGTCAGATGGTGTGAACGGACTCTGCTCACGTTTACTTTGTGGATCTGTGTCAACTCTGGGGGAAGAAGGTTGACCAGCTGGTGTTGGTCTGGAGGCTTCAGGATGCCTTCTTAAGTGCCTTGTAAGGTACTCCACCGTGGTGAATGCTACAGTGCAGTGAGGGCAGGGATGACAGTCTCCTTGGGTCACGCCGTCTACCGCTGGAGAAGGAAACAGAAATGATCATTTTCAGCAAAAAATCCACCCTCTGATTTGGAAGACAGATTAGTAAATGCTTCAGTGTTAATGGAGCTGCTCGGAGATGTTAATTGAAATAATTTACAGGCGTGACTAGTGAAAGATTGTGGGGAGGAGGGAGTTATCAATCACCAGATGATTCTGATAAAGACTCGAGGGGGATGAATTCTGTCTTTAATATCCCCCAAGGAACAAGGTACACGTCAGAAAGTTTTTAAGAATTCTTCTAACCCTGTGTGATAACTGGCTTGTTAAAATGGGCAAGTGAAAAGCAAAGTGCAGATGTCAAATAACATCATGAGCTGGGAGTTGCTGAGGACGACAGGAGGGCAAAGGGGCTGACTGCATCTTTGTAAATGCTCAGTGATTCAGCGTGAGTTGCTACAAGGATGTTTTGAATAAAATCAGTGCATCCACAAAGTTTTTGTGCTTCTGACACCTGCGACATCATTCAGCACAATTCTCTGCACTTCACTATTCTGCAAATTTCTCATCCTTACAACTGCTGCTTTGTTTTTGATCATAGTTTCTGACGTGCCACTTTAAACATCCGTAATTATTTTACAGTAAATTAGTTAAAGTTTGATTATGTTGAACAATCCCTGTTCCAGGCGTACACTGGCCCTATCCCTGACCTCTATCTCCGTCACATTGACAAGTGCATCGGTACTACCTCCTGCACCCATCCTGAACTCATGGACTTCATTAACTTCACCACCAATTTCCATCCTGCACTCAAATTCACTTGGACCATCTTTGACACCACCCTCGCCTTTCTTGATCTCAGTCTCCATCACAGGCTGACATCTATTTCAAACCCACTGACAGTCCACAACTACCTTGTCTACACTTCTTCCCACCCTGCTTCCTGCAAAGACTCCATCCCCTACTCCTAATTCCTCCGTCTACGCAATATCAAGATGAGGGGTTCCCTACCAGGACATCTGACGTCCTCATTCTTTAGGGAATGGAGGTTCCCCTCTCCCATCAGAGATGAGGCCTCACTCCTGTTTCCTCGGTACCCCACAGCTCTGCCTTCCCCCCCTCTCCCTATTCGTAACTGAGACAGAGTCCCGCTAGTCCTTACCTTTCACCCCCATCAGCCCTCACATACAACACATAATCCTCCGACATTTTCGCCACCTCCAACGGTATCCCACCACTAGTCACGTCTTCCCATCTCCACCCCTTTCCGCCTTCCACAGAAACCGTTCCCTCCGCAACTCCCTGGTTAATTGGGCCCTTCCCACCCAAACCACCCCCTCCCCAGGTACCTTCCCCTGCAGGAGATGCAACATCTGCCCCAATACCTCCTCCTTCAAATCTGTCCAGGCACCCCAACAGTCCTTTCAGGTTGGGCAGAGGTTCACTTGCACCTCCTCCAACCTCATCTACTGTGTTCAAGATGTGGACTCTTATACATCGGCAAGACCAAACATAGACGGATTATGGCGATCGTTTTGCTGAACACCTTCACGCAGTCCGCCTGAACCTACCTGATCTCCTGGTTGCTAAACACTTTAATTCTCCTACCCATTCCCACACTGACCTTTCTGTCCTAGGTCTCCGCCATTGTCAGAGTGAGGTTAAACGCAAATTGGAGGAACAGCATCTCATATTTTGCTTGGGCAGCTTGCAGCCCAGTGGTATGAATATTGATTTCTCTAACTTCAAGCCACAGAATTCTCTGCCACAGAAGGTAGTTGAGGCCAGTTCATTGGCTATATTTAAGAGGGAGTTAGATGTGGCCCTTTTTGCTAAAGGGATCAGGGGGCATGGAGAGAAGGCAGGTACAGGCTACTGAGCTGAATGATCAGCCATGATCATATTGAATGGCGGTGCAGGCTCGAAGGGCCGAATGGCCTACTCCTGCACCTATTTTTTATGTTTCTATGTTTCTAACCCCGGCATTCCCTTTCTCTCTATCCCTCCCCCACCCATGTCGCACCAGCTTCTTATTTTCACATAAACAAACAGATAACAAAGGCCTGTTTCTCTTATTCACAAAATGCTGAAGTAACTCAGCAGGTCAGGCAGCATCTCAGGAGAGAAGGAATGGGTGACGTTTCGGGTCGAGACCCTTCTTCAGACTGATGTCAAGGAAGGATATAAGTGGAGACAGGAAGATAGAGGAAGAACTGGGAAGGGGAAGAGAGGGACAGAGGAACTATCTAAAGTTGAGGTCAATGTTCATACCACTGGGCTGCAAGTTGCCCAAGCCAAATATGAGGTGCTGTTCCTCTAATTTCCGGTGGGCCTCACTATGGCACTGGAGGAGGCCCATGACAGAAAGATCATACTGGAAGTGGGAGGGGAAGTTGAAGTGCTCAGCCACCGGGAGATCAGGTTGGTTAAGGCGGACTGAGTGAAGGTGTTGAGCGAAACGATCGCCGAGCCTGCGTTTGGTTTCGCCGAAATAAAGAAATTGACATTTAGAGCAGCGGATGCAATGGATGAGGTGCAGGTGAACCTCTGTCTCACCTGGAAAGACTGTTTCTGTCCTTGGATGTAGTTGAGGGGGGAGGTAAAGGGACAGGTGTTGCATCTCGTGCGGTTGTAGGGGAAAGTGCCCGGGGTTCGGGTGGTTTGGGTAGGAAGGGACGAGTGGACCAGGGAGTTACGGAGGGAACGGTCTCTGCGGAACGCAGAGAGGGGAGGGGATGGGAAGATGTGGCCAGTGGTGGGGTCCCGTTGTAGGTGACGGAAATGATGGAGGATGATTTGTTGGATACTCTGGCTGATGGGGTGGAAGGTGAGAACGAGGGGGATTCTGTCCTTGTTGCAAATGGGGGGAGGGGGAGCAAGAGTGGAGCTGCGGGATATAGAAGAGGCCCTAGTGTGAGCCTCATCTATAATGGAAGAGGGGAAGCCCCGTTTCCTGAAGAATGAGGACATCTCTGATGCCCTAGAGTGAAACACCTCATCCCGGGCGCAGATACGCCGTAGACGGAGGAGTTGGGAGTAGGGGGATAGACTTTTTGCAGGAGACCGGGTGGGAAGAAGTGTAGTCCAGATAGCTGTGCGAGTCAGTGGGTTTATAGTAAATGTCAATCAGTAGTCTGTTTCCTGTGATGGAGATGGTGAGGTCCAGAAACGGTAGGGAGATGTCGGAGATAGTCCAGAAATGGTAGGTTTCCTTTATTATTTTTACTTTTTTGCATATCTTTCATTCATTGTTCTTTATCTCTCTACATCGTCGTTTAATATCTCTCGTTTCCCTCTTCCCTAACTAGTCGGAAGGGTCTCGACCCAAAACATCACCCATCCCTTCTCTCACGAGATGCTGCCTGTCCCGCTGAGTAAATCCAGCATTTTGTGTCTATCTGCAGCATCTGCAGTTCCTTCCCACACAATTAAAGTTGCCTGCAGTTCCCCGATTTGTGCAGAATCCTCACGTTTTGGGTCTTGGTTTGACATCCACATTGTGGTCCATGTGATTCCCAGCTCCTTGGCATAGTCATCACCGTACCAGACCAGCAACTCGCAGTGAGGAGGAACCGGCTTGCAGGTCCTGTAGTAAATGTTGCCCCGGTGCTGGATGGCAACAAGGTTCTGTTCCCCCTCCTTTCTGGCACAGTTCACAAATCTGCAACACAACAAGCACAGATAGAAGGTACAACAGTCACTTAAAATTATAAGTGAACACAGAACGTAAAGTATATCAGCAAAGTCTGTTGAATGGGAGATGTCCCCAGCCATGGTCCAAATTCAACCTGAAATATTGTACACCCTTTGTCAGCACACTGCTGAAGGAAACTTGAACTTTGTTTCTCTTCCCACAGAAGCGGCCTGACCTACGCAGTATTTCCAGTCTTTTCTGTTTTTATGTCTACCTGGTATTACTGTTGTTGTCATTGTATTGTTGATTACTTTCTATTTATCTGCATGTTATTGTGTTAACAGACTTGTTAAGCTGCAGGAAGTTAGAATTTCATTGTGGAACAATTAAACACTATTGACCCTGGCTGTGTTATTTACAGGGAGGCAAAGACAGAGCAGCTGTGATGCAGCGTGGCGTGAATTGAGTTATTCTTCTCTTGGAATATTGTCTTCACGGAGATACCACAGATTTTAACATCAAGACCTGATTTTAAACTGTGGCATCAGTCTCCCAGTCACAGATCAAGACATGACAGGCTGAATATTTGATGCAAAGTTTTGCAGCATCAGGTGACATTCCAAGAGCATGAGGCTTGAGATAGGAGTTGTGGGTCATGGAGTGATCCAAGGAGAAAGGCTGGTTTAGGCAAGGAAAGCATCGCCTAGACAGAATGCTGATTCTTTCTGGATTAATGAGTAAAATGGACCATTTCCCTTCCCCGAGTCATGTATTTCCCATTCATCCCCTCTTTTAAACTAAATAGTGGGGGGAGGGGGATGTCAAATGGGATAAACAAAGATGGAGTTGAAGGGAAAGAGAGTATAGGAAAAGTTATGACCCCAGAATTAACGGGACAGAAAGCTCACGAAAGGATAGGAGAGAATGGCCAAGTGTAATAGGAATCGATGTGAAAGGTGAGATGAGTAATAGAAACATAGAAAATAGGTGCAGGAGTAGGCCATTCAGCCCTTCGAGCCTGCACCGCCATTCAATATGATCATGGCTGATCATCCAGCTCAGTAGCCTGTACCTGCCTTCTCTCCATACCCCCTGATCCCTTTAGCAAAAAGGGCCACATCTAACTCCCTCTTAAATATAGCCAATGAACTGGCCTCAACTACCTTCTGTGGCAGAGAATTCCACAGACTCACCACTCTCTGTGTGAAGAAATGTTTTCTCATCTCGGTCCTAAAAGACTTCCCCCTTATCGTTAAGCTGTGACCCCTGGTTCTGGACTCCCCCAACATCGGGAACAATCTTCCCGCATCTAGCCTCTCCAACCCCTTAAGAATTTTATATGTTTCTATAAGATCCCCCCTCAGTCTTCTAAATTCCAGCGAGTACAAGCCCAGTCTATCCAGTCTTTCCTCATATGCAAGTCCCGCCATCCCAGGGATTAATCTGGTGAACCTTCTCTGTACTCCCTCTAAGGCAAGAACGTCTTTCCTCAGGTTAGGAGACCAAAACTGCACACAATACTCCAGGTGCGGTCTCACCAAGGCCCTGTACAACTGCAGCAGAACCTCCCTGCTCCTAAACTCAAATCCTCTTGCGATGAATGCCAACATACCATTCGCTTTCTTCACTGCCTGCTGCACCTGCATGCTTGCTTTCAATGACTGGTGCACCATGACACCCAGGTCACATTGCATCTCCCCTTCTCCCAATCGGTCACCATTCAGGTAATACTCTGCTTTCCTGTTCTTGCTGCCAAAGTGGATAACCTCACATTTATCCACATTATATTGCATCTGCCATGCATTTGCCCACTCGCCTAATCTATCCAAGTCACTCTGCAGCCTCCTAGCATCCTCCTCGCAGCTAACACTGCCACCCAGCTTCGTGTCATCCGCAAACTTAGAGATGTTGCAGTCAATTCCCTCGTCCAAATCATTAATATACACTGTAAATAACTGGGGACCCAGCACTGAGCCTTGCGGTACCCCACTAGTCACTGCCTGCCATTCCGAAAAGGACCTGTTTATCCCTACTCTTTGCTTCCTGTCCGCCAACCAATTTTCTATCCACCTCAAAACTGAACCCTCAATACCGTGTGCTTTAAGTTTGTACACCAATCTCCTATGTGGGACCTTGTCGAAGGCCTTCTGAAAGTCCAGATATAACACATCGACTGGTTCTCCCTTATCCACTCTACTAGTTACATCCTCGAAAAATTCTATAAGATTCGTCAGGCATGATTTGCCTTTGGTAAATCCATGCTGACTTTGTCCGATGATTTCACCACTTTCCAAATGTGATGCTATTGTTAAATCAAATTCTTTACCTTCAGTCTGAATAATCACACGTGATACTGGATTAGCACATCAGATTTATTCCACCATGGGGTTCTTCCCGAGAAGATCTCCAGACACAACACTAGTGTCTGAAGGGACCTTAACTCAGGGGAGGGGAAGAACAACTTCTCCACCATTGTTTACTTCGCAGTCAGACAGTGTGGGAGAGGACAATAGCCCATCTCTTCTGTACACTCCTTATCACTCGTAAAGGGACAAACACATTCTGTTCAAGGATAACGTTTCTGCCACAAGCATCCATCTTACTGCTTTCCTCTAAAATAAGCATCCATTTTATATTAGCTAAAACAACAAAAGAAACCATCTTTACTACAACAAAATATAATATCTCTAATTGACTATACCAGCTAATAGCATAGATTCTCACTATCACATCTTTAATAACTGACTAGCATTTTCCCCACTACCGATGTTAGGCTAACTGGTCTATAATTCCCCGTTTTCTCTCTCCCTCCCTTTTTAAAAAGTGGGGTTACATTAGCTACCCTCCAGTCCTCAGGAACTACTCCAGAATCTAAAGAGTTTTGAAAAATTATCACTAATGCATCCACTATTTCTGAGGCTACTTCCTTAAGCACTCTGGGATACACCCTATCTGGCCCTGGGGATTTATCTGCCTTTAATCCATTTAATTTACCTAACACCACTTCCCGACTAACCTGGATTTCCCTCAGTTCCTCCATCTCATTAGACCACCGGTCCCCCGCTATTTCCGGCAGACGGTTTATGTCTTCCTTAGTTAAGACAGAACCAAAGTATTTGTTCAATTGGTCTGCCATCTCCTTGTTCCCTATGATCAATTCACCTGTTTCCGACTGCAAGGGACCTACATTTGCCTTAACTAATCTTTTTCTCTTGACATATCTATAAAAGATTTTGCATTCTGTTTTTATGTTCCTTGCCAGTTTTCCCTCATAGTCTATTTTCCCTTTCCTAATTAAGCCCTTTGTCCTCCTCTGCTGGACTCTGAATTTCTCCCAGTCCTCTGGTATGCTACTTTTTCTGGCTAATCTGTATGCTTCATCTTTTGTTTTAATACTATCCTTGATTTCCCTTGTTAGCCACGGATGCACTACCTTTCCTGGTTTGTTCTTTTGCCAAACTGGGATGAACACTTGTTGTAGTTCATCCATGCGACCTTTAAATGCCTTCCATTGCATGTCCACCGTCAACCCTTTCAGCATCAATCGCCAGTCTATCTTGGACAATTCACGCCTCATACCCTCAAAGTTACCTTTCTTTAAGTTCAGAACACTTGTTTCTGAATCGACTTTGTCACTCTCCATCCAAATGAAGAACTCTACCATATTATGATCACTCTTGCCCAAGGGGCCCCGCACAACAAGACTGCTAACTAACCCTTCCTCATTACAATACCCAGTCTAGAATGGCCTGTTCTCTCGTTGGTTCCTCGACATGTTGGTTTAGAAAACCATCTCTCAAACATTCCAAGAAATCCTCTTCCTCAGCACCCCTGCCAGTTTGGTTCACCCAATCTATATGTAGATTGAAGTCACCCATTATAACTGCTGCACCTTTAGTGCATGCATTTCTAATTTCCTGCTTGATGCCATCCCCAACCTCACTACTGCTGTTAGGTGGGCTGTACACAACTCCCACTAGCGTTTTCTGCCCCTTAGTGTTTCGTAGCTCTACCCATATCGATTCCACTTCCTCCAAGCTAATGTCCTTCCTTTCCACTGCTTTAATCTCCTCTCTAACCAGTAACGTTACCCCACCTCCTTTTCCTTTCTGTCTATCCCGCCTGAATATAGAATATCCCTGGATGTTGAGCTCACAGCCTTGGTCACCCTGGAGCCATGTCTCCGTAATCCCAACTATATCATAATCATTAACAACTATCTCCACATTTAATTCATCCACCTTATTATGTATACTCCTTGCATTGAGACACAAAGCCTTCAGGCTTGTTTTTACAACTCTCTTACCCCTTATACAATTATGTTGAAAAGTGGCCCTTTTTGATTTTTGCCCTGGATTTGTCTGCCTACCACTTTTACTTTTCACCTTGCTACCTGTTGCTTCTACCCTCATTTTACACCCCTCTGTCTCTCTGCTCCTGCTCCCATCCCCCTGCCACATTAGTTTAAATCCTCCCCGACAGCACTAGCAAACACTCCCCCTAGGACATTGGTTCCATTCCAGCTCAGGTACAGACCGTCCTGTTTGTACTGGTCCCACCTCTCCCAGAACTGGTTCCAATGTCCTAAAAATTTGAATCCCTCACCCTTGCACCATTTTTCAAGCCACGTATTCATCTGAATGGATTAAAAGTGTTATATATGAATGTGCAAAGTATAAGAAGTAAAGAGGATGAGCTTGAGGCTCAGTTAGAGATTGGTAGATATGACATTGTGGGGATTACAGAGACATGGCTGCAGTAGGATCACGACTGGGAACTGAATATTCAGGGTTATAAGTCCTATAGAAAGGACAGGCAGGTGGGCAGAGGAGGTGGGGTAGCTCTGTTGGGAAGGGATGAAATTCAGTCCTTTGTGAGAGGTGACATAGGGTCTGACGATATAGAGTCACTGTGGATAGAGTTGAGGAATTGTAAAGGTAAGAAGACACTAATGGGAGTTATCTACAGACCGCCAAACAGTAGCGTAGATATAGGGTTTAAGTTGCAGCAGGAGTTAAAACTGGCATGTAACAAAGGTTTGTGGTTATGGGAGATTTCAATATGCAGGCAGACAATAGGTGCAGGATGAGGCCATTCGGCCCTTCGAGCCAGCACCACCATTCAATGTGATCATGGCTGATCATTCTCAATCAGTACCACGTTCCTGCCTTCTCCCCATACCCCCTGACTCCGCTATCGTTAAGAGCTCTATCCAGCTCTCTCTTGAATACAATCAGAGCATTGGCCTCCACTGCCTTCTGAGGCAGAGAATTCCACAGATTTACAACTCTCTGACTGAAAATGTTTTTCCTCATCTCAGTTCTAAATGGCCTACCCCTTATTCTTAAACTGTGGCCCCTTGTTCTGGACTCCCCCAACATTGGGAACATGTTTCCTGCCTCTAATGTGTCCAACCCCTTAATAATCTTATACGTTTCGATAAGACCTCCTCTCATCCTTCTAAATTCCAGTGTATACAAGCCTAGTCGATCCAGTCTTTCAACATACGACAGTCCCACCATTCTGGGAATTAACCTAGTAAATCTACGCTGCACTCCCTCAATAGCAAGAATATCCTTCCTCAAATTTGGAGACCAAAACTGCATACAGTACTCCAGGTGCGGTCTCACTAGGGCCCTGTACAACTGCAGAAGGACCTCTTTGCTCCTATACTCAACTCCTCTTGTTATGAAGGCCAACATTCCATTGGCTTTCTTCACTGCCTGCTGTACCTGCATGCTTCCTTTCAGTGACTGATGCACTAGGACACCAGATCTCGTTGTACGTCCCCTTTTCCTAACTTGACACCATTCAGATAATACTCTGCCCTCCTATTCTTACCAACAACGTGGATAACCTCACACTTATCCACATTAAACTACATCTGCCATGCATCCGCCCACTCACACAACCTGTCCAAGTCATCCTGAAACCTCATAGCATCTTCCTCACAGTTCACAGTGAGACAGGGAAAATCAGGTTGGTTCTGGACCCCAAGAAAGGGAGTTTGCAGTGTGCCTTCGAGATGGATTCTTCGAGCAGTTTGTACTCCAGCCTACCAGAGAGATGACAATACTGGATTCAGTGTTGTCCAACAAACCAGATTTAATAAGGGAACTTGAGGAACAGCATGGAGGTAGTGACCATAATATTGAATAGTTTTAATCTGCAATTTGAGAGGGAGAAGGTTAAATCAGAAATGTCAGTGTTGCAGTTGAACAAAGGGGACTATGAAGGCATGATAGAGGAGCTGGCCAAGGTCGACTGGAAAAGGATCCTAGCAGGAATGTCGGTGGAACAGCAATGGCAGGAATTTCTGGGCATAATCCAGAAGATGCAGGATCATTTATTTCCAAAGAGGAAGAAAGATTCTAAGGGGAGTAAGCCAGAGGATTGGGGAACTTTCAAAGGACAACAGAAGGTAACAAAAAGGGCAATACGGGCTGAAAAGATGAAGTACGAGGGGAAGCTGGCCAGGAATATAAAGAAGGACAGTAAAAGCTTCTTTCAGTATGTTAAGAGAAAGAGATTAGTTGGGACAAATGTGGGTCTGTTGAAGGCAGAAACGGGTGAAATTAACAGGTACTTCGGATGGTGATTGTGGGTGATTTCAATTTTCCGTATATAGACTGGGAATCACATTCTGTTAAAGGGCTGGATGGTTTGGAGTTTGTAAAATGTGTGCAGGATAGTTTTTTGCAGCAATACGTAGAGGTGCCTACCAGAGAAGGGGCAGTGTTGGACCTCCTGTTAGGAAATGAGATGGGTCAGGTGACGGAGGTATGTGTTGAGGAGCACTTTGGGTCTAGTGATCATAATGCCATTAGTTTCAATATCATTATAGAGAAGGTCAAATCTGGACCAAGGGTTGAGATTTTGGATTGGAGAAAGGCTAATTTTGAGGAGATGAGAAAGGATTTAAAAGGAGTGAAATGGAAATTGTTGTTTTATGAAAAGGATATAATAGAGAAATGGAGGATATTTAAAGGTGAAATTTTGAGAGTACAGAGTCTTTATGTCCCTGTTCGGTGGAAAGGAAAGAATAATAACTTGAAAGAGCCGTGGTTTTCCAGGGAAATTGGACACTTGGTTCGGAAAAAGAGGGAGATATACAATAAATATAAGCGGCAGGGAGTAAATGAGGTTTTTGAGGAATATAAAGAATGTAAAAGGAATCTTAAAAAGGAAATTAGAAAAGCGAAAAAAAGATATGAGGCTGCTTTGGCAAGTAATGTAAAAGTAAACCCCAAGGGGTTCTACAGATATGTCAATAGCAAAAGGATAGTGAGGGATAAAATTGGTCCATTAGAGAGTCAGAGTGGACAGCTATGTGCTGAGCCGGAAGAAATGGGGGAGATATTAAACAATTTCTTTTCTTTGGTATTTACCGAGGAGAAGGATATTGAATTATGTGAGGTAAGCGAAACAAGTAGAGTAGTGATGGAAATTAGGAGGATTAAAGAAGAGGAGGTACGAACACTTTTGAAGAATATAAAAGTGGATAAGTCTCCAGGTCCTGATAGGATATTCCCTAGGACATTGAGGGAAGTTAGTGCAGAAATAGCAGGGGCTATGACGGAAATATTTCAAACGTCATTAGAAACAGGGATGGTGCCGGAAGATTGGCGCATTGCGCATGTTGTGCCTTTGTTTAAAAAAGGTTCTAAAAGTAAACCTAGCAATTATAGACCTATTAGTTTGACGTCTGTGGTGGGAAAATTAATGGAAAAGATACTTAGGGACAATATATATAATTATTTGGATAATCAAGGCCTGATTAGAAACAGTCAACATGGATTTGTGCCTGGAAGGTCATGTTTGACTAATCTTCTTGAATTTTTTGAAGAGGTTACCAGGGAAATTGATAAGGGCAAGGCTGTGGATGTTGTCTATATGGACTTCAGTAAGGCATTTGACAAGGTTCCACATGGAAGGTTGATTAAGAAGGTTAAATCGTTGGGTATTAATAGTGAGGTTGCAAGATGGATTCAACAATGGCTGAATGGGAGATACCAGAGGGTAATGGTTGACAATTGTATGTCAGGTTGGAGGCCAGTGTCTAGTGGAGTGCCCCAAGGATCTGTGTTGGGTCCAGTGTTGTTTGTCATTTACATTAATGATCTGGATGGTGGTGTGGCAAATTGGATTAGTAAATATGCAGATGATACTAAGATAGGTGGAGTAGTTGATAGTGAGGTAGATTTTCAAAGTCTACAGAGAGACTTGGGCCTTTTGGAAGGGTGGGCTGAAAGATGGCAGATGGAGTTTAATGCTGATAAGTGTGAGGTGCTGCATTTTGGTAGGACAAATCAAAATAGGACGTACAGGGTAAATGGTAGGGAATTGAGGAATGCAGTGGAACAGAGGGATCTGGGAATAACTGTGCATTGTTCCCTGAAGGTGGAATCTCATGTGGATAGGGTGGTGAAGAAGGCGTTTGGTATGCTTGCCTTTATAAATCGGAGCATCGAGTATAGAAGTTGGGATGTAATGTTGAAATTGTACAGGGCATTGGTGAGGCCGAATCTGGAGTATGGTGTGCAGTTCTGGTCGCCAAATTATAGGAAGGATGTCGACAAAATGGAGAGGGTACAGAGGAGATTTACTAGAATGTTGCCTGGGTTTCAGCACTTAGGCTACAGAGAGAGGTTGAATAGGTTGGGTCTTTATTCTTTGGAGCGTAGAAGGTTGAGGGGGGACTTGATAGAGGTTTTTAAAATTTTGAGAGGGACGGACAGAGTTGACGTGGGTAGGCTTTTCCCTTTGAGAGTGGGGAAGATTCCAACAAGGGGACATAGCTTCAGAATTGAGGGACAAAGGTTTAGGGGTAACATGAGGGGGAACTTCTTTACTCAGAGGGTTGTGGCTGTATGGAATGGGCTTCCGGTGGAAGTGGTGGAGGCTGGTTCGATTTTATTATTTAAGAGTAAATTGGATAGGTATATGGATAGGAGGGGATTGGAGGGTTATGGTCTGAGTGCAGGTAGATGAGACTAGGTCAGGGAGAATGGTCGGCGTGGACTGGTAGGGCCGGACAGGCCTGTTTCCATGCTGTAGTTGTTATATGTATATCTGTCTTCACTAAGGAAGACACAAACAATCTCCCACATGTAGCGGCACGGTAGCGGCACGGTAGCGCAGCGGTAGAGTTACAGCGAATGCAGCGCCGGAGACTCAGGTTCGATCCTGCACTGTAAGGAGTTTGTACGTTCTCCCCGTGACCTGCGTGGGTTTTCTCCGAGATCTTCGGTTTCCTCCCACACTCCAAAGACGTACAGGTATGTAGGTTAATTGGCTGGGTAAATGTAAAAATTGTCCCTAGTGGGTGTAGGATAGTGTTAATGTACGGGGATCGCTGGGCGGCACGGACTTGGAGGGCCGAAAAGGCCTGTTTCCGGCTGTATATATATGATATGATATGATATAGTATAGTGAGGGATAAAATTGGTCCATTAGAGAGTCAGAGTGGACAGCTATGTGCTGAGCCGGAAGAAATGGGGGAGATATTAAACAATTTCTTTTCTTCGGTATTTACCGAGGAGAAGGATATTGAATTATGTGAGGTAAGCGAAACAAGTAGAGTAGTGATGGAAATTAGGATGATTAAAGAAGAGGAGGTACGGACACTTTTGAAGAATATAAAAGTGGATAAGTCTCCAGGTCCTGATAGGATATTCCCTAGGACATTGAGGGAAGTTAGTGCAGAAATAGCAGGGGCTATGACGGAAATATTTCAAACGTCATTAGAAACAGGGATGGTGCCGGAAGATTGGCGCATTGCGCATGTTGTGCCTTTGTTTAAAAAAGGTTCTAAAAGTAAACCTAGCAATTATAGACCTATTAGTTTGACGTCTGTGGTGGGAAAATTAATGGAAAAGATACTTAGGGACAATATATATAATTATTTGGATAATCAAGGCCTGATTAGAAACAGTCAACATGGATTTGTGCCTGGAAGGTCATGTTTGACTAATCTTCTTGAATTTTTTGAAGAGGTTACCAGGGAAATTGATAAGGGCAAGGCTGTGGATGTTGTCTATATGGACTTCAGTAAGGCATTTGACAAGGTTCCACATGGAAGGTTGATTAAGAAGGTTAAATCGTTGGGTATTAATAGTGAGGTTGCAAGATGGATTCAACAATGGCTGAATGGGAGATACCAGAGGGTAATGGTTGACAATTGTATGTCAGGTTGGAGGCCAGTGTCTAGTGGAGTGCCCCAAGGATCTGTGTTGGGTCCACTGTTGTTTGTCATTTACATTAATGATCTGGATGATGGTGTGGCAAATTGGATTAGTAAATATGCAGATGATACTAAGATAGGTGGAGTAGTTGATAGTGAGGTACATTTTCAAAGTCTACAGAGAGACTTGGGCCTTTTGGAAGGGTGGGCTGAAAGATGGCAGATGGAGTTTAATGCTGATAAGTGTGAGGTGCTGCATTTTGGTAGGACAAATCAAAATAGGACGTACAGGGTAAATGGTAGGGAATTGAGGAATGCAGTGGAACAGAGGGATCTGGGAATAACTGTGCATTGTTCCCTGAAGGTGGAATCTCATGTGGATAGGGTGGTGAAGAAGGCGTTTGGTATGCTTGCCTTTATAAATCGGAGCATCGAGTATAGAAGTTGGGATGTAATGTTGAAATTGTACAGGGCATTGGTGAGGCCGAATCTGGAGTATGGTGTGCAGTTCTGGTTGCCAAATTATAGGAAGGATGTCGACAAAATGGAGAGGGTACAGAGGAGATTTACTAGAATGTTGCCTGGGTTTCAGCACTTAGGCTACAGAGAGAGGTTGAATAGGTTGGGTCTTTATTCTTTGGAGCGTAGAAGGTTGAGGGGGGACTTGATAGAGGTTTTTAAAATTTTGAGAGGGACGGACAGAGTTGACGTGGGTAGGCTTTTCCCTTTGAGAGTGGGGAAGATTCCAACAAGGGGACATAGCTTCAGAATTGAGGGACAAAGGTTTAGGGGTAACATGAGGGGGAACTTCTTTACTCAGAGGGTTGTGGCTGTATGGAATGGGCTTCCGGTGGAAGTGGTGGAGGCTGGTTCGATTTTATTATTTAAGAGTAAATTGGATAGGTATATGGATAGGAGGGGATTGGAGGGTTATGGTCTGAGTGCAGGTAGATGAGACTAGGTCAGGGAGAATGGTCGGCGTGGACTGGTAGGGCCGGACAGGCCTGTTTCCATGCTGTAGTTGTTATATATATATATCTGTCTTCACTAAGGAAGACACAAACAATCTCCCACATGTAGCGGCACGGTAGCGGCACGGTAGCGCAGCGGTAGAGTTGCTGCTTTACAGCGAATGCAGCGCCGGAGACTCAGGTTCGATCCTGACTACGGGTGCTGCACTGTAAGGAGTTTGTACGTTCTCCCCGTGACCTGCGTGGGTTTTCTCCGAGATCTTCGGTTTCCTCCCACACTCCAAAGACATACAGGTATGTAGGTTAATTGGCTGGGTAAATGTAAAAATTGTCCCTAGTGGGTGTAGGATAGTGTTAATGTACGGGGATCGCTGGGCGGCACGGACTTGGAGGGCCGAAAAGGCCTGTTTCCGGCTGTATATATATGATATGATATGATATGTACTAGAGGACAGAGGATCTAGGGAGACAGAGGAACTGAAAGAAATTTGCATTAGGCGAGAAATAGTATTGCGTAGACTGATGGGACTGAAGGTTGATAAATCCCCAGGGCATGATGGTCTGCATCCCAGGGTATTCAAGGAGGTGGCTCGAGAAATCGTGGACGTATTGGTGATCATTTTCCAATGTTCAATAGATTCACGATCAGTTCCTGTGGATTGGAGGGTCGCTAATGTTATCCCACTTTTCAAGAAAGGAGCGGGAGAGAAAACGGGGAATTATAGACCAGTTAGCCTGACATCGGTGGTGGGGAAAATGCTTGAGTCAATTATTAAAGAGGCAATAACGGCACATTTGACAAAAACGGCAGTAAAAGGATAAGTCCAAGTCAGCATGGATTTATGAAGGGGAAATCTTGCTTGACTAATCTTCTGGAATTCTTTGATGTGACAAGTAAAATGGATGAAGGAGAGCCAGTGGATGTAGTGTATGTAGACTTTCAGAAGGCCTTTGATAAGGGCCCACACGGGAGGTTGGTGAGCAAAATTAGAGCATGTGGTATTGGGGGTAGGGTACTGACATGGATAGAGAATTGGAAGGCAGACAGGAAGCAAAGAGTAGGAATAAACGGGTTATTTTTGGAATGGCATGCAGTTGCGAGTGGAGTGCCGCAAGGCTCAGTGTTGGGGCCGCAACTATTCACCATATAAATTAATGGTTTGGATGATGGAATTATAAGTAACACTAGCAAGTTTACAGATGACACAAAGCATGAGGTTATCCACTTTGGTGGCAAAAACAAGGAGGCAGATTATTATCTCAATGGTATCAGATTAGGTAAAGGGGAAGTGCAGCGAGACCTGGGTGTCTTCGTACACCAGGCACTGAAAGTAAGTGTGCAGGTACAGTAAGCGGTGAAGAAAGCCAATGGCATGTTGGTCTTCATAACGAGAAGATTTAAGTATAGGAGCAAAGAGGTCCTTCTGCAGTTGTATACGGCCCTGGTAAAGCCACATCTGGAGTATTGTGTGCAGTTTTGGTCTCCTAATTTGAGGAAGGACGTCCTTGCTATTGAGGCAGCGCAGCGTAGATTCACCAGGTTAATCCCTGGGATGGCGGGATTGTCATATGAGGAAAAATTGGACCTGTATTCACTGGAGTTTAGAAAGATGAGAGGGGATCTTATAGAGACGTATAAAATTATAAAAGGACTGTACAAGTTAGATACAGGAAAAATGTTCCCAATGTTGGGGGTGTCCAGAACCAGGGACTACAATCTAAGAATAAAGGAGAGGCCATTTAAAACTGAGGTGAGAAGAAGCATTTTCACCCTGAGAGTTGTGAATTTGTGGAATTCTCCGATACAGAAGGCAGTGGAGGCCAATTCACTGGATGAATTTAAAAGAGTCAGATAGAGTTCTTGGGGCTAGTGGAATCAAGGGATATGGGGAGAAGGCAGGCATAGGTTACTGATTGTGGATGATCAGCCATGATCACAGTGCATGGCGGTGCCTGCTCAAAGGGCCAAATGGCCTCCTCCTGCACCTATTTTCTATGTTTCTTTCCCCTCACTTGCCCACCTTTGTCCCACCCCACCTCTCTTTTCCAGCTTTATTCCCTTGTACTCCATCAGTCTGAAAAAAGTCCCACCCGAAACGTTGTCTGTCGATTCCCTGCACAGATGCTGCCTGACCCACTGAGTTCCTCTCACACTTTGCTTTCACTCCAAGATTCCAGCATCTGCAGTCTCTTGTGTCTCCTTTCTTAAATAACCCAGTTATTGCTTATTATTATGATAAGCATTAGTCTTTCCTTACCTCATCCAGTTCGATTTAGATTCATCCTGTGCATCAATGTATTCAGTGTCATTGTTTGCCTTACTGATCTATAAAAAAGATATTTGGTTTAAAAAAAACCCACATTGATAAAGAAAACAAACGTGAAGCTTAGTTCCCAGTTCCCTTCAACTAACTACCATTTCACCTATTTTACTTGATTACACTTTTATATCAGAGCACTCGAAAATTCCTGCGAATTAAATCACATGGCAAAGAATCTCCAAGAATATAATAAACATTTTGCAATTTCAAGGAGCTTTGTCGGGTTGTAATAGGTTTTAAATTTTTGGTAATATCACTGTGTTAATGATTTCTGATTAGTCAGAAACGTTCAATGTATTCTCAAACAAGGAGGTCGGACATCAGGGTGAAAGAGGGGCAGCAGAGCAGGAAGGAGATGGGGCACTGAGTCAGCTCAGAGATTGGGTGAGGGAGAGGGATGCCAGTCTGAGCAGTGAAGTGGGAATCACTGGAACAGAAGAGAAAGACAAAGAGCACAGACCCTTCAGTCTCTATTCACATTGACAACCAAATTAAAATGGAAACATGTAATTAAGAATCTAAGTTACAGAAATTATTTTCAGTTAGCTTCAAACTGTTTCTTTATTGGTAAGAAACTTGATGACTTTGATTAGAATATAAAATAAATCAGCTACAAAAAAATTGTAATAAAAACAGAGAGTTCAGGAGATACCCAGCAAGGCAGGCAGCATTCGTGGAGGATAAAACACAGCTCACATTTCAGGATGATGATCTTTCTTCAACAAATGTTATCAAACCTGCTGAGCATTTTCCATGATGAACTATTGGAACCACTTACCGCCCATGAATACCCACTGATAGCAGCTTCTTTTTCATTTGAAACTTCTCCTTCATAGGGTCCAAAATAAATGCCCCTGGGAATAACCTTCCCTTCATTCCAGACGCCAAGATCGGCTTTACGAATTTTGGACGTGGCAATGCTGAGGCCCTCTGGTAGAGTTAAATGAGCTGTATCGGGGCGATTGCAATCAATGACAGTGTCCTTCATGAAGATTGGTTGGCCATGCACAGGGCATTCTTCAATAAAAAATGTCTCACGGGCTTCACAAACTAAAACGGAAAATATAAAATTAAGAACTGATCAGGGTGTTGGCGTTATTGAAAATGGCTGCACTTGGTACTGAAAATGCTTGTTGATCCACAAAAGATGTTATCTTATTAAAAGTATTTCAGAATATAATACGACCATGATGTAGATGTTGTGCAGAAGATCTTGGAAAAATTACTCTTTCCAAAATTACTCTTCTGAGGAAGCATTGAAAATGTGAGAGATTAATAGTGGCCGATTTGTGAAGAATCCCTTTGTGATGTTTGTCCCCCATGAATATCTTCGGGGTAAGATGCCGCTATTAAATTCAAAATGGCTGCCGTGTTGAACTGAATGGATATTTATAAACATCAAGAGAAAAATCATGACCATGGAATATAATTTTGCATTTAGTAATAACAAGCATGATGTAATGCAGAGTATGTTTAACGGTAACAGTGCTGTAGTGCATGGAGTCAACTCCAAGAAAAGTGTTTTGAAGGATAAAAGTAACAGTCTATTATGTGAACTTATGAAGCATTTGTAACAAGGCAGATGAATTAAGACCATTGACATAGGTGCAGGAGTAAGCCATTCGGCCCTTCGAGCCAGCACCACCATTCAATGTGATCATGGCTAATCATCCACAATCAGTTCCCTGTTCCTGCCTTCTCCCCATATCCCTCGATTCCACTAGCCACAAGAGTTCTATCTAACTCTCTTTTGAACGCAGCCAGTGAATTGGCCTCCACTGCCTTCTGAGGCAGAGAATTCTACAAATTCACAACTCTCTGGGTGAAAAAGTTTCTTCTCACCTCAGTTTTAAATGGCCTCCCCTTTATTCTTAGAATGTGTCCCCTGGTTCTGGACTCCCCCAACATTGGGAACATTTTTCCTGCATCTGCCTTGTCCAGTCCCTTTATAATTTTATGTCTCTATAAGATCCCCTTTCATCATTCTAAACTCCAGTGAATATAACCATAGTCTTTCCAATCTTTCCTCATGACAGTCCCTCCATCCCAGGGATTAACCTCGTGAACCTACACTGCACTGCCTAAATAGCAAGGACGTCCTACCTCAAATTAGGAGACAAAAACGGCACACAATACTCCAAATGTGGTCTCACCAGGGCCCTATACAACTGCATAAAGACCTCTTTACTCTTATACTCAAATCCTGTTGTTATGAAGGCCACAGCCTGCTGTACCTGCACGCTTACTTTCAGTGACTGGTGTACAAGGATACCAAGGTCTTGTTGCAATTCCCCTTTACCTAATCTGACACCATTGATATAATAATCTGCTTCCTTATTTTTGCCGCCAAAGTGGATAACCTCACAGTTATCTACATTATACTGCATCTGCCATGCATCTGCCCACTCACTCAACCTGTCCAATTCACCTAGCAACCTCCTAACATTATCCTCACAGTTCCCACTGCCACCCAGCTTTGTGTCATCCGCAAACGTGCTAGTGTTACTTCTACTTCCATCATCCAAATCACTTATATTGTAAATAGTTGCGGCCCCAGCACTGAGCCTTACGGCACTCCACTCTCCACTGCCTGCCATTCTGAAAAGGACCCGTTTATTCCTACTCTTTGCTTCCTGTCTGCCAACCAATTCTCTATCCATGTCCATACCCTACCCCCAATGCCATGTGATTTAATTTTGCTCACCAACCTCCCGTGTGGTACCTAATTAAACAACGGCTTTCTGAAAGTCTAGAAACACTACATCCACTTGCTCTCCTTCATCCATTTTACTTGTCACGTCCTCAAAAAATTCCAGATGATTAGTCAAGCAGGATTTCCCCTTCATAAATCCATGCTGACTTGGACCAATCCTTTTACCACTATCCAGATGTGCCGTTATTACCTATTTAATAATTGACTCCAGCATCTTCCCCACCACCGGTGTCAGGTTAACTGGTCTATAATTCCCCGTTTCCTCTCTCGCTCCTTTCTTGAAAAGTGGGATAACATTAGCTACCCTCCAATCCACAGGAACTGATCCTGAATATATTGAACATTGGAAAATAATCACTAATGCGTCCATGATTTCTAGAGCCACCTCCTTGAGTACCCTGGGATGCAGACCATTAGGCCCTGGGGATTTATCAGCCTTCAGTCCCATCAGTCTACCCAATCCTATTTCTCGCCTAATGCAAATTTCTTTTAGTTCCTCTGACTCCCTTTATACTCTGTCCACTAGTTCATCTGGAAGATTGTTAGTGCCTTCATTAGTGAAGACAGGTCCAAAGTACCTGTTCAAATCTTCAGCCATTTCCTTGTTACCCATAATAATTTCACCCGTTTCTGCCTTCAAGGGACCCACATTTGCCTTTACTAATCTTTTTCTCTTAACATACCTAAAGAAGCTTTTACTATCCTTCTTTATATTCTTGGCCAGCTTCGCTTCCTACCTCATCTTTTCAGCCCGTATTGCCCTTTTTGCCGTCTTCTGTTGTCCTTTGAAAGTTGCCCACTCCTCTGGCTTCCCGCTACTCTTTGCTATCTTATACATCTTTTCTTTTCGTTTTATTCCATCTCTAACTTCCCTTGTCAGCTACGGTTGCCTCCTACTCCCGTTAGAATCTATCTTCGCCTTTGGAATGAAATGATCCTGCATCTTCTGGATTATGCCCAGAAATTCCTGCCATTGCTGTTCCACCGTCATTCCTGCTAGGATCCCTTTCTATTTCACCTTGGCCAGCTCTTCTCTCATGCCTTCATAGTCCCCTTTGTTCAACTGCAACACCGACACTACTGATTTAACCTTCTCCCGCTCAAATTGCATATTAAAACTAATTATACTACAGTCACTACCTCCAAGCGGTTCCTTTACCTTGAGTTCCCTTATTAAATCTGGTTCAATGGACAACACGAAATCCAGAATTGCCTTCTCCCTGGTAGGCTCCAATACAAGCTGTTCAAAGAATCCATCTTGGAGGCAATCTACAAACTCCCTTTCTTGGGGTCCTGTATCATACTGATTTTCCCAGTCTGCCTGCATATTGAAATCTCTTTAACCACCCTAGCATTACCTTTGTTACATGCCAATATTAACTCCTGATGCAACTTGCACCCTATATCCAGGCTACTGTACCTTTATTACTTGCCAATTTGAACTCCTGATGCAACTTGCACCCTATAACTATGCAAAAAGAAAAGAGATTTAATAAAGTATACAATGTAGAAAAGTAAATGCATGGTTTGTATCTAAACTGCAAGACAAGGTTGAGTTGGCCGGACTAATATAATTTTACATGAGTGCAACTGTGATGAACAGATTTGGCTCAGGGAATCATGTGGTGGAATAAGAGAGAAGGTTAATCAAAAATGTCAAAGAAAGAGAGCATTTCACAAAAGGGAAATCAAATATTTGTGTTGTCAAAATCAATCTTCATATAGAAAGGAAAAAAATGCTGAATTTGTGGGAAAATGAATTTGAAACTGAAATGAGTCTGAAAACGTTCTATCCAAGATGAATGCTGGTAATCCCAGCAAGTCAGAGAAGAATTATGGAAATAAAAACAGTGTTAGCATCTCACATTGAAGTTCCAACAAAGGGTCTTCCTCCTCAAACATTAGTTGTGTTTCTCTTTCCACAGATGATGCTGGATATCTTGTGCAACATGACAGAATTAACTGGTAGCTTTGCAATAAAGAATCCTTTGGGACTCCTTGTTTAAATGACAGGAACGTACATTGATCTTATGAGTGATGAAGTGAAAACAGAACATAGAGAAATATATTAAGCCATTTACTGATATATTAAGGTCAGATTGCTTAGATTAGGAAATTAAATAGAAAGTTATGACAGTTGGCAAATAGACATCTTCAAAGACACCTTAGAGCAAGGCACCTGCAATGTTTCCAAGATTATTGCTGACAAGAAGGTAGATGGCAAAATAACTCACAAAATGACACAGATATCCACAAAATGACATAGCAGGAAAAGTTAAAAGACAAGAAGATAAAGAAAGATTAACAATTCATTGTTCTTCCCACAATGTATCACAACAGTTTGATTAATATTTTTGGTAACGTCAGTTGGTCATACTGCACATAGCCCTACATTAATAATACACAAAGCAATACTCTTACATTCACATCCTTTATGATGCCCCCAGTTACCAGGAAAGTGCCTACATAAATTGGACATGAACCACACTTTCTTTAAACAGTCACTGTCAGTTTACCGGGGAATCAATGTCAGATTCCAATGTCTGACAAAATTCCAGAAGTTAACATCAAATGTTACGGAAAGTACCAGTGATTAATGTTAAAAGAAAAAAAATCTTCATGAGTGAACACAATTTTGTGCTCTTGAACCAAAGCCCGCATTGTTCCACCATTGCACTGGCTACCAATGCACCATGCCATCACTTCAATGCTCCTATTGAAATATGGTTGCTTTGAAGAAATAAATTGGTTCCTTTGGACATACACAGGTAATCGTCATTACGGAGCTCCTGTTCTTTTGTATAGATGATCCTCTCTTTATTTCGTAAATTATAAATTATTTTGTCTGTCTATTTGGTCGTTTCCTCGCTTGTAGATCCCAAAACTGAAAAAAGAACGCCCAAAATAACCTAATTACATTGTTTCAAGTCAGGTAAGTGGTTGAACTGTAAAATATGGAAGTTAGTTACATAATATGCAACATGTTCTATGAATTGAATTGAAATGACATGGTGGTAGTCAGATGGTCATTATATCATCTCCATCATTTAATGGAATGCACAGGAGTTACTCATTTTGAGTTTTACTTTTACAAACAGAATTACCTGTTGCTCTTTTGATTCTTTTCACCAACACTGTGGCTTCCTTCGTTTCCTCAGCGGCTCCTCCCAAATCTCTTTTGCCCTCCCCTGTAATGACCTGTAAAGAGACATTTTGGTGCAACCTGTGATTCATAAGGACACAAATAGATTGGCTCTACTTCTTCTCGATTATTTCTTCCATCGCATTATTAACTTGGATACTCAAATAAGCTACTAATAAAAGCAGTAACTGCCTTGTGTGCAATATTTCAGTGAACTCTCGTCTTTCATACTCTACTCTAAAAGGAAGTTTGATATTGTCAGCAAATATGGGAAAATGTGGGAACAATTGTTCCTCTTTCAACAATAAAAACTTATTTGCGAATGTTAGCACCTGACTCCAACAGCAGTGACGAAGATTTGTCTAAAAAGCAGTCATTTCTATCTTGTAGAAAATAAAATGCCAATGTAGAGCCACTCTGTTAATTCTCACATGTCCTTTATCCTGGGAATAATTTCTGTTCTTACCTTTACGACGGGCTTTCTTTTCGTATTCTTGCCTTTTGCATTTTTAAAAGGATGCCTAAAGATTCTGACTCCTTAGGAAAAAAAGTGCCACATCAGTGCTGCTTTGGAAAAGCACAGACTTTATCTCAATAGTTTGGCAATTCTGGATATATCTAATGTTTTAGAGTTAAAAATGGAAGCAACATATCACAAAATTTAAAATTAGGAAAAGTAAATTTACATTTCATAAATAACACATTGGGAAAAACATTTCCAATTTAACAAGTTTCCTACCACTCCAAAGATAAGAATAAAATCACCCTTGCATGATTCCATAGGCTAATGGCCAAATTGATTAGAATCAATTATAGTTGAAAAACTGCATTTAATATTTCAAACAGATTTAAATTACGTTTTGCATTTTTTGTCAGAAGTTTAGGTGTCGAATCCTCATCTGATTCGCTAGATTCGTAGACTTGGGTTTGACGCCTTCTCCTCCGATTTGTCATGAATTCTGGCTTTGGTACATCCAATCCTGTGAAAAATAAAAATGCTCATCATCTGTTATGGCCAACTTCAAGTATTTATCTTCACTGAACTTAACAGTGCAAAGTGATATAATGATAACATTGCAAAGTGATATTTCGACAGATATTTATCTGTCGAAATATCACTTTGCAATGTTATCATTATTTCCTCCAGAGTATTCATGCTATTATTCAATTGTCACGTCTATTTGACAAAGACAGCAAACAACCTTACAATTATTTTTCAGAGTTAAAGAAAAATCAACCAGCATGAAGAGTATGACGGATGAGAATGTGTATATTTCCAGGTCAGAAATCGCAATGACCACTCGTCCCTGTGGTAAGTGAAATCAATCAGAATTCTTCTTTCCATTCCTCCAGGTTTAAAGTAATGGCTTATTCTAGCTGCCTGTACTCACAGTGACACTTTGTGCCATGGTTGAGTACATGGATTGAATAATGAACAACTAGGGCAACCCACCTCTTCATTAATGGGAACATTGACCTTTGTCCAATTTCTGATTTCAGGACTGTGACAAGTTGCAACATCAAAAAGCATAACTGTGCCCCAATGTCTATGGGGTTGTGCTATCCATGGTCACCATCTTCTGAATGACATAAAGCTTTGGTATTGATTGTAAAGTTAGTTCAATTTGAAATCACTGATGGAATTTTTGAATGTTGGTAAGGAACCTCTCCTGGAGGAAATAGTCATTAAAAGCAAAACTGTACATATCCTGCTGCCAATAATCTGGGACTAATCACAAGTCTGTTGGGTGTACTCATTTCATCAAAAGTTATAAGACAAATCTTACGGTTTGACACACGTAACCTGCCTGATATATTATTATTAACTCCTGCCTGATATATTAATGCCTTGCAAAGTCAATAAATTTGCAAGGCATTAATATATCAGGCAGGAGTTTCTCCCTTGGGACCTTTCAAATTTTCCAATGACCAGTGGGCACAGCGGTTAAGTTGCTGCCTTACAGCGAATGCAGCGCCGGAGACTCGGGTTCGATCCCGACTACAGGTGGTGTCTGTACGGAATTTGTACGTTCTCCCCGTGACCTGCGTAGGTTTTCTCCAAGATCTTCAGTTTCCTCCCACACTCCAAAGATGTACAGGTATGTAGGTTAATTGGCTTGGTAAATGTAAAAATAAATTGTTCCTAGAAGTGTATAGGAAAGTGTTAATACGGGGATCGCTGGTCGGCGCGGACCCAGTGGGCCGAAAGGGCCTGTTTCCACACTGTATCTCAAAAACGAACTAAAAAAGTGTGTGTGCACATAAAAATGAGGGCAGGAACAGATACCGCAACATTTAATTCTAAACATTATCTTTCAGACATTTGTTTATTAATTGAAAGATTGAGGGCATCACAGGCAGAGCTGGCATTTCTTGTTCTTTCCAAATTGCCCCTTGTGTGACATGGTGCAGAATGTGGAGGTTGTGGTGCTCCCAAGCACCCATTGCCCTCAACCTTTATGATGTAGAGGCTGCAGGTTTGGGACATGTTGTTATAGAAGTCTTACCACAAAGACTCCAGTGCAATGTCCACATTGATATCCCTTGTTTATTGGCAATCCCTTGGTGTAGAGGATCACTACTCCCATTCCAGCTCTGTCAGTTTTGAGAGAACTAATTCTTTAGGTCTTGGAGTAACCTAAAGACTCTGCTGCTGATGTCTATATGAGTGAATGGCTTATGAGGTTGGGATCGTGATATTTTTGAGACTCTTTGATTTCCTGAAGAGGTCAAAAGGCCTTCCAGGTGGTCCTCCTCCATCTTGAACAGCCACAGATCAAGGATTCCCACAAATTAATTATGCTGTTACATTTTCATAAAGGGCAGCCATAAAGCATTTTGTGCATTCTGCAAGATCTGGAGCCTTGATGCCACTCTGTTCATCTGGGAGAAACCAATGCCTATGGTTTACGTAATCCTGTCAATTAATTTGCAGAATTTTACAAAGAGAGCAGTTGGTTTATGTTTATTGTTGTCACGTGTTTGCAATACTGGGAAAAGCTTTAACTTGCATGCTATCCAATCAAATCACATAATACATCACAAGTAGAAAAGGTAGAGTGAAGGGAAAGATGGCAGACTGCAAAATATATTTCTCAGTATTGTCATGCAACAGTTCCAGAGAAAATGAACTAGGTTGGAGAATCGGGACTGTATCTAGCTTATCGAAGGACCATTCAGTAGTCTGTTAACTGTGGGGAACAGTGGCTGTTGTTTCAATGAGATTGGTCCACAAAGAATTGTTGGTAATCTTACGCCCAAGAATCCTTTGAACTTTGGCACTATTGATGATGATTGGGGCATGTATTCTATCCTGAAGTCGAGAACTAGCTTTTCATCTTGTGACATTGAAGGGGATGTTGTTAATTTGACACTAAGTTACAAGGTACTCTTTCTCCTTCCTGTACTCTGTCTCCTCATTGTTCATGACCAGACAGCGGTGTCATCTGCAAACTTATAGATGCGTCATTAATGACACATTTGATTAAGCATCGACAAACTTGTGGAGCCTGTTGCAAGTAGTACCTGTCTCTGGGACATTAAGGAGAGCAGGAATTACTGTTGCACAGTGGACCAAACAGTTAGTCTCAGATTGGAGTCTGTATCTTCAATTACTCATTCCTTCACACAACAGAAATCACTGCCTGTGTTTTCCTCCAATGGGTTTTTCCAGACATATGGAAATATATTCCCATTTTCCAAGGCTCATTATGGAAATGTTTTGCAGGAGTGTGCTGTACTTGAGGGAGCAGTGACATGTTAAGAGAGGAACTTCAAGGATAAAACACAAAGTGTTGGAATAACTCAGTCTCTGGCATGCACAAGTGATGACACAGGTTTGTTTGATCCCGATCCCAATTTTTCCAAATTATGTCAAGTTTATTGTTGTATGCATGTACGATGTAGATACAATGAAAGGCTACTTTGCAGAAGCATAACAGGTTTAGAGACGGATATACATAAAACTAATTATGTAGAAATTCTGTAAGACTGCTGCGAGAAGACTGTGCAACTCTACAAGACATCAGTCAAATTACGTTGTTATGAAACGTCTACGGTTGTGCAATAGGAATCACGGTTGCATTAGGATTGCACATATGATTTCAAGAATATAGTTGTCAGAAAGTAGCAGATCCTGATCCTGGTGGTGAGACTTCAGGCTTCAGTATCTCCTACCTGATTGTAGCAGCAAGATGAGAGAACAGCCCGGATGAATGGGAACCTTGATGACCAATGTCGCCTTCTTGAGGTGGGTTCTCATGTAGATGCTATTGATGGTGGGGAGGTGTGTGCCTGTGATGGACTGGGTCGAGTCCACCACACCATGCAGCCTCTTGCATTCCTCTGCATTGGATTGCCTTAGCAGGCCATGATGCAACCAGTCAGGATACTTTCTACAGTACATCTGCACAAGTTTGTTAAGAGTTCAGCTGGAGGTTATTGTTGCAGCACCACTCAACCAATTTCCCTCTCTCTCACATCCAGTTGCAAAGGAAGGCACAGAGAACCAGGTACTGGGCCTTACTGGTAATTTGGAGGGGATGATAGTGTTGAATGCCAAGCCGTAGTTGATGAATAGCTGTCTGACATGTATTCTCGGTGGTCTACAGCAGATGCAGAGCTAGTGAGATGGCATCTACTTTTGACCAGCTTTGACAGTTCACAAACTGAAGTGGATCCAAGTCATAGAACATAGAAAATAGATGCTGGAGGAGGTCATTTGGCCCTTCGAGCCAGCACCGCCATTCATTGTGATCATGGCTGATCATCTACAATCAGTAACCTGTGCCTGCCTTCTCCCCATATCCCTTGATTCCACTATCCCCTAGAGCTCTGTCTAACATTTGTGAGGCAAGAGTGGATTTGCACCCTAGCCAACCTTTGTAGGAACTTTATTACCGTGAATCTGAGTGCTACCAGATGGAAGTCAGTGAGGTAGATCACAGTGGCCTTCTTAAACATGGGAACGATAGATCCAATGTTGGATCAGGTGGGAACCTTGACCACAGATGCAAGAGGTTGAGGATATTCCTGAATTCTCAAAGTAGTTACTCGACACAGGTTTTTCGTACTTAGCCATGAACACTGTCTGGACTGGATGCTTGAAGTGAACTCACTTTCTTGAAGGAAAATCTGCCAATGACTTCAGAGACCAAGATCACAAGGAAGAGCCAACAGCAATTATGTTATCAAAGAACAGGAATGTTCAATATCCTCAGACATATTGTCAAAGTATACCTGTGGAGTGAAATGGTGAAAAGGAAGGATCTCACCAAGGACCTGGTCGGTCTCAGAAACCACAGATCTATTTAGTTTTCATGTGGGAAAAAAAATTTCATGTCAGCATGCATCATTAGAAAAGGGCAAAAAGGGAAAAAAAAGTGGACAAAATTTTGTACAAACCAACAGCAAGCATGGCTTCATAATTCCGCTTCACGTTCTTATAACGGAGCTTCTCCCAGTCACTTATTTCTTCAAACTCTTCCTTGGAAAAATAGCCAGCAATGTCTTTGAACTTGTCAGCATCCTGGAAAAACAAACATTGTATCTGATTCACTTTGGTGCATAATCTGTAATCATCAGATATTAATTCCAAAACAGATTTTGAAAATATAATTTAAAAAATTTAATACAGGACAATTCCAGGATAAAGAATCACAACTTAAAATTAAAGGGTAACTTCTTCAGGATAGAAATTAGATATTTCTTCACGCAGAATATAGTGAGTTTTTTTCTACGGTTGAAAGAAATCAGCTGTTAATTACATTCCAGGAAGATCAACACATTATTGATTCCAAGAAGTAATAAACCATATCACAGTAAGAGAGGAAACTGCATTTATAGTGCAGGTCTGGCGTGATCTGCCTGAAAGGTCCAGACCCAAAATGTTGCCTGTCAAGATTCAAGATTGCAGCTTCCAGCCAACAGACATTAGTGTCTACATTTCTGGCAATGAAGACAGTGACAATCATGGACTTCCCCCACACTGAAGTCAGGAGCAGCACACAGTGGCTCCTGCAAAACCACTATTGTAAAAAAAATAAAATTGCCCGAGATAATAATCAGCAAGTCAGGCAGCATCTGTGGAGGTAGAAACGGAGTCAATATTTCAGGTTAATATTCTTTCCTCACAGCTGGGGAAAGTTGCCAGATGGAGACAGACAACTAGAAGGATGAGGAAGATGGTCTGAATGGCCTCCCAGATCAATATTAATGTCAGTGATCCACTTCAGAGCCCAGGGAGCTCATCCACTCCTCACAGGCACCAATTCCTGGGGGTGGTGATGATCTGTGAAGGAGCTCCCTGGCATTTTCCCCGTTCCCAGGCTCCCAAGAGGACATTTATCTGGCATCTTCTGCCCACTCTCCAAGTCAAAGCTCCCTGGAGTCTCACCTCTGAGCCCCGCATCCCAGACATGGTCTTATCTCCTTCAGCAGCACCTCGGTCTCCCTTCCTGAGCTCAGCCACTCACTTCACAGCTCACCTCGACTAAATCTCACCTCGGCAACACCCCACCTCGACTAAACCCACCTTCACTAAACCCCACCTCGACTAAATCTCACCTCGGCAACACCCCACCTCGACTAAACCCCACCTCGACGAAACCCCACCTCGGCTAAACCTGACACCTCGACTAAATCCTCGCCTTGACTAAACTTTACCTCACTAAACGTCGCCCCTCAACTAAACACACCTCACTACTATATTTCACCTCACACCTAAACCCCTCACCTCCACTAAACCTCACGACTAATCTTCTTCTCACTCTTAAACCTCACCTCGACTAAACTTTTCCCTCGACTAAACTTTAACTCAAACCTCACTAAACCCTACCTCACTAAACCGCCTTGGCTAAACCCCACCTCACCTCAACTAAACCTCACCTCGTCTAAACCTCGCCTCAACTAAATCTCAATTAACTAAATTTCACTAAACCTTAAAACTCACTGAATCTCATCTCACTAAACTGCACAAGACTAAACTTTACCTCACTAAACCTCACCTCACTAAACCGCCTTGGCTAAACCCCCCCTCACCTCAACTAAACCTCCCACCTCACGACTAAAAGTTACCTCAACCAAACCTCACCTCGTCTAAACCTTACCTCAACTAAATCTCAATTAACTAAATTTCATTAATGCGCAAAACTCACTGAATCTCACCTCACTAAACTGAGCAAGACTAAACTTTACCTCAACTAAACCTCCCACCTCACCACTAAACTCCACCTCACCACTAAACTCCACCCCACCACTAAACTCCACCTCACCACTAAACTCCACCTCACCACTAAACTCCACCTCACACCTAATCCCCGCCTCTCTCCCGCTATTTATCCCAGGGAGCTTTGACATGGAGAGTGGGCAGAGGATGCCGGATAAATGTCCTCTCGGGAGCCTGGGAACAGGGAAAATGCTGCTGCTCCTGCTATCCCCCCCCGCCCCGCTCGCTCTGCCTCTCGCAGTGTAATCAGTGTTGTGGGGGAAGTGTGTGTGATGATACCATTAAAATGCAGAATATGTCTCATCTATCAATTCACAGATTTTTGTTATTTTTCTTTTAAAATGATTTCCGCAAGTTTCTGCCCACTAAAATGGCGTCATGACGTACTACAATTTTTATGGTCGAGTGGTCAACCTTGTTCCTCTAGTATCTTTGGTTGAGGTAAAGTTTAGTGGAGGCTAGGATTGGGTGTGAGGTGACGTTTAGTTGAGGCTGGGTTTAGTCGAGGTGTGGGGTTTAGTCGAGGCGAGGGGTTTGGTCGCGGCGAGGGGTTTGGTCGAGGAGGGGTTTGGTCGAGGCGAGGGGCTTGGTCGAGGCGAGGGGCTTGGTCGAGGCGAGGGGCTTGGTCGAGGCGAGGGGCTTAGTCGAGGCGAGGGGCTTGGTCGATGTGAGAAACAGGATGATTAAACCACCAGGGACAGGACGATTGAACTACCACTCTACCAGGGACAGGGCTATTAAACCGCCAGGGACAGGATGATTGAACTACCACTCTACCAAGGACAGGGCTATTAAACCGTCAGGGACAGGATGGTTGAACTACCACTCAACCAGGGACAGGGCTATTAAACCGTCAGGGACAGGATGATTGAACTACCACCGAGTTCGTTGGGGCACTGATAATGTGGTACAGGGATAGAGGCAGGCTGGACAAAGGGCCGTAAATTTAGGAGAGTGTCTAAGCAGCAGGGATGGGTTGAAATGGGTCATGAAGGTAACTAATGGTCATGTGGATAACTACTGCGCTTGCTCAATGAGGTAAATGAATATTGCAAATACGCCCCTGATCGGGGAACTGCCAATTGCCATGCACATACAATGTATGATCTGGGGGGGGTACCCGGGGCGGTACAGAATATTGTGCACCTCAGCGCTCTGATTGGAAGGAGCCCGAAGGGGAGGGGGATTCAGCAAAAGGGAGGGAGATTCAACAAAGTTGTACTGTATAAAGAGAAGGCACTGTCTTTGTCTCGGTTTGGAGAGGCACCCGGCTCTGCAGACTCGTGGATAAACTTGTCTTGTTTCCACGACTTTGTCTCTGGCATCGTGATTGTGAGCACTCACATTTACATCTCACAAGCTTGGGGGCTCGTCCGGGATCGCCACTTCGGCCGCTTGGCGGAGGCGCGGAAGGAAGGGAAGGTGCACCCTGCTGATTTCAGCAGTCCCTGATCTCCTTGCTTGCCATCAGCGGTTTGAGCGAGTGATATCCGGACAAGAGACTCGTGGAAACAAGAGGGAATCCGGAGAAAGGAAGGGATCAATCGAGCAATTTCAGTGCACAGGACCCGGGTAAGAAAATTGACTATTAAATATTACTCGGGCGATTGGGTTCTGTCGGACGGGAGAGGTCGGTCAGGGAGGATGGGTAATTCTTGTGTTAAGAATAATAACATAACAGAGCTTTATTTGTCGTTCGGTACCGAAGTACCGAACGAAACTACATAGCAGTCATAGAAAAAAAAAAGAACACAAGACACACGACCCCAACACAAACGTCCATCACAGTGACTCCAAACACCCCCTCACTGTGATGGAGGCAACAAAACTTCCACTCTCTTCCCCACGCCCACGGATAGACAGCTCGTCCCCGACCGACCCGCACAGTCCCCGCACCGGGCGCTGAAACGTCTCGCGGCCGAACCGGGCGATGAAAGGCCCGCGACCAAGCCTTGCGCAGCTAAGTCCCGCAGCCGAGCCGCACCAGCGGTGAAAAGTCCCGCAGCCGAGCCGCACCGGGCGGTGTTAAGTCCCGCAGCCGAGCCGCACCAGCGGTGAAAAGTCCCGCAGCCGAGCCGCACCGGGCGGTGTTCAGTCCCGCAGCCGAGTTGCACCGGGCGGTGTTAAGCCCCGCAGCCGAGCTGCACCGGGCGATGTAAAGTCCCGCAGCCGAGTTGCACCGGGCGGTGTTAAGCCCCGCAGCCGAGCTGCACCGGGCGATGTAAGTCCAGCGGCCAAGCCGCACCGGGATGTAAAGTCCAGCGGCCAAGCCGCACCGGGATGTCAAGTCCAGCGGCCAAGCCGCACCGGGATGTAAAGTCCAGCGGCCGAGCCGCACCGGGGGATGTTAGGCCCCGCAGCCGAGCCGCACCCCGCGCCGTGAGGAAGAGAAAAGTTCCCCACACCCACCCACCCACACCCACCCCCCACACACCACCACCCCCTCCCACACATACACAACCAAAAAAATATATATAAAAATCATCCCAACACCGACACTCAACAAAAAAAAGACGGACAGACTGCTAGTCAGCCGCTGCCGTTAGGCGCCGCCACGTGAGCGAGTGATAAAAAATGTGCCAAGGAAAAGGGACCAAGGGAAGAGGGTCCCCACATTCCGCCCGATAGTCCGTTGGGGCGAATGTTACAACTCTGGGGAGAAGGAGGCACAGGGGGTAAAAATAAGGAGACTATGATTAAATTCTGTTATTTTGATTGGCCAAAGGAACCAATAAAAGGGAGTTCAGTCTGGTGGCCATGACTGGGCTCCGATGAGGATTGGGTACGGCAGGCATTAAACGTGTTTGTCAATTCAAAAGCTTTACCCAATCTGGAGGAAAGTTGTTATGTAGGCTGTTGGGTTCCTCAGGTACGTTTACTAGAATTGGCAGGTAAACAAGAACCAAATGTTCCCAAATGGGATCCCTTGGAACATTTGCCACCACCATACGTGGTCCCAACGCCTCCCCTTTCCGGGTCTATACCCGAACAACCAAGGGAAGACGGAGGGGAGACGTCAGGTGGAGGAGGACAGGGAGCGGCAGAGAATCTGCCTTCCCTAGAACTCCGTAGATCCCGTCGAATAGAGGAAAGGAAGGGTGAAACTTCAACTGCATATCCCTTGAGGGAGGTCCCCATGGGCGGACAAGGAGGGGGATTCGGATTTGTAAACGTTCCCCTGACCAGTACGGAGGTTAGGAATTTAAAAAAGGATATGAAGGGTTTGCTGGAAGATCCCTTGGGGTTAGCAGAGCAACTCGACCAGTTTTTGGGCCCAAATATATATACCTGGGACGAACTGATGTCCATTATGGGAAATCTGTTCGACTCTGCAGAAAGACAAATGATTAGACAGGTCGGAATTAAAATTTGGGAGCGATCCGGGCATCATCCAGCTGTTGCGGGGAACGTGAAGTACCTGATTGCCTTGCCCAATTGGGACAAGCAGTCCGAAGAGGGTCGGAAAAGCATGAGAGAACTCCGGGAAATAATAATAAAAGGAATAAGGGAGGCCGTGCATAAGGGACAAAATTTTGAGCGAGCATTTGAGAACCAGCAGGCAAAGGACGAGGCCCCCACTAACTTCCTACGAAGGTTAAGAAAGAACATGCAGCAATATTCAGGGGTTGACCCGGAGTCAGACGCCGGGCAACAACTCTTGAGGGCGAATTTTGTAACCAAATCCTGGCCCGATGTCCGGAAGAAATTAGAAAAAATAGAGGATTGGAATGAGAAACCATTAAATCTATTATTAACAGAGGCACAGAAAGTATATGTGCGGCGGGATGAGGTTTGAAGGTTAATTGGCTGGGTAAATGTAAAAAATTGTCCCTAGTGGGTGTAGGATAGTGTTAATGTACGGGGATCGCTGGGCGGCGCGGACTTGGTGGGCCGAAAAGGCCTGTATCCGCGCTGTATATATATGATATGATATGATATGAAAGGCAGAAGGGGAAAGCCAAAATGATGATGCAGGCCGTAAAGCAAGTGGTTGAGCAGGACCGAGAAGGGGAAAGACGGAAAGAGACCTATAGGGGAAGAGGAAGAGGAAGAGGAATAAGGGGAAGAATGGGAAGCGAGAGAAGAGATATAGGACGCGATGGGGCATGGAGAACAGGACCTTCTAGGTATTATCACTGCAATGGGGAAGGACATTTCAAAAGAGAGTGCCCTAAACTAAGGAGAGAGGTTCAGTCATCTGCCCTGATGGAAGAGGAATAGGGGGGTCAGGGGTTCCCCTCCTTGGGGTTAACAGGACACAAACGGGAACCCCTAGTAAATTTAAAACTCGGACTCCAAGGAGAAGACACAGTGTTTATGGTAGATTCGGGGGCTGAAAGATCAAGTGTGACCAGAATACCTGAAGGGATGGCGACCGGAAAAGGGCATGTGCAGATTTCTGGAGTAGGAGGGAAAGTGATGGCGGCCCCGGAGATAGAAGGAGTAAAAGTCAAATACGAAAATAGGGAGGCGGTAGAAGATTTGATTCTAGTTCCACAGGCTGGAGTAAACTTAATGGGACGGGATCTGCAGATCCAGTTGGGAATAGGAGCGGCACCTGTGGAAGGGCGGATAGTGGTCCAATTATATAAACTAAAAGAAGAAGATGAACAGAGGATCAATGATCAGGTCTGGGCTAGGGAAGGAAATAGAGGGGGGCTGAGGATACCACCCCTCCGGATAGCCCTCCGGGAAGGGTATGACGTGGTGCGAGTCAGGCAATACCCTATCTCCATCGAGGGCCGAAAGGGACTCCAGCCAATCATTGAAAATCTATTGAAGGAGGGAGTATTGGAAAGTTGCATGTCCCCTTATAATAGCCCTATCTTACCCGTACGAAAGACAGACGGAACATTCCGGCTTGTACAGGACCTCCGAGAACTAAATAAGGTGGTCCGGACTAGGTATCCTGTGGTCCCTAACCCAAACACGATTATGGGACGGATACCCCCCAGTCACAATTGGTTCAGTGTCGTGGATCTAAAAGATGCATTCTGGAGTTGTCCCTTGGATGAGGGGAGCCGAGACTTGTTCGCTTTTGAATGGGAAAACCCAGGAACGGGTAGAAAGCAACAGTATCGCTGGAAAGTACTTCCTCAGGGATTTACTGAATCTCCAAACCTGTTCGGTCAAATCTTGGGACAGGTGTTAGAGGAATACCCGTGTGTCCCCCGGATCCAGCTCCTGCAGTATGTGGATGACCTCCTGATCTCTGGAGAGGGAGAAGGGGAGGTGCGGGATACCACTATAATATTACTAAATTTCCTGGGAGAGAAGGGACTAAGGGTATCGAGGAATAAACTCCAGTTTGTGGAACAAGAGGTGAAGTACCTGGGCCACCTAATTAGTGGGGGAAAGCGAAGAATAAATCTTGAAAGAATCACAGGAATCACAGGCTTGCCGATGCCTCGGAATAAAAAGGAAATCAGAAAATTTCTGGGGCTAATTGGGTACTGTAGACTCTGGATCGATGACTATGCCAGACAAGTCCGGTTCTTGTATAACAAGCTAGGAGATGAGAAAGATAAGGTGGAATGGGACCCGAAAGAACAACAGGATTTCCATCAGCTAAAGAATAGCTTGATAACCGCTCCAGTTTTAGCCCTGCCATCAATAGGCCAGCCCTGCCATCTGTTTGTAAATGTGGAGGATGGGATAGCCCTCGGGGTATTGACTCAGAGGAGGGTGGGAAGCCGGCAGTCTGTGGCATTCTTATCAAAAATATTGGACCCAGTGTCACGAGGATGGCCTGTCTGTATACAGGCAGTGGCAGCCACAGCGGTCCTAGTAGAGGAGAGCAGGAAATTGACCTTTGGGGGGGTTTTGGTGGTCTCCACCCCACATACGGTGAGAACAATATTGGCACAGAAGTCTCAGAGGTGGTTGACAGACTCAAGGATATTAAAGTATGAAGCTATCCTGATGGAAAAGGATGATTTGACCCTAATTACGGACAAAAACTTCAATCCATCTCAGTTTTTGTACCCGCCCGAAGAAAAAGAAAAAGAGACAGAGAAGCCAGAACATGATTGTAGCGAAATAATAGAATTAGAGACCAAGAGTAGGGAGGACCTGGGGGAACAGCCTCTGGCTGAGGGAGGTCGATGGTTTATAGATGGGTCATCTCGGTGCATAGATGGGAAAAGACACAGTGGATACGCCATAATTGACGGGAATACATTAAGTGAAATAGAGGCTGGAAGATTACCTGGGAACTGGTCAGCCCAGTCCTGTGAGCTCTATGCCCTGATGCGGGCATTGGAGTTACTCGAAGGCCAAGAAGGCACCATATATACTGATTCGAAATATGCTTTTGGGGTGGTGCATACCTTTGGAAAGATTTGGAAGGAAAGGGGAATGATAACAGCCAGAGGAAAGGAGTTAGCACATGAACAGTTGATTGAAAAAACCTTGGAATCATTAGCAAAGCCAGAGCAAATAGCAGTAGTACATGTGGCGGGACACCAGGAGGGAAATTCTCTAGAGGCCCGGGGAAACAGAGCCGCGGACGAAATGGCAAAATGGGCGGCTTTACAGGGGACAGTAAAGATGATGTCTCTGATACCTCTCAGGGAAGGGATGGAGAAGATACCCGTGTTTTCCGAATTCGAGATAGGTAGGATGAATGAGTTGGGAGCAAAAATAGCAAAAGATGGACGGTGGTGGACGCCGGATGGGAAGCAACTGCTACATAAGGAGGTTATCAGAGAATTATTGGGGAGATTACATTCCCAGTCACACTGGGGGGCTCAGGCATTATGTGATACCCTTTTACGTACGTATGCTTGTAGGGGAATATATACTCTGGCTAAACAAGCAGTCTCAAGCTGTGTCATCTGTCAGAAGATAAATAAGAAAGTGATGAGGGCACAGTTAGCCATCAGACCATTCCAGAGACTACAGGTAGATTTTACTGAACTCCCTAGGGTACACAAATGGAAATACCTCCTAGTGGTAGTGGATCACTACTCGTTGGGTGGAAGCATTTCCCACAGTAAATGCCACTTCACAGGTGGTAGCCAAAATTCTATTGGAACAAATAATCCCGCGGTATGGAATCATCGAATCTCTCGATTCAGATCGAGGAACCCATTTCGCATCAAAAGCCCATTTGCTCATTTGTGATGCCCTGGGGATAAAATGGAAGTTGCATACTCCCTGGCACCCGCAGAGTTCAGGAATGGTGGAGAGGATGAATGGCACCCTAAAGACACAAATTACCAAACTAATGGAGGAGACTAGACTACCTTGGACTAAGTGCTTGCCAATAGCCTTGCTTAGAATTCGAACCGCCCCACGAAAGGATATAGCAGTATCCCCCTACGTAATGTTGTTTGGGTTACCTTATTTGGGAAAGATAGAAGGAATACCCACCTTAGAGGGAAGTGATGTTTTCTTAAGGAACTATCTATTGGCAGTATCTCGTTCTATTACAGAATTAAAAACCAAGGGGCTGCTGGCACAGAGTCCCCCTCTCGACTTTCCAATCCATTCTGTGAAGGCGGGAGACTGGGTTCTTGTGAAATCGTGGAAGGAGGAGAAGTTGCAACCCCGTTGGACTGGTCCGTATTTGGTATTGTTGACCACGGAGACGGCAGTGCGGACGAAAGAGAAAGGGTGGACACACGCAGCGCGAATAAAGGGACCAGTGGAACCTCCAGCTGAGGAGGACTGGACAGTAAGGCAAGGGAGGAAACCACTGACTCTGATCTTTGAGAAAGAACGATTGAACTAGAAGATTACAATGCAGTGCGTGGCACTGGTGCTCATGATGGTTGCCACTGTAAGTAAATGCATGGACAGCTGTGATAAATGTTACCGCCCCATCAGGTATGGCGGACAAATCATAAGGTCTTTTACCTATTATTCCGATGCGCCTGACGCATGTTATACCTTTAGGGCCAAGACCAGCTGTAAGGAGGGGGGGTAGAATACTACCTAGTGCAGAATTTGGGATACTCAGGGGCAAGGATAGGTAGCATCTGCCCCAAAGGAGAGAGATGGTTTTGCTTATGGAAAGCCGGACAATGGGGGATGGGGTCCCGGTTGGGGAAGGAACATCTAGACAGGCAAAAGGAAATCCTAATAAACTGGCTACGAGCAAAAGGGACAACCCGACCAGCCCCAACTAAGGGACCTCAAGTACATGTATCCTTGTACGAAGAGATACAGAAGCAGATAGAAATTTCTGAATTGGGAGGGAATCTCTTTGTGGACCTGGCTACCAGGATTGCTCAGACACTAAATGTCAAGGACTGCTGGGTTTGTGGAGGACCTCTTATGAGTTCTCAATGGCCTTGGAGGGGATCAACTGTCGAAGTGGGGGACCTATTTGGGTGGAACATCACGAAAGGGAGAGATCGGGGGCCCCAGGAATGGCTATTGACTGACGCTCCAATAGGGACGGAATGTATAGCTCGACCAAAGACTCAGGGGAGAGAAGAAGTAGGCTTTAGTCCTTGTCAACGCATCTTAACCTTGTGGGTGAACCAGACACGGACCTGGTGGCCTGAGGAACCTAAATGGTATCTGGCCAAAGAAGACTGGGGAAATTGTACAAACATCACCCCAGTCAGAGATAAAACAGGCAATGAAAGCCGAGTCTGGAACTGCACAGGGAACAACCCATATCAGGGGTTACCAGTTTTACGGGACCTCTGGGAGAGGGACACGGTCAGTGGACCTGCTCCAGAGGGATTACTCTGGATCTGTGGACATAAGGCCTACTCAATACTTCCGGGAAAATGGAGTGGAAAGTGTTTCATTGGGTTAGTGCAGCCGGGATTCTTTTTATTGCCAGCCGGGGGAGGACGAATGCTGGGCACTCCAGTGTTTGATGACCTACAAAGGGAAAAAAGAGAGTTGGAGATAGGAACCTGGGAGGATGATGAGTGGCCTCCGGCCCGAATCATTTCATATTATGGGCCAGCCACCTGGGCTCAGGATGGTTCCTGGGGATATCGTACCCCGGTCGGTGTACATGCTAAACCGGATAATACGCCTACAGGCTGTATTGGAGGTGATCACTAATCGAATGGCTGCCGCACTAGAGATGTTGGCAAAGCAGCAAACGCAGATGAGAACAGCAATATACCAAAATCGATTGGCCCTAGACTACCTCCTAGCCGAAGAAGGAGGGGTATGTGGGAAATTCAACCTCTCTAATTGTTGCCTGAATATTGACAATAACGGACAGGCAGTAATGGACATATCCGAAGGAATCCGGAAATTGGCGCATGTTCCAGTGCAAAAGTGGAACTCAATTATGGGCATTGGATGGTGGGATTCCCTCCTGGGAGGGTCATGGTGGAGAACGGTGGCACAGGTGATCTTATGTGCACTGGCTGGGCTGATCTTTATTCCCTGTTGTGTATCTTGTCTTAGGGAGCTCATAACTAGGAGCATAAGTCAGATGCAGGCTGTAGCAGTGCCAATGGGGACAAGAGGGGAGGTGCAGAGAATCATGATAATGCAGCCAGGGAAGGTTCTGGATTCCCAGAGTAAGGAAATTAGGAGAATGCTACATCAATTGGAGACAAAGGAGTTTGAAAATGGGGTTTAATCAGGGAATGCGTAGCAAAAGAAAAAGGATGGATTGTGAGAAACAGGATGATTAAACCACCAGGGACAGGACGATTGAACTACCACTCTACCAGGGACAAGGCTATTAAACCGCCAGGGACAGGATGATTGAACTACCACTCAATCAAGGACAGGGCTATTAAACCGTCAGGGACAGTATGGTTGAACTACCACTCAACCAGGGACAGGGCTATTAAACCGTCAGGGACAGGGTGATTCAACTACCACCGAGTTCGTTGGGGCACTGATAATGTGGTACAGGGATAGAGGCAGGCTGGACAAAGGGCCGTAAATTTAGGAGAGTGTCTAAGCAGCAGGGATGGGTTGAAATGGGTCATGAAGGTAACTAAGGGTCATGTGGATAACTACTGCGCTTGCTCAATGAGGTAAATGAATATTGCAAATACGCCCCTGATCGGGGAACTGCCAATTGCCATGCACATACAATGTATGATCTGGGGGGGGGGGGTACCCGGGGCGGTACAGAAGATTGTGCACCTCAGCGCTCTGATTGGAAGGAGCCCGAAGGGGAGGGGGATTCAGCAAAAGGGAGGGCCCTGGTGAGACCGCACCTGGAGTACTGTGCAGTTTTGGTCTCCAAATTTGAGGAAGGATATTCTTGCTATGGAGGGCGTGCAGCGTAGGTTCACTAGGTTAATTCCCGGAATGGCGGGACTGTCGTATGTTGAAAGGCTGGAGCGATTGGGCTTGTATACACTGGGATTTAGAAGGATGAGGGGGGATCTTATTGAAACATATAAGATAATTAGGGGATTGGACCCATTAGAGGCAGGAAACATGTTCCCAATGTTGGGGGAGTCCAGAACCAGGGGCCACAGTTTAAGAATAAGGGGTAGGCCATTTAGAACGGAGATGAGGAAGAACTTTTTCAGTCAGAGAGTGGTGAAGGTGTGGAATTCTCTGCCTCAGAAGGCAGTGGAGGCCAGTTCGTTGGATGCTTTCAAGAGAGAGCTGGATAGAGCTCTTAAGGATAGCGGAGTGAGGGGGTATGGGGAGAAGGCAGGAACGGTGTACTGATTGAGAGTGATCAGCCATGATCGCATTGAATGGCGGTGCTGGCTCGAAAGGCTGAATGGCCTACTCCTGCACCTATTGCCTATTGAAGGGGAGGGGATTCAGCAAAAGGGAGGGAGATTCAACAAACTTGTACTGTATAAAGAGAAGGCACTGTCTTTGTCTCGGTGTGTCTCGGTTTGGAGAGGCACCCGGCTCTGCAGACTCGTGAATAAACTTGTCTTGTTTCCACGACTTTGTCTCTGGCATCGTGATTGTGAGCACTCACATTTACATCTCACAGTCGAGGAGGGGTTTAGTCGAGGCGAAGGGTTTAGTCGAAGCGAGGGGTTTAGTCGAGGCGAGGGGTTTAGTCGAGGCGAGGGGTTTTATACTGGACTCGCCGAATGTCCCTATCCGGCTATCTAGCAAGCTAAACAATTGACCCAATAAAGACCAGTAGAGACGAGCTGTCGTTTGATGCTTTACTGAATGCAAATGTGAAACTGTAACGTTTAGGCACAAAAAGAAATAACATAGGGTTTAGTTACATTATACGTTTAGTATAGGAACATATAAAGATGATGTCACTAAACATAATTACTTACAGACATTGCGTCTAACAAACTCTGTGACGAAGGATGGCAGCAGATTACACACAGATGAATCACACTCTCTACACCATGAGGGTTCCCTTTCTGACCTGCACTTCCTGTTTATGACAACTTCCTGTCTATTGTAGCAATCATAGGGATTGGTCCTGACAGTCGAACCCTCGGATTGGCCAGCACGGTCACATGGTGGTGCAACCATAGAGATTGGTCCTGAGAGTCGAACCCGCTGATTGGCCAGCTAGGTCAGGTGGTGGTTTTGGAGCCCAAAAACCAGGCAGTGGGAAGAGAACTTCGATGTGAACAGTTTGAGTTAATGGTTGTCTGTAATCTCGTTTGTTATCCTTTGTAATTGAATATTGCTGCCGCAATAAACTTCTTTAACAAAGTACAAGCCTCCAGACTCGCCATACTAATCCCTTAACAATCTTATATGTTTCAATAAGATCCCTCTCATCCTTCTAAATTCCAGAGTATACAAGCCTAGTCTTTCAACATACGACAGTCCCACCATTCCGGGGGATTAACCTGGTGAACCTACGCTGCACGCCCTCAATAGCAAGAATGTCCTTCCTCAAATTTGGAGACCAAAACTGCACACAGTACTCCAGGTGCGGTCTCACTAGGGCCCTGTACAACTGCAGAACTCCCCCTTCTCCTGTTACTCTCAATCCCCCTCTCTCTGTGTACTGTTACTTTCACTACCCCTCTCTCTGTGTACTGTTACCCCCTCTCCCCCTGTTCTGTTAGTCTCACTCCCCCACTCCCCCTGTACTGTTATTGTGGGAAGAACTGACCTGTTGTGCCTTGTGATGAACATGGGCAGCACGGTGGCTCGGCGGTAGAGTTGCTGCCTCACAGCTTACTTCTGCGACGAGGAAGAGACCGTGTACCATTTGTACTTACAGTGTGAGAGGTTGCAGCCCGTGTTCGAGTGTCTAAAGGGGCTGCTCCCCAAGTTTTGGCTCCATTTTAGTCCTGTGCTCCTGATTTTTGGGCACCCGGTACAGAGGGGGGGAGGGTCGGGAGGGACGGTGGGCCCTCCCTGTCGGTCTGCTCCTGGGCCTGGCCAAGATGGCCATTTGCGGGTCCAGGCAGCGGGTAGTCGACGGCCGCACCGGGGTCGGCTACCTGCCCCTCTTCCGGGCCAACGTCCGTGCCCGCGTGTCCCTGGAGAGGGAACACGTGGTGTCCATGGGGCCGCTGGAGGCCTTCCGTGAACGCTGGTCGCCGCGGGACGTCGAGTGTATTATTGATAAAGTTGGCAATGTATTAGTTTGATGTTTGTTTGTTTGTAAACTGCCAATATCGGCAGCCTTTGATCGTGTTACCCTTTTGTATGTTTGTTTTGTTTTCTGAATAAAAGCTTTTGTATATATTTTTAAAAAGAGACCCGTGTTTGATCCTGACTACTGGTGTTGTCTGTACGGGGTTTATACGCTATCTCTGTGACCGCGTGGGTTTTCTCCGGGTGCTCCGGTTTCCTCCCACACTCCAAAAACGTGCAGGTTTGTAGGTTAATTGGCTGCAGTAAATTGTCCCTCATGGTGTAGGATAGTGCTTGTGTGTGGGGAGATACATGGGGGGTGATCGCTGGTCAGCGTGGACTCGTTGAGACAAAGGGCCTGTTTCCACGCTCCATCTCTAAAGCCTAAAATAAAGAATACTTAATTCCAGTCAAGTTTCCTATCAGTGCAAGACTAAACTGTTTAAATGTTGGGATAGTCCCTGCCTCAACTACCTCCTCTGGCAGCTTGTTCCACACATCCGTGGGCTGAATGGCCTAATTCTGCTCCTATCACTTATGACCTTGGTCAGCTTGACGGCAGCTGAATCCAATGCCCTCCATTAGAGTCGGAAGACGGGTCCCGACCCGAAACATCGCCTATCCATGTCCCCCACAGATGCGGCCTGACCCGCTGAGTTACTCCAGCGCTGTGTATTTTATTTGTAATCCAGCATCTGCAGTTCCTTGTGTCTCCCCTCCATTTCCTGACGCTGCCCTCGCCCTCCCTCCCGCCCGCACTCACCGGGGTCCCACACATACACGCACTCGTCGCACACCACGGGAACCTCACGGCGGCCGGAGGAGCAGGGACCATGTCACAAGCGCATCGGACACAGACTGGGGAAACAGCTTGCATGAGCCGCGTGTGTATTGATGCAGCGCTGCAGAGGGTGAAGCCGGCCGGCTGAACAAAGGGCATAAATACTGGATGGTGCATGTGTGCAGGCGCTGCAGCGGCAGGGGTGGAGAGTCGAGCGCTGGGCAGGTTTGGTGATGAGGCAGGAGGGGATTACAGTGACCAGCGCCGTGCGTCCACTGAGCCGCTGCA
The DNA here is from genome assembly GCF_053455715.1 of Rhinoraja longicauda. Taxonomy (NCBI): domain Eukaryota; kingdom Metazoa; phylum Chordata; class Chondrichthyes; order Rajiformes; family Arhynchobatidae; genus Rhinoraja; species Rhinoraja longicauda. The sequence goes on from NC_135995.1 coordinate 5,864,875, forward strand.
CTTCCCATCAGCAACAACAGGGAACATGATGCACGGAGCTCCCAGGAGTTGATGCCATCGCCATTAAAAATACTCTTCAATCACATTGATTCACAACACAATCACTTGAATAACATGACAATAACATGAACAGATTTAGCTGGTCAATCGCCTCACACAGAAATATTTAAAATACAATGCAAAATGAAACAAATTAAAACACATTTCAGGTCTCAAACATTCGTTAAATAAATTACATCAATCAGCATCTAACGATTCAATTTACAAACTCACCTTCTGCTTATACTTCGAACAACACTTCAAACGTTGCAAACTCCAGTGTCAGCATTTTAGTGATCACCACTTCAAGAAATCTCACAGGAATAAAGTGAAACCTGCAGGGACCAGCAGTTTGATCAAAGTAACCGGAGCAATGAGCCCACGGCACAGAACGGTTCTCCTGACTTGCGGCAACAATAAAAGCGGTTAATTTATTAATCGCCGTGTTGATGAACTCAGTGCGATAACCAGACTGCATCACGACAGCCCCGATCCGAGCGATCCCGCAGTCACAATAACCATCTAATTAAGATAGAGCTCTTAAGGATAGCGGAGTCAGGGGGTATGGGGAGAAGGCACGAACGGGGTACTGATTGAGAATGATCAGCCATGATCACATTGAATGGTGGTGCTGGCTCGAAGGGCCGAATGGCCTACTCCTGCGTCTATTGCCTATCCCAGTGGGGGCAGTCTATCCCAGTCGGAAGATGCAGTCGAGAGAGGGTCGGACATGCAGCAATGATACCCGTCCCTGGTCCCCAATTCACACAGGGAGTGGGAAACCACGGACCCATCCCTTCTACCCCAGACTTCTCCACACAAAGTATCACCAAAAAGAGGGAAATACAGCAAGTACCAATATTGATACTGTTTGAAAACATAAATAATTACTTAACGTAGTTCAAAAGGAAATAATTGAAATAAAAGAAATTAAATAATATAAAGGAAATTTTAACACTGACAATTGGTGAACTTTTACTGTTCAACACAGGGTCTCAGGTGAACAGTGAAAGCTGCTGTGTCATCATCATATCATCATATACATACAGCCGGAAACAGGCCTTTTCGGCCCTCCAAGTCCGTGCCGCCCAGTGATCCCCGTACATTAACACTATCCTACACCCACTAGGGACAATTTTTACATTTACCCAGCCAATTAACCTACATACCTGTACGTCTTTAGAGTGTGGGAGGAAACCGAAGATCTCGGAGTAAACCCACGCAGGTCACGGGGAGAACGTACAAACTCCTTACAGTGCAGCACCCGTAGTCAGGATCGAACCTGAGTCTCCGGCGCTGCATTCGCTGTAAAGCAGCAACTCTACCGCTGCGCTACCGTGCCGCCCTTGAAGACATTCCCACACACGGGGCATGTTTCAAGGCAGGTGTGAACTTTCTGCTGATAGAGATAAGAAAAGCTCTTCCCACAGTCCAAACATGTGTACGGCCTCTCTCCGGTGTGGGTCCGCTGGTGTTTCCGGAGGTCCCCTGCCTGTGCAAAGCTCTTCCCACAGTCAGGACATTTGTACGGCCTCTCTCCGGTGTGGGTCCGCTGGTGTAGATGGAGAGTCCCTGCCCGTGCAAAGCCCTTCCCAGTCAGAACATTTGTACGGCCTCTCTCCGGTGTGGGTCCGCTGGTGTAGGTGGAGCTGCTCTGCCCACGTGAAACACTTCTCACATTCTGCACATTCATGCCATTTCTCCGTTATTCGTCCTTGAATATCACCTGACTTCCCTATAACCCTCCTTCCGTCAGTTGGTGTGAACAGACTCTGCCCACATTTAATTTGTGGATCTGTGTTCAGTTTGGAGGAAGAAGGTTGTCCAGCTGACGTTGGTCTGGAGGCTTCAGGATGCCTTCTTACGTGCCTTGGAAGGAACTCCACCGTGGTGAATGCTACAGTGCAGTGAGGGCAGGGATGACAGTCTCCTTGGGTCACGCCGTCTATAGTCTATTGGAGAAGGAAACAGAAATGATCACTTTCAGCAAAGAATCCACGCTCTGATTTGGAAGACAGATTAGTAAATGCTTCAGTGTTAACGGAGCTGCTCGGAGATGTTAATTCAAATAATTTACAGGCGTGACTAGTGAAAGATTGTGGGGAGGAGGGATTTATCAATCACTAGATGATTCTGATAAAGACTCAAGGGGGATGGAATCTGTCTTTGATATACCCCAAGGAACAAGGTACACATCAATGTTTTTAAGAATTCTTCTAACCCAGTGTGATAACTGGTTTGTTAAAATGGGCAAAGTGCAGATGTCAAATAACATGATGAGCTGGGAGTTGCTGAGGATGACAGCAGGGCAAAGGGGCTGACTGCATCTTTGTAAATGCTCAGTGATTCAGCGTGAGGTTCTCCAAGGATGTTTTGAGTAAAATCAGTGCATCACAGTTTTTGTGCTTCTGACACCTGCGACATCATTCAGCAGTCTCCATCACAGGCTGACCTCTATTACAAACCCACTGACTCCCACAACTACTTTGTTTACACTTCTTCCCATCCTGTTTCCTGCAAAGACTCCATCTCCTACTCCTAATTCCTCTGTCTACGCCGCATCTGCGCCCAAGATGAGGGGTTCCCTACCAGGACATCTGAGGTGTACTCATTCTTCAGGGAATGAGAGTTCCCCTCTCCCATCATGGATGAGGCCCTCACTCGTGTTTCTTCGGTACCCCACAGCTCTGCCCTTCCTCCCCTCTCCCTAATCGCAAGAGACAGAGTCCCGCTCTTCCTTTCCTTTCACCGCATCACCCCTCGCATACAACACATAATCCTCCAACATTTTCGCCACCTCCAACGGTATCCCACCACTAGTCACATCTTCCCATCTACACCTTTCCTCCTTCTGCAGAAAATGATCCCTCCGCAACTACCTGGTTAACTGGTCCCTTCCCACCCAAACCACCCCCTCCCCAGTTACCTTACCTTGCAGAAGATGCAACATCTGCCCCAATACCTCCTTCCTCGAATCTCCCAGGCACCCCAACAGTCCGTTCAGGTTAGGCAGAGGTTCACTTGCACCTCCTCCAACCTCATCTACTGTATTCTTTGTTCAATAGACTATAGACAATAGGTGCAGGAGTAGGCCATTCGGCCCTTCGAACCAGCACCACCATTCAATGTGTTCACGGCTGATCATTCTCAATCAGTACCCCGTTCCTGCCCTCTCCCCATACCCCCTGACTCCGCTATCTTGAAGAGCTCTATCTAGCTCTCTCTTGAAAACATCCAGAGAATTGGCCTCCACTGCCTTCTGATGCAGAGAATTCCACAGATTTACAACTCTCTAACTTAAAACGTTTTTGCTCATTTCCGTTCCAAATGGCCTACCCCTTATTCTTAAACTGTGGCCCTGGGTCTGCACTACCCCAACATTGGGAACCTGTTTCCTGCCTTTAATGTGTCCAATCCCTTAATAATCTTGTATGTTTCAATAAGATCCCCTCTCATCCTTCTAAATTCTAGTGTATACAGGCCTAGTCACTCCAGTCTTTCAACATATAACAGTCCCGCCATTCCGGGAATTAACCTAGTGAACCTATGCTGCACGCCCTCAATAGCAAGAATATCCTTCCTCAAATTTGGAGACCAAAACTGCACACAGTACTCCAGGTGTGGTCTCACTAGAGCCCTGTACAACTGCAGAAGGACCTCTTTGCTCCTATACTCAACTCCTCTTGTTATGAAGGCCAACATTCCATTGGCTTTCTTCACTGCCTGCTGTACCTGCATGCTTCCTTTCAGTGACTGATACACTAGGACACCCAGATCTCGTTGTACGTCCCCTTTTCCTAACTTGACACCATTCAGATAATAATCTGCCTTCCTATTCTTACCACCAAAGTGGATAACCTCACATTTGTCCACATTAAACTGCATCTGCCATGCATCTGCCCACTCACACAACCTGTGCATGTCACCCTGCATCCTCATAGCATCCTTCTCACAGTTCACACTGCCACCCAGCTTTGTGTCATCTGCAAATTCGATAATGTTACTTTTAATCCCTTCATCCAAGTCATGAATGTATATTGTAAATAGCTGCAGTCCCAGCACCGAGCCTTGCGGTACCCCACTAGTCACTGTCTGCCATTCTGAAAGGGACCCATTTATCCCCACTCTTTGCTTTCTGTCTGCCAACCAATTTTCTACCCATGTCAGTACCCTACCCCCAATACCATGTGCTCTAATTTTGCCCACTAATCTCCTATGTGGGACCTCGTCGAAGGCTTTCTGAAAGTCAAGGTACACTACATCCACCGGCTCTCCCTTATCCATTTTCCTAGTTACATCCTCAAACAATTCCAGAAGATTAGTCAAGCATTACTTCCCCTTCGTAAATCCATGCTGACTCAGAACGATCCTGTTACTGCTACCCAAATGCTCCGCAATTTCGTCTTTTGTATTTGACTCCAGCATCTTCCCCACCACTGATGTCAGACTACCTGGCCTATAATTTCCTATTTTCTCTCTCCCTCCTTTCTTAAAAAGTGGGATAACATTAGCTACTCTCCAATCCACAGGAACTAATCCTGAATCTAAAGAACATTGGAAAATGATCACCATTGCGTCCACGATTTCTAGAGCCACCTCCTTATGTACCCTGGGATGCAGACCATCAGGCCCTGGGGATTTATCAGCCTTCAGTCCCATCAGTCTACCCAACACCATTTCCTGCCTAATGTGAATATCCTTCAGATCCTCCGTCAGCCTAGGATCTCTGACCACTAGAACGTCTGGGAGATTGTTTGTATCTTCTTTAGTGAAGACAGATCCAAAGTACCGGTTCAACTCGTCTGCCATTTCCTTGTTCCCCATAATAAATTCACCTGCTTCTGCCTTCAAGGGACCCGCATTTTTCTTAACTATTTTTTCCTCTTCACATACCTAAGGAAGCTTTTACTATAAGAATATAACTGCAGATGCTGGTACAAATCGAAGGTATTTATTCACAAAGTGCTGGAGTAACTCAGCAGATCGGGCAGCATCTCGGGAGAGAAGGAATGGGTGACGTTTCGGGTCGAGTCCCTTCTTCAGAAGCTTTTACTATCCTCCTTTATATTATTGGCTAGCTTACCTTCGTACCTCATCTTTTCTCCCCGTATTGCCTTTGTAGTTATCTTCTGTTGCTCTTTAAAAGAGTCCCAATCCTCTGGCTTCCCGCTCTTCTTTGCTATGTCATACTTCTCTTTTATTTTTATGCTGTCCTTGACTTCCCTTGTCAGCCATGGGTGCCTCTTACTCCCCTTAGAATCTTTCCGCCTCATTGGGATGAATTGATCCTGCAACTTCTGCATTATTCCCAGGAATACCTGCCATTCTTGTTCCACCGTCTTCCCTGCTAGGGTCTCCTTCCAGTCAAATCTGGCCAGCTCCTGCCTCATGCCTCTATAATCCCCTTTGCTATACTGTAATATTGACACTTCCGATTTTCCCTTCTCCCTCTTAATTTGTAGATTAAAACTTATCATATTGTGATCACTGCCTCCTAATGGCTCTTTTACCTCGAGTCTCCTTATCAGATCAGGTTCATGACACAGCACTAAATCCAGAATTGCCTTCTGCCTAGTAGGCTCCAGTACAAGCTGTTCTAAGAATCCATCTCGGAGGCACTCCACAAACTCCCTTTCCTGGGGTCCAGTACCAACCTGATTTTCCCAGTCTACCTGCATGTTGAAATCTCCCATAACCACCGTAGCATTACATTTGTGACATGCCAATTTTAACTCTTGATTCAACTTGCACCCTATGTCGAGGCGGGGGGCCTGTATGTAACTCCCATTAGGGTCTTTTTACCCTTACAATTCCTCAGTTCTATCCATACTGATTCTACATCTCCTGATTCAATGCCACCCATTGCAACGGACTGAATATCATTCCCTACCAACAGAGCGACCCCACCCCCTCTGCCCACCTGTCAGTCTTTTCGATAGGTCGTATACCCCTGAATAATCAGCTCCCAGCCCTGGTCCTCTGGAGGCCATGTCTCTGTAATTCCCACAACATCATACTTGCCAATGTCTAACTGAGCCACTAGCTCATCCACTTTATTTTTTATACTTCAAATACACTTTAACTTTGGTATTCACCTCCCCTCTCACACCGATCACCATTGGCCCTGACCTTACTCTCTTATCCCATCTTGAACTTTCCTTCCCATTTATTCGAGAGTCTTTTGCAATATTTCCTGTATCAAGATGTGGACTTGTATACATCGGCGAGACCAAACCTAGACTGGGCGATCAGTTTACTGAACACCTTCATGCAGTCTGCCTGAACCTACCTGATCTCCTGTTTGCTAAACACTTGAATTCTCCTTCCCATTCCCACACTGACCTTTCTGTCCTAGGTCTCCTCCATTGTCAGAGTGACGTTAAACGCAAATTGGAGGAACAGCATCTCATATTTCGCTTGGGCACCTTAAACCCCACTGGTATGAATATTGATTTCTCTAACTTCAAGTAACCCCGACATTCCCTGTCTCTCTATCCCTCCCCCACCCAAGTCACACCAGCTTCTCATTTTCACCCAACAAACAGATAACAGAGGCCTGCTTCCTTTATTATCGTAACTTTTTTGCATATCTTTCATTCATTGTTCTTTTTCTCTACATCACCTTCCATATCTCTTGTTTCCCTTTTCCCTAACTAGTCTGAAGAACCGTCTCGACCCAAAATGTCACCCATTCCTTCTCTCCAGAGATGCTGCCTGTCCCGCTGAGTTACTCCAGCATTTTGTGTCTATCAGTTCCTTCCCACACATTTAAAGTTGGCCTGCAGTTCCCCGATTTGTGCAGAATCCTCACGTTTTGGGTCTTGGTTTGACATCCACATTGTGGTCCATGTGATTCCCAGCTCCTTGGCATAGTCATCACCGTACCAGACCAGCAACTCGCAGTGAGGAGGAACCGGCTTGCAAGTCCTGTAGTAAATGTTGCCCCAGTGCTGGAAGGCAACAAGGTTCTGTTCCTCCTCCTTTCTGGCACAGTTCACAAATCTGCAACACAACAAGCACAGATAGAAGGTACAACAGTCACTTAAAATTATAAGTGAACACAGAACGTAAAGTGTATCAGCAAATTCTGTTGAATGGGAGATGTCCCCAGCCATGGCCCAAATTCAACCTGAAATATTGTACACCCTTTGTCAGCACACTGCTGAAGGAAACTTGAACTTTGTTTCTCTTCCCACAGATGCGGCCTGACCTGAGCAGTATTTCCAGTACTTTGTGTTTTTATGTTTACCTTGTATTACTGTTGTTGTCATTGTATTGTTGATTACTTTCTATTTATCTGCATGTTATTGCGTTAACAGACTTGTTAAGCTGCAGGAAGTTAGAATTTCATTGTGGAACAATTAAACACCGTTGACCCTGGCTGTGTTATTTACAGGGAGGCAAAGACAGAGCAGCTGTGATGCAGCGTGGCGTGAATTGAGTTATTCTTCTCGTGGAATATTGGCTTCACGGAGATACCACAGATTTTAACATCAAGACCTGATTTTAAACTGTGGCATCAGTCTCCCAGTCACAGATCAAGACATGACAGGCTGAATATTTGATGCAAAGTTTTGCCGCATCAGGTGACATTCCAAGAGCACGAGGCTTGAGATAGGAGTTGTGGGTCATGGAGTGATCCAAGGAGAAAGGCTGGTTTAGGCAAGGAAAGCATCGCCCAGACAGAATGCTGATTCTTTCTGGATTAATGAGTAAAATTGAATATTTCCCTTCCCCGAGTCCCGTATTTCCCATTTACCCCTCTTTTAAACTAAATAGTGGGGGGAGTCAAATGGGATAGACAAAGATGGATTTGAAGGGAAAGAGAGTATAGGAAAAGTTAAGACACCAGAATTAATGGGACAGAAAGCTCACAAAGGGATAGGAGAGAATGGCCAAGTGTAATAGGAATCGGTGTGAAAGGTGAGATGAGTAATGGATTAAAAGTATTATATATGAATGCGCAGTATAAGAAATAAAGTGGATGAGCTTGAGGCTCAGTAAGAGATTGGTAGATATGACATTGTGGGGATTACAGAGACATGGCCACAGAAGGATCGGGACTGGGAACTGAATATTCAGGGTTTATAGGTCCTATAGAAAGGACAGGCAGGTGGGCAGAGGAGGTGGGGTAACTCTGTTCGTCAGGGATGAAATTCAGGCCCGTGACATAGGGACTGACAATGTAGAGTCACTGTGGATAGAGTTGAGGAATTGTAAAGGTAAGAAGACACTAATGGGAGTTATCTGCAGGCCCCCAAACAGTAGCCTGGATGTAGGGTGGAAATTGCAACAGGAGTTAAAACTGGCATGTAACAAATGTAATGCCATTGTGGTTATGGGGGTTTCAATATGCAGGTAGACTGGGTAAATCAGGTTGGTTCTGGACCCCAAAAAAGGGAGTTTGTAGAGTGTCTCCGAGATGGATTCTTAGAGCAGCTTCAACGGAGCCTACCAGAGAGAAGGCAATTCTCGATTTAGTGTTGTCCAATGAACCAGATTTAATAAGGGAACTCGAGGTAAAGGAACCGCTTGGAAGTAGTGACCATAATATGATTAGTTTTAATCTGCAATTTGAGAGGGAGAAGTTTAAATAAGAAGTGTCAGTGTTGCAGTTAAACAAAGGAGACTATGAAGGCATGAGAGAGAAGCTGTCCAATGTCGACTGGAAAAGGATCCATGCAGGAATGTCGGTGGAACAGCAATGGCAGGAATTTCTGGGCATAATCTAGAAGATGCAGGATCATTTCATTCCAAAGAGGAAGAAAGATTCTCGGGGAGTAAGAGGCAACATGGGAAGTTAGGGATGAAATAAAACTCAAAGAAAAGATGTAAAACATAGCAAAGAGTAGCAGGAAGCCAGAGGATTGGGGAACTTTCAAAGGACAACAGAAGGTAACAAAAAGGGCAATACAGGCTGAAAAGATGAAGTACGAGGGGAAGCTGGCCAGGAATATAAAGAAGGAAAGTAAAAGCTTCTTTAGGTATGTTAAGAGAAAAAGATTAGCAAAGACAAACTGTGGGTCCCTTGAAGGCAGAAACGGGTGAAATTATTATGGGTAACAAGGAAATGGCAGAAGTGTTGAACTGGTACTTCGGATCTGTCTTCAATAAGGAAGACAAACAATCTCCCAGATGTACATGAGGACAGAGGATTTGGGAGACAGAGGAACTGAAAGTAATTTGCATTCGACAAGAAATTGTATTGGGTGGACTGATGGGATTGAAAGCTGATAAATCCCCAGTGCCTGGTGGTCTGCAACCCATGGAACTCAAGGAGGTGGCTCTTGAAATCATGGACGCATTGGTGATCATTTCCCAATGTTCAATAGATTCATGATCAGTTCCTGTGGATTGGAGGATAGCTAATGTTATCCCACTTTTCAAGAAAGGAGCGAGAGAGAAAATGGGGAATTAGAGACCAGTTAGCCTGACATCGGTGGTGGGGAAGATGCTGGAGTCAATTATTAAAGAGGTAATAACGGCACATTTGGATAGCAGTTAAAGGATTGGTCCAAGTCAGCCTGGATTTATGAAAGGGAACTCTTGCTTGATTAATCTTCTGGAATTTTTTGGGGTTGCGACAAGTAAAATGGATGGAGAGCCATTGGATATGTAGACTTTCAGAAAGCCTTTGATAAGGTTCCACACTGGAGGTGGCTGAGCAAAATTAGAGCACATGGCCTTGGGGTAGGGTATTGACAATTGACAAGGGTTTGAAAAGTCTGGGAGCAGAGCAAGGACGCCCGTTGGCTGAGAAGAAAAGTAAGTGTTAATTGCAGTGGAAAAGGCAGTTTAAAAAGAGCGCCAAGAGGACGCTAGTAGTCAGTTTGAAAAGTCGGCGATTGGTAAATTGGCCATTTAAGTAATTTAGTGACTGATATAAGCAAGGCTTGCACAAGAGGTGCAGCCCTGTCCGGTTGCAGCCCTGTTGAGGGAAGTGCCCTGTGAGAAAAGTGCGAGTCTTTGGCTGCGAGTCTCCGGCGAGGAGGCTGAGGTGAGGAGGTTACGCTTGTTTTTTGAGCCGGAATTGTTTTTGACACCGAAGTGATGGTGCACAAGTTGGCGCAGTGTGTTTCCTGCAGGATGTGGGAAGGTAGAGACACTGCTGGGGCTTCTGGAAGCTACACCTGCAAGAACTGTGTCCAGGTGCAGCTCCTGACTGGACGTGTGGCAGAGTTGGAAAAGCAGCTGGTTGACCTCAGGGCCATCCGGGAATGCGAGAGTTTCCTGGACAGGACCTACTGTGAGGCTGTCACGCCAAGGGTCTAGGTCGAGCGAAGGTGGGAGACCGTTTCAGGGGGGAGCGAACGTGGACAACAGGAGACCCCGGGGGCTGTGCTTATTGCAAACAGGTACACCCTATTGGGAACTGTTGGGGAAGAAGACGCTTCCAGTCCGAGCGGCAGTCGCGTTGGCGGTTCTATCCCAGGCAAGGAAACTCGACCGGGGAGACCGAAGTCAGGAAGAGCCATAGTAGTCGGTGACTCCATTGTCCGAGGTACGGACAGGAGATTCTGTGGCGACAGGTGGGAGTCGAGGATGGTTTGTTGCCTCCCTGGTGCCAGGGTTCAAGACATCACGGAGCGGCTTCAGAACATCCTAGCGAGGGAAGGTGATCAGCCGGAAGTAGTTGTGCACGTGGGAGGAAGAGGAAGGAGATACTGCAGCGTGAGTTTAGGGAGTTAGGAAGAAGACTGAGAAGCAGGACGTCGAGGGTGGTTATCTCTGGACTGCTGCCTGTCCCTCGTGCTGGTGAGGGCAGGAACAGAGAGATCGGGGATATGAATGTATGGCTGAGGGGCTGGTGCAGGGAGCAGGGATTTAGATATCTGGACCACTGGGATCTCTTCTGGGGTAGAGGTGACCTGTACAAAAGGGACGGGTTACACCTTACCAGCAAGGGGACCAACATTCTGGCAGGCAGGTTTGCTAGTGCTACAAGTGTGGCTTCAAACTAAGTAGTGGGGGGGAGGGGTTGACAAATTGGGAATATGGAGATGGAGTTAAAGGGGAAGCGAATACAGGAGAAACTGTAAAGGACTCTCGTATGAATGGGAAGGGAAGTTCTAGAAGGGATATGAGAGTAAGGTCAGGGCCAAGGGTGACCGGTGTGAGAGGGGAGGTAAATACCGAAGTTAAAGTGTTGTATTTAAATGCGCGAAGTATAAGAAATAAAGTGGATGAGCTTGAGGCTCAGTTAGACATTGGCAAGTATGATGTTGTGGGAATCACTGAGACATGGCTACAAGAGGACCAGGGCTGGGAGCTGAATATTCAGGGGTATACAACGTACAGAAAAAACAGGCAGGTGGGGAGAGGGGGCGGGGTAGCTCTATTGGTGAGGAATGATATTCAATCCCTTGCAAGGAGTGACATAGAATCAGGAGATGTAGAATCAGTATGGATAGAGTGAGGAATTGTAAGGGTAAAAATACCCTAATGGGAGTCATCTACAGGCCCCCAAACAGTAGCCTCGACATAGGGTGCAAGTTGAATCAGGAGCTAAAATTGGCATGTCACAAATGTAATGCTGTGGTGGTCATGGGAGATTTCAACATGCAGGTAGACTGGGAAAATCAGGTTGGTAATGGACCCCAGGAAAGAGAGTTTGTGGAGTGCCTCCGAGATGGATTCTTAGAACAACTTGTACTGGAGCCTACCAGAGAGAAGGCAATTCTGGATTTAGTGTTATGTAATGAACCTGACCTGATAAGGAGACTCGAGGTAAATGAGCCATTAGGAAGCAGTGACCACAATATGATAAGTTTTACTCTCCAAATGGAGACTGAGAAGGGAAAATCGGAGGTGTCAGTATTACAGTATAGCAAAGGGGATTACAGAGGCATGAGGCAGGAGTTGGCCAAAATTGACTGGAAGGAGGCCCTAGCAGGGAAGACTGTGGAACAGCAATGGCAGGTATTCCTGGGAATAATGCAGAAGTTGAAGGATGAATTTATCCCAAAGAGGAGGAAAGATTCTAAGGGGAGTAAGAGGCACCCGTGGCTGACAAGGGAAGTCAAGGACAGCATAAAAATAAAAGGGAAGAAGTATCACATAGCAAAGAAGAGTGGGAAGCCAGAGGATTGGGACTCTTTTAAAGAGCAACAGGAGATAACTAAAAAGGCAATACGGGGAGAAAAGATGAGGTACGAGGGTAAACTAGCCAATAATATAAAGGAGGATAGTAAAAGCTTTTTTAGGTATGTGAAGAGGAAAAAAATAGTCAAGGCAAATGTGGGTCCCTTGAAGACAGAAGCAGGGGAATTTATTATGGGGAACAAGGAAATGGCAGAAGAGTTGAACCGGTACTTTGGATCTGTCTTCACTGAGGAGGATACAAACAATCTCCCAGATGTTCTAGTGGCCAGAAATCCTAGGGTGACAGAGGAACTGGAGGAAATCCACATTAGGCAGGAAAAAGTTTTGGGTAGACTAATGGGACTCAAGGCTGATAAATCCCCAGGGCCTGATGGTCTGCATCCCAGGGTGCTTAAGGAGGTGGCTCTAGAAATTGTGGACGCATTAGTGATTATTTTCCAATGTTCTATAGATTCCGGGTTCGTTCCTGTGGATTGGAGGGTAGCTAATGTTATCCCACTTTTCAAGAAAGGAGGGAGAGAGAAAACGGGAAATTATAGACCAGTTAGTCTGACATCAGTGGTGGGGAAGATGCTGGAGTCAATTATAAAAGACGAAATTGCGGAGCATTTGTATCGCAGTAACAGGTTCGTTCTGAGTCAGCATGGATTTACGAAGGGGAAATCATATAACATATAACAATTACAGCACGGAAACAGGCCAGTTTGGCCCTTCTAGTCCATGCCGAACACTTTCTCCGACCTAGTCCCATCTACCTGTTCTCAGACCATAACCCTCCAATCCCTTCACATCCATATACCTATCTAATCGTGCTTGACTAATCTACTGGAATTTTTTGAGGATGTAACTAGGAAAATTGACAGTGGAGAGCCGGTGGATGTGGTGTAACCTCGACTTTCAGAAAGCCTTCGACAAGGTCCCACATAGGAGATTGGTGGGCAAAATTAGAGCACATGGTATTGGAGGTAAGGTACTGACATGGATAGAAAGTTGGTTGACAGACAGAAAGCAAAGAGTGGGGATAAATGGGTCCCTTTCAGAATGGCAGGCAGTGACTAGTGGGGTACCGCAAGGCTCGGTGTTGGGACCGCAGCTATTTACAATATACATCAATGACTTGGATGAAGGGATTAAAAGTACCATTAGCAAATTTGCCGATGATACAAAGCTAGGTTGCAGTGTGAACTGTGAGGAAGATGCTATGAGGTTGCAGGGTGACTTGGACAGGTTGTGTGAGTGGGCGGATGCATGGCAGATGCAGTTTAATGTGGATAAGTGTGAGGTTATCCACTTTGGTGGTAAGAATAGAAAGGCAGATTATTATTTGAATGGTGTCAAGTTAGGAAAAGGGGACGTACAACGTGATCTGGGTGTCTTAGTGCATCAGTCACTGAAAGGAAGCATGCAGGTACAGCAGGCAGTGAAGAAAGCCAATGGAATGTTGGCATTCATAACGAGAGGAGTTGAGTATAGGAGCAAAGAGGTCCTTCAACAGTTGTACAGGGCCCTAGTGAGACCGCACCTGGAGTACTGTGTGCAGTTTTGGTCTCCAAATTTGAGGAAGGATATTCTTGCTATTGAGGGCGTGCAGCGTAGGTTTACTAGGTTGATTCCCGGAATGGCGGGACTGTCATATGTTGAAAGACTGGAGCGACTAGGTTTGTATACACTGGAGTTTAGAAGGATGAGAGGGGATCTTATCGAAAAGTATAAGATTATTAAGGGGTTGGACATGTTAGAGGCAGGAAACATGTTCCCAATGTTGGGGGAGTCCAGAACCAGGGGCCACAGTTTAAGAATAAGGGGTAGGCCATTTAGAACAGAGATGAGGAAAAACTTTTTTAGTCAGAGAGTTGTGAATCTGTGGAATTCTCTGCCTCAGAGGGCAGTGGAGGCTACTTCTCTGAATACATTCAAGAGAGAGCTAGATAGAGCTCTTAAGGATAGCAGAGTCTGGGGGTATGGGGAGAAAGCAGGAACGGGGTACTGATTGAGAATGATCAGCCATGATCACATTGAATGGCGGTGCTGGCTCGAAGGGTCGAATGGCCTACTCCTGCACCTATTGTCTATTGTCTATTGACATGGATAGAGAATGGTTGGCAGACAGGAAGCAAAGAGTAGGAATAAACAGGTCATTTTGAGAATGGCAGGCAGTGGCGAGTAGAGTGCCGCAAACTCAGTGCTGGGACCGCAACTATTTACAATATATATTAGTGATTTGGATGATGGAATTAGAAGTAACACTAGCAAGTTTGCACATGACACAAAGCTGGGTGGTAGTGTGAACTGCGAAGAGGATGTTAGGAGGTTGCAGGGTGACTTGGACAGGTTGAGTGAGTGGGCAGATGCATGGCAGATGCAGTATAACATAAATAAAAGTGAGGTTATCCACTTTGATGGCAAAAACAAGGAGGCAGATTATTATCTCAATGGTGTCAGATTAGGTAAAGGGGAATTGCAATGAGACCTGGGTGTTCCTTGCACACCAGATGCTGAAAGTAAGCGTGCAGGTACAGCAGGCAGTGAAGAAAGCTAATGGCATATTGGCCTTCATAACAAGAGGACTTGAGTATAGGAGCAAAGAGGTCTTTCTGCAGTTGTGTAGGGCCCTGGTGAGACCACATCTGAAGAATTGTGTGCAGTTTTGGTCTCCTAAATTGAGGAAGAATGTCCTTGCTATTGAGGCAGTGCAGCATAGGTTCACGAGGTTAATCCATGAGATGGCGGGACTGCCACATGAGGAAAGATTGGGCTTGTATTCACTGGAGTTCAGAAGGATGAAAGGGGTTCTGGACAAGCTAGATGCAGGAAAAATGTTCCCAATATTGGGGGAGTCCAGAACCAGGGACCACAGTCTAAGAATAAAGGGGAGGCCATATAAAACTGAGGTGAGAAGAAACATTTTCACCCAGAGAGTTGTGAATTTGTGGAATTCTCTGACACAGAAGGCAGTGGTGGCCAATTCACTGGGTGAATTTAAAAGAGAGTTAGATAGTGCTCTAAGGGCTAGTGGAATCAAGGCATATGGGGAGAAGGCAAGCACAGGTTACTGATTGTGTATGATGAGCCATGATCACAGAGAATGGCGGTGCTGGCTGAAAGGGCCAAATGGCCACCTCTTGCACCTATCTTCTATGTTTCTTTCCCCTCACTTGACTGGCTTTTTTCCCCGCCCCACCTCTCTTTTCCAGCTTTATTCCCTTATACTCCATCAGTCTGAAAAAAAGTCCCAACCGAAACGTTGTTTGTTGATTCCCTGCACAGATGCTGCCTGACCCACTGAGTTCCTCTCACACTTTGCTTTCACTCCAAGATTCCAGCATCTGCAGTCTCTTGTGTCTCCTTTTTTAAATAACCCAGTTATTGCTTATTATTATGATCAGCGTTAGTCTTTCCCTTACCTCATCCAGTTCGATTTAGATTCATCCTGTGCATCAATGTATTCAGTGTCATTGTTTGCCTTACTGATCTATAAAAAGATACTTGATTAAAAACAAAACACAATGATAAAGAAAACAAAAGTGAAGCTTACAGTTCCCAGTATTATGCCTTCAACTAACTACTACTAAACCTATTTTACTTGATTACACTTTTATATCAGAACACTCCAAAATTCCCGCGAATTAAAACACATGGCAAAGAATCTCTAAGAATATAATAAACATTTTGCACAATTTCAAGGAGATTTGTCGGGTTGTAATAGGTTCTTTAATTTTGGTAATGTCACTGTGCTAATGATTTCTGATGGTCAGAAATGTTCAATACATTCTCAAACAAGGAGGTCAGACATCAGGGTGAAAGAGGAGCAGCAGAACAGGAAGGAGATGGAGCACTGATTCAGCTCAGAGATTGGGTGAGGGAGAGGGATGCCAGTCTCAGCAGTAAAGTGAGAATCACTGGAACAGGACAAAGAGCACAGACTCTTCAGTCTTTATTCAAATTGACAACCACATGAAAATGGAAACATGTAATTAAGAATCTAAGTTACAGAAAATATTTTCAGTTAGCTTCAAACTATTTCTTTATTGGTAAGAAACTTGATGACTCTGATTAGAATGCAAAATAATTCAGCTACAAAAAAATTGTAATAAAAACTGATATTCAGGAGATACCCAGCAAGGCAGGCAGCATTCGTGGAGGATAAAACACAACTCACATTTCAGGATGATGATATTTCATCAACAAATGTTATCAAACCTGCTGAGCATTTTCCATGAACTATTGGAGTCACTTACCACCCATGAATATCCACTGATAGTAGCTTCTTCTTCACTTGAAACCTCTCCTCCATCGGGTCCAAAAGGTACACCCCTGGGAATAACCTTCCCTTAATTCCAGATGCCAAGATCGGCTTTACGAATTTTGGATGTGGCAATGCCGAGACCTTCCGGAAGAGTTAAACGAGCTCTATCTGGGCAATTGGAATCAACAACAGTGTCCTTCATGAAGACTGGTGGGCCATGCACAGGGTATTCGTCAATAAAAAATGTCCCGCAGGCTTCATAAACTAAAACGGAAACTGCAAAATTAAGAACTAATCAGGGTGTTGGCGTTATTGAAACTGGCTGGACTTTGTACTGAAAATGCTTGTTGATCCACAAAAGATGTTATCTTATTAAAAGTATTTCAGAATATAATACGACCATGATGTAGATGCTGTGCAGAAGATCTTGGCAAAATTACCTTTTCCAAAATTACTCTCTATGGAAGCATTGAAAATGTGAGAGATTAATAGTGGCCGATTTGTGAAAAATCCGTTCATGATGTTTGTCGGTCACCATGAATATCTTTGGGGTAAGATGCCGCTATTTAATTCAAAATGGCTGCGGTGTTGAACTGTATGGATATTTATAAACATCAAGAGAAAAATCATGACCACGGAATATAATTTTGCATTTAGTAATAACAAGCATGATGTAATGCAGAGAGTATGTTTAATGGTAACAGTGCTGTGGCGCATGGAGTTAACTCCAAGAAAAGTGTTTTGAAGGATAAAAGTAACAGATATGTCAATAGCAAAAGGATAGTGAGGGATAAAATTGGTCCATTAGAGAGTCAGAGTGGACAGCTATGTGCTGAGCCGGAAGAAATGGGGGAGATATTAAACAATTTCTTTTCTTCGGTATTTACCGAGGAGAAGGATATTGAATTATGTGAGGTAAGCGAAACAAGTAGAGTAGTGATGGAAATTAGGATGATTAAAGAAGAGGAGGTACGGACACTTTTGAAGAATATAAAAGTGGATAAGTCTCCAGGTCCTGATAGGATATTCCCTAGGACATTGAGGGAAGTTAGTGCAGAAATAGCAGGGGCTATGACGGAAATATTTCAAACGTCATTAGAAACAGGGATGGTGCCGGAAGATTGGCGCATTGCGCATGTTGTGCCTTTGTTTAAAAAAGGTTCTAAAAGTAAACCTAGCAATTATAGACCTATTAGTTTGACGTCTGTGGTGGGAAAATTAATGGAAAAGATACTTAGGGACAATATATATAATTATTTGGATAATCAAGGCCTGATTAGAAACAGTCAACATGGATTTGTGCCTGGAAGGTCATGTTTGACTAATCTTCTTGAATTTTTTGAAGAGGTTACCAGGGAAATTGATAAGGGCAAGGCTGTGGATGTTGTCTATATGGACTTCAGTAAGGCATTTGACAAGGTTCCACATGGAAGGTTGATTAAGAAGGTTAAATCGTTGGGTATTAATAGTGAGGTTGCAAGATGGATTCAACAATGGCTGAATGGGAGATACCAGAGGGTAATGGTTGACAATTGTATGTCAGGTTGGAGGCCAGTGTCTAGTGGAGTGCCCCAAGGATCTGTGTTGGGTCCACTGTTGTTTGTCATTTACATTAATGATCTGGATGATGGTGTGGCAAATTGGATTAGTAAATATGCAGATGATACTAAGATAGGTGGAGTAGTTGATAGTGAGGTAGATTTTCAAAGTCTACAGAGAGACTTGGGCCTTTTGGAAGGGTGGGCTGAAAGATGGCAGATGGAGTTTAATGCTGATAAGTGTGAGGTGCTGCATTTTGGTAGGACAAATCAAAATAGGACGTACAGGGTAAATGGTAGGGAATTGAGGAATGCAGTGGAACAGAGGGATCTGGGAATAACTGTGCATTGTTCCCTGAAGGTGGAATCTCATGTGGATAGGGTGGTGAAGAAGGCGTTTGGTATGCTTGCCTTTATAAATCGGAGCATCGAGTATAGAAGTTGGGATGTAATGTTGAAATTGTACAGGGCATTGGTGAGGCCGAATCTGGAGTATGGTGTGCAGTTCTGGTCGCCAAATTATAGGAAGGATGTCGACAAAATGGAGAGGGTACAGAGGAGATTTACTAGAATGTTGCCTGGGTTTCAGCACTTAGGCTACAGAGAGAGGTTGAATAGGTTGGGTCTTTATTCTTTGGAGCGTAGAAGGTTGAGGGGGGACTTGATAGAGGTTTTTAAAATTTTGAGAGGGACGGACAGAGTTGACGTGGGTAGGCTTTTCCCTTTGAGAGTGGGGAAGATTCCAACAAGGGGACATAGCTTCAGAATTGAGGGACAAAGGTTTAGGGGTAACATGAGGGGGAACTTCTTTACTCAGAGGGTTGTGGCTGTATGGAATGGGCTTCCGGTGGAAGTGGTGGAGGCTGGTTCGATTTTATTATTTAAGAGTAAATTGGATAGGTATATGGATAGGAGGGGATTGGAGGGTTATGGTCTGAGTGCAGGTAGATGAGACTAGGTCAGGGAGAATGGTCGGCGTGGACTGGTAGGGCCGGACAGGCCTGTTTCCATGCTGTAGTTGTTATATGTTATATATGTTATATGTTATATGTCTATTATGTGAACTAATGAAGCATTTGTAACAAGGCAGATGAATTAAGACCAGAGACATAGAAAATAGGTGCAGGAGTAAACCACTCGGCCCTTCGAGCAAGCACCACCATTCAATGGCTGATCATCTACAATCAGCACCCCGTTCCTGCCTTCTCCCCATATCCCTTGATTCCACTAGCCCTAAGAGCTCTATCTAACTCTTTTCAATGCATCCAGTGAATGGTCTCCACTGCCGTCTGAGGCTGAAAATTCCACAAATTCACAACTCTCTGGGTGAAAAAGTTTTTCCTCATCTCTGTTCTAATGGCCTACCCCTTATTCTTAAACTGTGCCCCCTCGTTCTGGACACCCCCAACATCGAGAACATGTTTCCTGCATCTACTGTAGCTTGTCCAATCCCTTAATTTAATATGTTTCTGTATGATCCCCTCTCATCCTTCTAAATTCCAGTGAATACAAGCCCAGTCGTTCCATTCTTTCATCATATGACAGTCCCGCCATCCTGGGAATGAACCTCGTGAACCTACGCTGGACTACCTCAATAACAAGAATGTCCTTCCTCAAATTAGGAGACCAAAACTGCACACAATCCTCCAGGTATGGTCTCACCAGGGCCCTGTACAACTGCAGAAAGACCCTGTTGCTCTGAAACTCCAATCCTCTCGTTATGAATGTCAACATGCCATTAGCTCTCTTCACTGCCTGCTTTACCTGCATACTTACCTTCAGTGACTGATGTAGAAAGATACTCAGGTCTCGTTGCTCTTCCCCTATTCCTAATCTGACACCATTCAGATAATAATCTGCCTTCTTGTTCTTGCCAGCAAAGTGGATAACCTCACATCTATCCACATTATGCAGCATCTGTCATGCATCTGCCCACTCACACACCCGATCCAAGTTACCCTGCATCCTCATAGGATTCTCCTCATAGTTCACATTGCCACCTAGCTTTGTGGCATCTGCAAATTTGCAAATTTTATTTTTAATTCCTTCATCTAAATCATTAATAGAAATTGTAAATAGCTGCGGTCCCAGCCTGGCGAACCAATTTTCTATCCATGTCAATACCTTACCCCCAATACCATGTGCTCTAATTGTGCCCCCTAATCTCCTGTGTGGGACCTTATCAAAGGCTTTCTGAAAGTCCAGATACATTACATCCACTGGCTCTCTCTTATCCATTTTACTTGTTACATCCTGAAAAAAATTCCAGAAGATTAGTCAATAAAGATTTCCCTTTCATGAATCCATGCTGACTTGGACCGATCGTGTTACTGCCATCCAGATACACTGCTATTTCATCTTCAATAATTTATTCCAGCATCTTACCCACCACCGATGTCAGGCTAATTGGTCATGATTCCCTGTTTTCTGTACTAGGTATATAAGGACAAGGTTTTGGGCGCGAAGCCTTTCCAGCAGACTCGCCCAGCCTGATAACTGAGAAATAAACCGAACGCCCCAAAATACCCGGCTCCTCGCCTTTATTTCGGGCCTCTCTCGACGCGCCACATTGGTGACCTCGACGGTCCATTCATAGTAGGATGGACATACGATGGAAAGCCGACCGTCCGTCCAGCTCGCAGGCCGACCAGGCCGCAGCTGTCGACGTGGTAGCCATCAAGCTCCCGACTTTCGGGACCACCCGGGCTCAGTTCCAGCTGCGGGGCAACACAACGGATGACACCCGTTTTTTCCACCTGGTGGGAGCCCTTGACCAGGACACGGCCGAAGAGGTCACGGAGTTCCTCCAGGACCCACCGGCCCACGATAAATATAAAGCCCTTAAGGAGCTGCTGCTCCAAACCTACGGGCTAACCCGAATGGAGCGGGCCGAAAGGCTCCTCCACATGCCAGGCCTCGGTGACCGGCGCCCATTTAGCCTCCTGAAGGAGATGGTCGCGTTGCTCGACGGGCACAGACCGTGCCTGATGTTTGAATACACTTACCTGCACGTGCTGCCGGCCGACATTCGCCTGCAGCTCACAGACGCCTGCTTTGTTGACACCCGGGCCATCGGCAGGCGCGCGGACGCGCTATGAGCGGCGCGCCGTGATGACGTCAGCGCGCTAACGTCACTCGAGGAGCGCCCGATTTTCTCCGGTCGGGCGGGGGAGCTGTGGAAGGAGTGACAGCTATGCCCCGGAGGCCTGCGAGATTGCCCCCGGTGGCCATCGCGGGTCCTGCACCTGCAAATGCACCTGCAGTCCCACACAGCAGGCTCCAGCCAGCACCAGTCGGAGGCACTGGTGTTATTACCACCAGCGCTGGGGTGCTACAGCCCGATAATGCCGCCAGCCGTGCACGTTCCCGGGAAACGCCGGGGTGGCTGCCAATAGTCCCCGTGGCGGCCGGCCAGATTCACCGCCTCTTTCGCCTGGGATCGGCGCTCCGGGGGCCGCTTCCTCGTGGATACCGGGGCGGAGCTGAGCGTCCTGCCCCCTTCGCTGCTGGACATTCGTTCTGGGAAGCGAGGGCCCATCCTCACCGCTGCAAACGGGAGTCACATTCAGACTTATGGCGTCCGCACGGTCCACATTGTTTTCGGCGCCAGTCATTTCATGTGGCAGTTTACCATCGCCGACGTCTCCCAACCGTTGCTCGGGGCTGACTTTCTGCGGGCTCATTCTCTCCTGGTGGACGTCAGGCAGCAGCGCTTGGTCCACGCCGCCACGATGGAGCCCATTGCGTTGCGGCTGAATGAGCCCGTTGTACGCCCGCTGTCGTCCGTGGACTCCCATTTCGCTCGGGTTCTGGCGGAATTCCCGTATATTATGGCCCCGCAATTCTGGTCGTCGACCCCCAAGCACGGGGTGGTCCATTATATAGTAACTACCGGCCCACCCCTCCATGCACGAGCACGCCGACTGCCGCCTGAGAAGCTATGCCTGGCACGGCAGGAATTCCGCACGATGGAGTCCTTGGGGATCATCCGCCCTTCCAACAGCCCATGGGCATCCCCACTCCACATGGTCCCCAAGGCAAACGGGGGCTGGAGACCTTGCGGGGATTATCGGCGGTTGAACGTCGCTACCGCCGAGGACCGATACCCCGTGCCCCACATCCAGGACTTCAACGCCCATTTGGCCGGGGCCACGATATTCTCGAAGGTGGATCTGGTGCAAGGCTACAACCAGATCCCCATCCACCCGGAGGATGTGCCCAAGACGGCAATCATCACGCCGTTCGGACTGTACGAGTTCATACGGATGCCGTTCGGCCTCCAGAACGCCGTGCAGGCATTCCAACGGTTAATGGACGGCCTGTGTCGCGGGCTGGATTTCCTGTTCGTCTACCTCGACGACATCTTGGAGCACTGTGCCCACCTCCGGCAGCTCTTTCAGCAGCTCAGCGAGCACGGGTTGGCTATCAACCTCGCCAAGTGCCGCTTCGGCATGGCCACAATTGACTTTCTCGGCCACCGTGTGTCCTCGTAAGGCACGGTTCCCCTGCCGGACAAAGTCGAAGCCATCCGCTGGTATCCCCGTCCGTCCTCGGTGCGCGGTCTGCAGGAGTTCGTCGGCATGGTGGCGTTTTATCACCGGTTCCTGCCATCCGCGGCCCACATCATGCGGCCGCTATACGAGCTGCTGGCGGGGAAGCATAAAAACGTCGTGTGGACCGACGAGGCGGTAACAGCTTTCGACGGCGCGAAGGAGGCCCTGGCTCGGGCTGTGCTGCTGGTTCACCCACGGGAGGATGCCCCCACAGACCTTACTGTGGACGCCTCAGAGTCGGCGATTGGTGCCGTACTGGAGCAACTGACGGACGGGAGTTGGCGCCCCCTGGCCTTCTTCAGCCGGCACCTCAACAACGCCCAGAGGAAGTACAGCGCATTTGACCACGAGCTCCTAGCTCTGTACCTGGCCGTGCGCCACTTCCGCTATTTCCTGGAGGGCCGCCCATTCACCGCATACATGGACCACAAGCCGCTCACGTTCGCCCTGGCAAAGGTCTCCGACCCGTGGTCCGCCCGACAGCAACGCCAGTTGGTGTACATCTCTGAGTTCACCACCTCCATCCGCTTCATCGAGGGGAAGGAAAACCGGGTGGCCGACGCGTTGTCTCGCCCCGCCATTAATGCCGTTTTAGAAGTGGCGCCCGGCATTGATTATTCTGCCCTGGCGGAGGCCCAGCTAACGGACGGGGAGATGCCCGCCTACTGGACTGCCATCTCTGGCCTCCGCCTTGAGGATGTCCCCCTCGGCCCCGGAGGAGCGACGATACTGTGCGATGTGTCGGCAGGTCAGCCGCGCCCCATCGTCCCGGCCGCATGGCGCTGGAGGGTGTTCGACGTGGTCCACGGGCTGGCTCACCCATCCATCCGGGCGACGACCGCACTGGTAGCTGCGTGGTTCATGTGGCACGGTCTGCGCAAGCAGGTTGGCCACTGGGCCCGCACCTGCATTCCGTGCCAGATGGCGAAGATTCAACGCCACGTCCGGGCGCCACTCCAGGAGATCGGTCTACCCTGCCGGCGTTTCGACCACTTGCATGTGGACATTGTGGGCCTTCTCCCGCCGTCCCGGGGCATCACACACCTCCTCACGGTGGTGGACCGCTTCACACGTTGGCCAGAGGCCATACCGCTGGCCGACACAGCCACAGCTACATGCGCTCGTGCGTTGGCTGCACACTGGATCGCTCGCTTTGGGGTGCCGGTGGTCATCTCATTGTACCGGGGGCCACAGTTCTCCTCTGAGCTTTGGTCGGCCATGGCCCACCTGTTGGGCGTGCGGCTGCACCACACCACGGCCTATCACCCGCAGGCAAACGGCCTGGTGGAGAGGTTCCACCGGCAGCTGAAGACAGCGCTGAAGGCGCGACTCTCCGGCCCTGACTGGATGGATGAGCTACCATGGGTCTTGCTGGGCATCCGGACTGCGTCCAAGGAGGACCTGGCTTCATCATCAGCGGAGCTCGTATACAGGTCCCCGCTCACGGTGCCCGGGGAGTTCGTGCCCTCGTTGCCGGGGCGAGAGGAACCACCCTCATCCACCCTACAGCGCCTTCGAGAGCGAGTTGGCAAGCTCGCACCGGTGCCGACGTCCCGCCATGGGACATTCCGCCCTTACGTGCCATTGGCCCTCCGGGACTGCGCCTTTGTGTTCCTGCGCCGTGACGCCCACCGGACGCCGCTCCAGAGGCCGTATGAGGGCCCGTACCGGGTGCTGGAGCACGGACAGACAACCTTTGTCAGATTACTTTGGATCTGTCTTCACTGAGGAAGATACACACAATCTCCCAAATGTTCTAGGGGCCGGAGAACCTAGGGCGATGGAGGAACTGAAGGAAATCCACATTAGGCAGGAAATGGTTTTGGGTAGACTGATGGGACTGAAGGCTGATAAATCCCCTGGGCCTGATGGTCTGCATCCCAGGGTACTTAAGGAGGTGGCTCTAGAAATAGTGGAAGCATTGGAGATCATTTTTCAATGTTCTATAGATTCAGGATCAGTTCCTGTGGATTGGAGGATAGCAAATGTTATCCCACTTTTTAAGAAAGGAGGGAGAGAGAAAACGGGTAATTATAGACCAGTTAGTCTGACATCAGTGGTGGGGAAGATGCTGGAGTCAATTATAAAAGACGAAATTGCTGTGCATTTGGATAGCAGTAACGGGATCATTCCGAGTCAGCATGGATTTACGAAGGGGAAATCATGCTTGACAAATCAACTGGAATTTTTTGAGGATGTAACTAGGAAAATTGACAGGGGAGAGTCAGTGGATGTGGTGTACCTCGACTTTCAGAAAGCCTTCGACAAGGTCCCACATAGGAGATTAGTGGGCAAAATTAAGGCACATGGTATTGGGGGTAGGGTACTGACATGGATAGAAAATTGGTTGACAGACAGAAAGCAAAGAGTGGGAATAAATGGGGCCCTTTCGGAATGGCAGGCAGTGACCAGTGGGGTACCGCAAGGTTCGGTGCTGGGACCCCAGCTATTTACGATATACATTAATGACTTAGACGAAGGGATTAAAAGTACCATTAGCAAATTTGCAGATGATACTAAGCTGGGGGGTAGTGTGAATTGTGAAGAAGATGCAATAAGGCTGCAGGGTGACTTGGACAGGTTGTGTGAGTGGGCGGATACATGGCAGTTGCAGTTTAATGTAGATAAGTATGAGGTTATTCACTTTGGAAGTAAGAATAGAAAGGCAGATTATTATCTGAATGGTGTCAAGTTAGGAGGAGGGGGAGTTCAACGAGATCTGGGTGTCCTAGTGCATCAGTCAATGAAAGGAAGCATGCAGGTACTGCAGGCAGTGAAGAAAGCCAATGGAATGTTGGCCTTCATAACAAGAGGAGTTGAGTATAGGAGCAAAGAGGTCCTTCTACAGTTGTACCGGGCCCTGGTGAGACCGCACCTGGAGTACTGTGTGCAGTTTTGGTCTCCCAATTTGAGGAAGGATATTCTTGCTATGGAGGGCGTGCAGCGTAGGTTCACTAGGTTAATTCCCGGAATGGCGGGACTGTCGTATGTTGAAAGGCTGGAGCGATTGGGCTTGTATACACTGGAATTTAGAAGGATGAGGGGGGATCTTATTGAAACATATAAGATAATTAGGGGATTGGACACATTAGAGGCAGGAAACATGTTCCCAATATCATATCATATCATATCATATCATATATATACAGCCGGAAACAGGCCTTTTCGGCCCTCCAAGTCCGTGCCGTCCAGTGATCCCCGTACATTAACACTATCCTACACCCACTAGGGACAATTTTTACATTTACCCAGCCAATTAACCTACATACCTGTACGTCTTTGGAGTGTGGGAGGAAACCGAAGATCTCGGAGAAAACCCACGCAGGTTACGGGGAGAACGTACAAACTCCTTACAGTGCAGCACCCGTAGTCAGGATCAAACCTGAGTCTCCGGCGCTGCATTCGCTGTAAAGCAGCAACTCTACCGCTGCGCTACCGTGCCGCCCTTGTTGGGGGAGTCCAGAACAAGGGGCCACAGTTTAAGAATAAGGGGTAGGCCATTTAGAACGGAGATGAGGAAGAACTTTTTCAGTCAGAGAGTGGTGAAGGTGTGGAATTCTCTGCCTCAGAAGGCAGTGGAGGCCAGTTCGCTGGATGCTTTCAAGAGAGAGCTGGATAGAGCTCTTAAGGATAGCGGAGTGAGGGGGTATGGGGAGAAGGCAGGAACGGGGTACTGATTGAGAGTGATCAGCCATGATCGCATTGAATGGCGGTGCTGGCTCGAAGGGCTGAATGGCCTACTCCTGCACCTATTGTCTATTGTCTATTGACACGGGGGGCCGGCCGGAGGACATGTCAATTGACCACCTGAAGCCGGCCCACTTGGACATCGACCAACCGTGCAGCTTGCCCAGCCTTGGCCACGAGGTCGCCCACCTTTGCGGGTCTCACCACATGTCCCTCCAACTGTGCCTCTGCCGGCCCCTCTGTCGACCGATTTCCGTACGCGGTCCGGTGCGTACCACCAGTGCGGTTCGTGCCTCCGGTTCTGGGGGGGGGGGGGGGGGGGGGTCCTGTGGCAGCTCCCAAGGGTCGCGCCATACCATACCACTACCGACCCCTCGGCACGGGAATGGACCAGTCCAGGGGGGCGGTCCTGTATTAGGTATATAAGGGCAAAGTTTTGAGCGCGAAGCCTTTCCAGCACTCGCCCAGCCTGATAACTGAGAAATAAACTGAACGCCCCAAAATACCCGGCTCCTCGCCTTTATTTCGGGCCTCTCTCGATGCGCCACAATATAATATTTTGTACAAACCAACGGCAAGAATGGCTTCGTAATTCCGCTTCACATTCTTAGAATGGAGCTTCTCCCAGTCACTTATTTCTTCAAACTCTTTCTTGGTAAAATAGTCAGCAATTTCCAGAACCAGGGGTCACAGCTTAAGGATAAGGGGGAAGTCTTTTAGGACCGAGATGAGAAAACATTTCTTCACACAGAGAGTGGTGAGTCTGTGGAATTCTCTGCCACAGAAGGTAGTTGAGGACAGTTCATTGGCTATATTTAAGAGGGAGTTAGATGTGGCCCTTTTTGCTAAAGGGATCAGGGGGTATGGAGAGAAGGCAGGTACAGGCTACTGAGCTGGATGATCAGCCATGATCATATTGAATGGCGGTGCAGGCTCGAAGGGCCGAATGGCCTACTCCTGCACCTATTTTCTATGTTTCTAATTACTTTGAAATGGTCAGGATCCTGGAAAAACAAACATTGTACCTGATACACTTTGGAGCATAATCTTAATTATCAGATATTAATTTCAAAACAGATTAAAAAATATCATTTTTTTATTTAATACAGGACATTTCCAGGATAATGAATCACAACAAAATTAAAGGGTAACTTCTTCAGGATAGAAATGAGATCTTTCTTCTCTCAGAATATAGTGAATTTTTTTCCAGGGTTGAAAGAAATCAGCTGTTAATTGCATTCCAGCAAGATCAACACATTATTGATTCCAAGAAGTAATAAACCATATCACAGTAAGAGAGGAAACTGCATTTAGAGTGCAGGTCAGGCGTGATCTGCCTGAAACAGAGTGAATGTTTCAGGTTAATATTCTTTCCTCACAGCTGAGGAAAGTTGCCAGATGGAGACAGACAACTAGAAGGATGAGGGAGATGGTTTAAATGGCCTCCCAGATCAATATTAATGTCAGTGATCCCCTCCAGAGCACAGGGAACTCATCCACTCCTCACCGACACCAATTCCTGGGGTTGCGATGGTCTGAGAAGGAGCAACAACATCTTCCCCATTTCCAGGCCTCCTAGAGGACATTTGTCCGGCATCTTCTGCCCGCTCTCCATGTCAAAGCTCCCTGGAGATTCACCTCTTAAGCCCTGCATCCCAGACATGGTCTCGTCTCCTTCAGCAGCACCTGTCTCTCCTCCCGAGCTCAGATACCTACTTTTCCTCATCTCACCTGCGCTCACTTCTACACCTCGACTAAGCCCCTCGCCTGGACTAAACCCCTTGTATCAACTAAACCTCACTACTAAACCTCGCCTCGCCTAAACTTCACCTCACACCTAAACCTCAACACACTAAACTGTGCCGCGACTAAACTTCACCTCAACTAAAGCTCACACCTCGACTAAATCCTCACCTCGACTACACTTTATCTCACCTCAACTAAACTCAATCACCTCGACCAAACTTCACCTCAGCTAAACCTCACCTCAGCTAAATTTCACACCTCACTATACCTTGGTTCAATTAAACACTTCTCAACTAAACCTCACGTCGACTAAACTTCACCTCGACTAAACATCACACCTCACTACTAAACAACTACTCACACCTAAACCTCACTTTGACTAAACCCCACCTCAGCCAAACCCCACCTCAGCCAAACCCCACCTCAGCTAAACCTCACCTCAGCTAAACCTCACACCTCAACTATGTCCTTGCCTCAACTAAACTTTATCTCAACTAAACACACCTACCTACTATATTTCACCTCGCACCTAAACCACTAAACCCCTTACCTCCACTAAACCTCACACCTCACGACTAATCTCCTCATTCCTAAACCACACCTCAACCTAAACCCCACCTCGACTAAACCCCTCACTTCGACTAAACCCCACACCTCGACTAAACTTCACCTCACACCCAATCCTAGCCTCGACTAAACTTTACCTCAACTAAACCTCCCACCTCACGACTAAACTCCACCTCACACCTACACCTCACCCCTTCTAAACCTCACCTCAACTAAAACGCAATTAACTAAATTTCACTAATCTCCTTCCCTGGACTAAACCCCTTCCCTCGACTAAACCCCAACACCTCACTAAACTGCACCTCACTAAACTGCACCTCACTAAACTACACCTCAACTACACTTTACCTCAACTAAACCTCCCACCTCCCGATTAAACTTTACCTCAACTAAACCTCACCTCAACCTAAACCTCACCTTGGCTAAACCCCACACCTCAACTAAACCCTCACCTCTGCTAAACTTTACCTCACACCTCACTGAACCGCCTTGGCGAAACCCCACCTCACCTCAACCAAACCTCCCGACTAAACTTTACCTCAACTAAACCTCACCTCATCTAAACCTCGCTTCAACCAGAGGGGTGGTGAGGGAGAGAGAGAGAGAGAGAGAGAGAGAGAGAGAGAGAGAGAGAGAGAGAGAGAGAGAGAGCGGCGCAGGCGCACTGCCGGGGAGGGCTGACGTGTGGAGGGCTGACGTGCGTTGACGTTGACGCCGAGCCCCGCCCCCCCCCTGCGGCGCGAAAGCGAAGATGGCGGGAGACTCGCGACGGGGCTCGAGCTGTCCACTTCAGGGCGACCGGTACTCGAGCGGCAGCTGTGCAGTGAAGCAGCTCCCGCAATGGAATGGCTCCCTGCAGTGGAATAGCTCCTTGCAACGGAGCTGGTGTTGCAATGGAGCTGCTCCCGATGATGCACATCAGCTCCCTGCTGTGGAGCATCTCCTGCAGTGGAGCAGCAGGTGCAGTGGAGCATTCAAGAGATTCAAGATTCAAGATTCAAGATATCTTTATTTGTCATCCAAAAAACAAGTTTTTTGGACGAAATTTCGTCACCCACAGTCCAACAATAAGAGCAATAAAATAAGCAAATTACACAACCCCAACCAACACAAAACCCCCCAAAAAGAAACATCCATCACAGTGAGTCTCCTCCAGTCCCCTCCTCACTGTGATGGAAGGCCAGAATGTCTTTTTCTCTTCCCCTGCCGTCTTCTCCTGCGGTCAGGCTGTTGTCGTTGCCATGTTCCAGGCTGCGCCGGACGGTGAAATGTCCGCAACGGGCCGACCCAAGCCCCGCTGCAAGTCGGGGCGGTCGGGGCTCCCGACATTGAAGCCCCCGCCGAGCAGAGAAAATTCCGTGGCCTATTTCAGGCCGCGCCGGACGGTGAAATTTCCGCGGCGGGCCGACCCAAGCCCCGCGATCCGGGGCGGGCGAACACGCTGCCGCTGCCGGAGCTCCCGATTTCGGCATCCACGCGGCCCGAGCCTAAGGCGAGTCGCAGCCGCTCCCGCACCCTCCGAGAACGGCCGGCTCCGCTGATGATGAGTCTGGTCCGCGGGCTCTGCGAACCAGAGCCCTGGAGGCCGCCAGCTCCAGGAGTTGGGCCGATGGTAGGCCGCAGCAGGAACGGAGACACGGCCCAGAACACAAAGGTCGGGTCTCCGTTCGGAAGGGACACATATTTACAATGTTACAGTTCCCCCCCTCCCCCCCACATACACACATAGTACAAAAACACAAAAACACCACATCACAACTACAATTAAGACAACAAAAACAACAAAAACACAAAGACAAATGGACTGCAGGTAAGCCGCAGCTGCTAGGGCAGCGCCGCCATCTCCTGCAGTACAGCAGCCCCCTGTAGTGGAGCAGCCTCCTGCAGCTGCAGGGAAGTTCAAGCCTCCACCATCACCACAGGCAGCGTGTCCCATTATTGCAACCACTCTCTGGGTGAGTTTAATCTCATACACGTGTTCTGTTAGTCTAGTCTGGTCTGCAGTTCCTTGTACTATCATCTTATTCTAATTGCTGACTCCAAATACTACGTTTTCTCGTCTGTTCTTGCCCCATCAGAGATTTCCCCTTTAATCCACCAATCCACCCCAACCACTCTCTGCAACTGAAAAACAACTTGCCTTTTTTGCTCATTCCTACTCTGGTGAAGGGTCTCTGATCCCAAACTGAACTGGTTATTTTTACACAATTGTGTTGTCTAACCTGCTGAATGTTTTTTTTAATTTTCTTCTATTTTTATTTCAGATTTGCAGCATCTGCGGTTCTTTGCTTTACGCATTCATTTTGATGTTGTGACCTGCCAACAACGAATCAAAGGATATCAGACAGGTGGTGTTGTAATCTATTGGGATTCAAGTCAATAGTAAGTGTTTCAATGGGAAGGTTCTACCAACTCGGGATGGGACTCTTTTTTATTTTGCGGAAACAGGCCCTTCGGCCCATCGAGTCTGCGCTGACCAGCGATCCCCACACACTATCATACACACACTCGGGACAATTTACACTTATACTAAACCAATTAACCTACAAAACCTGTTCATCTTTGGAGTGGGGGAGGAAACAGAAGATCTTGGAGGAAACCCACGCAGGTCATAAGTGATAGGAGCAGAATTAGGCCATTCGGCCCATCAAGTCTACTCCGCCATTCAATCCTGGCTGATCTATCTCTCTCTCCTACCCCCATTCAACTGGCTTCTCCCCATAACCCCTGACACCCGTACTAATCAAGAATCTGTCTATGCTTTATAAATATCCATTGACTTGGCCTCCACAGCCTTCTGTGGCAAAGAATTCCAAGATCCACCACCCTCTGACTAAATAAATTCCTTCTCATCTCCTTCCTAAAGAAACGTCCTTTAATTCTGAGGCTGTGACCTCTAGTCCTCGACTCTAGTGGAAACTTCGTCCCCACATCCACCCTATCTTAGCCTTTGGCCAAGGTCAAGGGGAGAACGTACAAACTCCGTACAGACAGCACCCATACACAGGATTGAACCCAGGTCTCTGGCACTAGTACTGCCCTATTTTATCTGCTCTGAACAGTAAGTTAGCAGAAAGCAGCACGTTAGGAAAAGTAATTCTCCTGAAATTAATCCAACAGTACAAATTTTTTTGTAGTTAATTGATATTTCATAACATGCAATGCAATATGTCACTGATAATCGTCTGGAACAAGTCTCCTAATGTTTATTCACAAAATGCTGGAGTAACTCAGCAGGTCAGACAGCATCTCAGGAGAGAAGGAATGGGTGATGTTTCAGGTCGAGACCCGTCTTCAGACTGATGTCAGGGGGGGTGGGACAAAGGAAGGATATAGGTGGAGACAGGAAGTTAGAGGGAGAACTGGGAAGGGGAGGGGAAGAGAGGGACAGAGGAACTATCTAAAGTTGGAGAAGTCTATGTTCATACTGCTGGGCTGCAAGCTGCCCAAGCGAAATATGAGGTGTTGTTCCTCCAATTTCCAGTGGGCCTCACTATGGCACTGGAGGAGCCCATGACAGAAAGGTCTTAATGTTTGAACCTATTTCTAATACATTAGTCAGTGGGATGTATAAGAGGTAGCTGAAGTGAACAGTAAAATATTCAAATGTTTTAAATATTGCTGGTATCACTCAGTGTTTTAATATTGTTATGCTGCCTGGATTAGTGGGGATCAGCTACAAGGAGAGGTTGGAAACCCTTGGATTGTTTTCCCTGGAGCGTCAGAGGCTGTGGGCAGCCCTGATAGAAGTAAATCAAATTATGAGAGGCATCTTTGAGAGTAAATCAAATTATGAGAGTGAAGGTTGATGAAAGTTCAAAGACCGGAGGGTATAACTTTAAGGTCAAAAAGAGATGTTTAAAGGAGATGTGCTGGGAAAGATTTTTATTACACAGCGTAGTGGGTGCCTGGAACACACTGCCAGAAGTGGTGATAGAAGCAGATACAATAGTGATGTTTGAGAGGCTTTTGGAAAGGCACATGGATATGCTGGGATTGGAGGGATATGGATCATGTTCAACTTGGCATCATGTTTGGCACAGACATTGTGGGCCAAAGGGCCTGTTCCTGCACTGTGTTTCTGTTGTTGCTACAATGGAATATTGTTGTAAAGATTGATAATATTATGAGAAAGATAAAGCAAGTACAATATGTATTTGTGCCAGGGACCTACCTGATCTCCCAGTTGCCAAACACTTTACTGCCCCTTCCCATTTCCACACTGACCTTTCTGTCCTGGCCTCCTCCATTGTCAGAGTGAGGCCAAACGCAAATTGGAGGAACAACACTTCATATTTCGCCTGGGCAGCTTGCAACCCAGCGGTCTGCAGATGCTGGTTTAAACCGAAGATAAACACACAATGCTGGAGTAACTCAGCGGGACAGGCAACATCTCTGGAGAGAAGGAATGGGTGACGCTTCGGGTCGAGACCCTTCATCAGTCTGAAGAAGGGTCTCGAACCGATCAGTCTGAAGTAGGTTCTCGACCTGAAACGACACCCATTCTTTCTCTCCAGAGATGCTGTCTGAACCACTGAGTTACTCCAGCTTTTTGTGCCTAACTTCGGTTTAAACCAGCATCTGCAGGTCCTTCCTTCATACAACATGTGTTAATTGGGTGTATGGTGAGGTTGTGCTGAAACTGTGATGTTTGAAACTTGCAGACTGTGGAAGTCAGAGTACCAGTTGTGACTGAGATGTGGTGTTGTGTTGGAAGCACACAGCTGGCCTGGGACAGAACACATGCATTAGATGCATCAAGAAGTTGCTTTGGAGACGGTGAAGGACGTTCCCCCCGGTTACGGCGGGATTCCTTCCTGGGAACCGTTCCCAACATGCGGCCGTGAACAGAGCTCCCACACGGCAGAAGATACCTGCAGCCCCGCATAAGCCGGTAAATCTATCCCATCGTCTCCCACACACTCGCTCATGTATATGTCAAGTCAAGTCAAGTCAATTTTATTTGTATAGCACATTTAAACACAACCCACGTTGACCAAAGTGCTGTACATCAGTTCAGGTACTAATAAACGAACAACTAAATGGCACATAAACATAACAGCACAATACATAAACAGTCCACAGCGCCCCCTCAGAGGGCCTCAAACGCTAGGGAGTAGAAATAGGTTTTGAGCCTGGACTTAAAGGAGTCGATGGAGGGGGCAGTTCTGATGGGGAGAGGGATGCTGTTCCACAGTCTTGGAGCTGCAACCGCAAAAGCGCGGTCACCCCGGAGCTTAAGCCTAGACCGCGGGATAGTGAGTAGCCCCATATCGGCCGACCTGAGGGACCTGGAGATAGAGTGGTGGGATAGAAGATTTTTGATATAAGGGGGGGCAAGCCCGTTCAGGGCTTTATATGTGATTAGGAGGAGCTTGAAATTGATTCTGTACCTTACTGGGAGCCAGTGGAGAGAGGCCAGGATCGGGGTGATGTGCTCCCTTTTACGGGTACGCGTCAGGAGTCTCGCTGCGGCGTTTTGGACCAATTGTAGGCGGGACAGGGATGATTGACTGATCCCAGTGTATAGGGAGTTGCAGTAGTCTAAGCGGGAGGAAATGAATGCATGAATGATTTTTTCAGTGTCGTCAGATTTGAGGAATGGTTTGATTTTCACTATGGTACGAAGCTGGAAGAAGCTGGCCTTTACCACAGCGTTTACTTGCCTGTCAAATTTTAATGCCGAGTCAAATATCAGGCCCAGGTTTTTGACGTGCGGTTTGACCAGGGGGGATAGGCTTCCAAGGCTGCCTGTTATCGTTTTAATGGAGTCGGGGGGGCCGAATAGGATGACCTCAGACTTGCTCTCGTTTAGTTGAAGGAAGTTCTGTGCCATCCACATTTTATGTCCTCAAGGCAGTGCATGGGGCTGATTAAATTTGACCGGTTGTTGGGTTTCAGGGGGAGATAAAGTTGTGTGTCATCCGCATAGCAGTGGAAAGAAATGCCGTGCCTTTGAATGATTTGGCCGAGGGGGAGCATGTATAGAGAGAAGAGAATGGGGCCTAGGATGGAGACTTGTGGAACCCCGCAGGAGAGGCTAGCTGGGGAAGAGGAATAATTGCCTATGTTTATGGAGAAACTCCTATTTTTGAGGTAGGAAATGAACCAACTCAGGGCAGTGCCATCAACGCCAACCCCGTACCGGAGACGGTCAATAAGGATGGTGTGATCCACTGTATCAAACGCTGCGCTGAGGTCGAGAAGGAGCAAGATAGCACAGTCGCCGGTGTCGATGGCGAGAAGCAGGTCGTTGTGTACCTTCAACAAGGCAGACTCTGTGCTGTGGTGGGCCCTGAAACCTGACTGGAAACCTTCCAGGATTGTATTTTGGTGTAGGTAAGGCATTAATTGATTTAGAATTGCCTTTTCAAGGACTTTTGACAGGAATGGCAGTTTGGAAATGGGCCTGTAGTTGCTAGGTAAG
The DNA here is from genome assembly GCF_053455715.1 of Rhinoraja longicauda. NCBI lineage: Eukaryota > Metazoa > Chordata > Chondrichthyes > Rajiformes > Arhynchobatidae > Rhinoraja > Rhinoraja longicauda. The sequence goes on from NC_135995.1 coordinate 5,899,780, forward strand.
GTGGGGTCTAAGTTAGGTTTTTTCAGGAGGGGCTGGACCACCGCGTGCTTGAAACAGGTTGGAACGGTGCCAGTGGCCAGAGAACTGTTGATGATAGAGAGGATACTGGGACTGGCTATTGCAATGACATCCTTCAGAAGGGTAGTGGGGACAGCGTCAAGTGGGCAGGTTGCAGGTTTCATGGTGGAGACAAGCTTTGCAAGGGAGGATAGAGTGATGGGTTGGAAATAGTCCAATTTAGATGAGCAAAGACCAGTGAGACAGCTAGGTCACGGGTGGGAGGGGAAATATTCATTCTAATGTTCTTGACTTTGCTGGTGAAAAATTTAGAGAATTCTTCGCACTTAGCAGGGGACCCAAACTAAGCTGGTACTGGGGGCGGGACATATGACAGAGGTAATAGTGCTAAATAGGATCTTGGAATTTTGAGAGTTTTTGGAGATAAGGTCAGAAAAGTATTGTGCTCTCTCCGACTTTACTGTTTCCTGGTATTTGAGAAGATTGTTTCTCAGAATTTCGACGGAAATTTGAAGCTTATCAGATTTCCACCTCCGTTCTGATTTTCTGCACTCCCTTCTTAGGGCTCTGGTGGTGTCATTGAGCCAAGGCTGACCTTTGGGCTTAGGCTTTTTCATTTTAAGAGGAGCAACAGAATCCAGGATGGAAGAGCAAGTGGTGTTAAATAAAGAGATGAGATCCTCAGTGCTGAGATGGGGGGAGAAGCCTCAATAGTGCAGATGTTGGGGGCAGCTATGAGAGCCTCGGAGAACTTATTGGCAGTCAGTGCATTTATGTAGCGGGAGTAGCGAACAGGGAGATGAGATAAAGGCAGAGATGCATCAAAAGTAATAGCGCTGTGATCTGATAGACAAGCCTCAGTAGTTTCAATATTGTAGATTGGGAACCCGGACGATAACACTCGGTCGAGTATGGACTGCACTTTAGTGTGTTCCTAAGCTGGGGACGACCTACACCTCAAATAAGTCAACTCGGGGCTGGGCAACGAATAAAGACGAAGACAGAACAAATAAATAATGACAGGAAATGCTCGAAATACTCAGCCGGTCGGGCAGCATCTTGTGGAGAAAGAAACAGTTCATGTTTCAAGGCCGTATAGAAACGGGCCCTTTGGCCCAACTTTGACCATGCTGACCCAGATGCCTCCTCTACGCTGATTCTATTTGCCCACATTTGGCCCATAGCCCTCTGACCTTTCTTATCCATGTTCAAATGTCTTCTGAAAAATGCTTTTTCAGATCAATGACCGTTGATCAGAACTGGATGCAGTCAGATGATGTGGCCAGTTCTGATACAAACTGGAAAGGCTGGTTATCTGAAATTGTCCATATTAATGATGACCTCAAGGACTGCACCACACTCAGACATGGTGCTGTTCCAAAAGATTTTGTCTGCTTCATTGGAACAATTTGAACGGTTTCACAGTGGGGCAGCGGTAGAGTTGCTGCCTCGCAATGCCAGAGACCCGGGTTCTATCTTGACTATGGGTTTGTCTGTGACCTCTGTGGGGTTTTTTTCCGGGATCTTTCGTTTTCTCCCGCTACTTCAAAGACGTACATGTTTGTTGGTTAATTGGCTGGGTATAAATGTAAACTGTCCCTAGTGTGTGTAGGATAGTTAATGGGCAGGGATTGCAGGTCGGTGCGGATTCGATGGGCTCTCTAAACTAAACTGAACAATGTGGACAACATGCAACAGCCTAAAAAATCGGCCATCCAGCAGCAAACTCCCAAGTGCACCAGATTTATGAGTATTACTGGACTCTGACAACCAGAGTGGATCCTTTGGCATTTCTGGAGGATTCCTGAGTATCTGAAGTTCTTCCCAGGTCAGAACATTTGTGCGGCTTCTCTCCGGTGTGGGTTCGCTGGTGTTGGTGGAGGTGCCTTGCCCATGTGAAACTCTTCCCCCATTCTGCACATTCATGCCGTCTCTCATTTGTCCATGTTTGAGTATCACCTGATTTTCCAATTCCACTCTTTCCGTCAGATGGTGTGAAAGGACGCTGCTCAAGTTTACATTGTGGATCTGTGTTCACTCTGGAGGAACAGGGTTGTCCAGCTGACGTTAGTCTAGAGGGTTCAGGGTGCCTTCGTAAGTGCCTTGTAAGGAACTCTGCCGTGGTAAATGCAACAGTGCAGTGACGGCAGGAATGACAGTCTCTTTGGGTCACTCCTGACTTGCCGCAACAATAAAAGGGTTGATTTATCAATCACCGAGTTGATGAACCCAGTACGATAACCAGACTGCATCACAACAGCCCCGATCCCAGCGATCCCGCACAGTCAGAATATCCCAGTGGCGGCACTTTATCCCAGTCGGTAGATGCAGTCTAGAGAGGGTCGGACATGCGGCAGCGATACCCGTCCCTGGTCCCCAATTCACACAGGGAGTGGGAAACCATGGACCCATCCCTTATACCCCAGACTTCTCCACACAAAGTATCATCATAAAGAGGGAAATACAGCAAGTGCCAATATTAATACTGTTGGAAAACAAATAGTTACGCAAAGTAATTCAAAGGGAAAGAACTGAAATAATATAAAATGAAATAATATAAAGGAAATAATAACACTGAAAATTGGTGACCTTTTTCTGTGTTTCTGTTCAACACAGGCTCTCAGATGAACAGTGTAAGCTGCTGAATTTTTAAAGACATGCCCCGCACACGGAGCACGTTTCAAGGCAGGTGTCAGCTTTCTGCTGACGGAGATAAGGAATGCTCTTCCCACAGTGAGAACATTTGTACGGCCTCTCTCCGGTGTTGGTCCAGTGCTGTTGGTGGAGGGTCCCTGCCCCTGCGAAGCTCTTCCCACAATCTGCACATTCATGCAGTCTGTGAAACTCTTCCTACAGCGTCTATCCCGTGTAGGTCCTCTGGTGTTGATGGAGGGAGCTGGACTCTGAAACCTTTCTTGCACACTGCATTTGCACTGCCTTTCTCCGGTGTGGGTCCACTGGTGTAGGTGGAGGGTCCCAGCTCGTGTGAAACTCTTCCCGCAGCCTGAACATTTACACGGCCTCTAGTTGTGGATCTGCTGATGTCACTGGAGATGATCTATTCGTGTAAAACTCTTCGTATAATCTGAACATTTACATTCAATCTGCCTCTCTCCGATGTGGATTTGTCGATGTTACTGGAAGGTCCCTGCCTGTGTGAAACTCTTCCCACAGTGTGAACATTCACAAGGCCTCTCTGTGGTGTGGGTCCACTGGTATTGCTGGAGGTGATCTATCCGTGTAAAATTCTTCCCAATCTGTGCATTTAAACGGCCTCTCGCGAGTGTGCAGCCACTGAAGGTACCTGTTCACTGAAACATTTCCCATGGTCGGCTTTTTTATGGCTCCTCCTGTGTGGATCCACTGCTGTCATTGGAGGTCCCTGCTCAGTGAAACGTTGCCCAGTCTGTGCATTTATGTGGCCAGTATGGATCCGCTGGTTTTAATGGAGGACCGCTGAGTATGTGAAGCTCTTCCCACAGTCAGAACATTTGTACGGCTTCTGTTGATGAACACAGTGCGATAACCAGACTGCATCACAACAGCAGCGATCCCACACAGTCAGAATATACCTGGTAGGGCAGTTTATCGCAGTCGGTCGATGCAGTCTGGAGAGGGTCGGACATACGACAATGATACCCATCCCTGGTCCCCAATTCTCGCAGGGAATGGGAAACCATGGACCCATCCCTTATACTCCAGACTTCTCCACATAAAGTATCACCATAGAGAGGGAAATACAACAAGTCCCAATATTAATACTGTTGGAAAACAAATAATTGCTCAAATAATTCCAACGGGAAAGAACTGAAATAATATAAAATGAAATAATATAAAGGAAATATTAACACTGAAAATTGGTGACCTTTCTCTGTGTTACTGTTTAACACAGGTGAACAGTGAAAGCTGCGGTGTCCTTAAAGACATTCCTGCACATGGGGCACGTTTCAAGGCAGGTGTGAGCTTTCTGCTGACGGAGATAAGAAAATCTCTTCCCACAGTCAGAACATTTGTACGGTCTCTCTCCAATGTCGGTGGAGGTGACCTGCGTGTGTGAAACACTTCCCACATTCTGCACATTCGTGCCGTCTCCTTTATTCGTCCTTGGATATCACCAGATTTCCCAATTCCATTCCTTCCATTAGATGGTGTGAACAGACTCTGCCCACATTTACATTGTGAATCTGGGTTTCCTCTGGAGGAAGAAGGTTGTCCAGCTGGCGTTGGTCTGGAGGGTTCAGGATGCCTTCTTAAGTGCCATATAAGGAACTCACAAAATTCATTTTAACATGAACATCCACCACAGTGACTCCTCCACATTCCTCACTGTGATGGAAGGTGAAAAAAAGTTCAATCTCTTCCCATCTTTGTCCTCGCGCGGTCGGGGGCCTCACGCCTTACGTTGACGGGACAATCTTGACTCCCGTAGCCGGTGGTCGGGGCGATCAAGCTCCTGCATCGGGGGAGGGATCTCGGTTCCCCTGCGCCGAGCAATCGACTCTGGGTCGGGGCTAGTAGAAGTATTTCAGAATATAATACTACCATGATGCAGATGCTGTACAGAAGATGTTGACAAAAATACTTTTTCCAAAGTTACACTTCTGAGGAAGCATTCAAAATGTGAGGGATTAACTAGCCAATTTGTAAAGAATCCCTTCATGATGTTTGTATTGGGTCACCATGAATATGTTGGGGTAAGATGGCGCCGTTTAGTTCAAAACACTTTCATATCCTTGATAATGCCTGAATGTACACAGCAAAGAGCCTTGCCTAAATTGGACATGAACCACACTCTCCTCAAATCTCTGTATTTTACAAATAATCAAGGTCGGATTCCAATGTATGACAAAATTCCAGAAATCAACGACAATTGTTACGAAAAGTAATTGTGATTCATTTTTAAAGAAAAGTCAGTCCATGAGCGAACACGTCTGTGCTTTTGAACCAAAGGCTGCATTGTTCCACCATTGCCCTGGCTACCAATGCACCGTGCCATCACTAAAATGCTCCTAATGAAATATGGTTGCTCTGAAGAAGTAGATTGGTTACTTTGGACATACAAAGGTAATCCTCATCGTGGAGCTCCCGTTCTTCTGTGTAAATTATCCTCTCCTTATTTCTTAAATTATAACTTCTCTTTTCTGCCTCTTTAGTCGTTTCCACGCTTGTAGATCCCAAAGTCTTTCTGGTGGAGACTGTTGTACTTCGTGGTCTGTTATACCTTTGTTATGACCCTGGACTGACCACAAGTACACGTGCTTAAAAGGTTTAAAGGCTGGAGCTTAAATCCAGGCTGTTTATTCCATGGCCACCTGGAACCAGAGTGACCACCAAATCACCTCATTCTCTTATGTACACGTTACTACACAGGCAAACAAAGTAGTCCTTGTGATACAACAAAGTAGTCCTTACAATATCACAACAGAGACAACTATGTACTTTGGACATACAATGGTATTTGTCATAATTTGTTTTAAAAAATCACTTCATGATATGTGTAATGGGTCGCTATAAAGATGCTGCTGTTTAATTCAAAACACCTGCCGAATTCAGCTGCGTGGATATTTCTAAACTTCAGGAGAGTAATCCTGACCAGAGAGTATAATTATGATTTGATAATAACCAGCATGATGGAATGTGGAGAGCATGTTTAATGGTAACAGTGCTGTGGTGCATGGAGTTATCTCCAAGAAAAGCGTTTTGAAGGATAAATGTAACAGTCTATTATGTGAATTAATGATGCATTTATAACATGGCAGATGAATTAAGACCATGCAAAGAGACAAGAAATTTAATAAAGCATACAATACCGAAAAGTGATTTCATGGTTTGTATCTAAACTGAACTTTATCAAATGCAAGACAAGGTTGAGTTGGCCCTAATAATATAATTTTCCATGTGAGCAATTGTGATGAACAATTTTAGCTCAGGAAATCATTTTGTGGAATATGAGAGAAGGTAAATCTCAGAAACCATGTTGAAATGACAGGAATGTACATTGAGCTGATGAGTGGTGACGTGAAATCAGAAACTTGAGATTTATCTGAAGTCATTTACTGATATATATAAGACCAGATTGCTTAGATTTGGAAATTAGATGAAACATTATTACAGGTAAACAAAAGTAACTATTTAAAGGCAATGATCAATCCAAGATAATACCTTAGAGCAAGGCACCTGCAATGTTTTCAATAATACTGCTGATTAGAAGGTAAATGGTAAAACAATACACAAGATGTCCACAAAATTACATAACAGGAAAAGATAAAAGACAAGAGGTTGAAAAGAGAATAAAATCTCATTGTTCTTTCCCACAATGTACCACACCAGTTTGATGAATATTTTCTGTAATGTAAGTTAGTTACACTGTTCATAGTCCTATATTAATAATACACAAAGCAATACTCTCTTACTTTCACGTCCTTTACAAATTGGACATGAACCACACTCTCTTTAATCATTCACTGTCAGTTTACCAGGAAAAATATCAGATTCCAATGTATAACAAAAGTTCAGAAGATAAAATCAAACGTTAAGTTAAGTAATTGTGATTAATGTTAAAAGAGAAATTAGTCCATGAGCGAACACAAGTATGCTCTCTTGAACCATTCCTGTCATTGTTCTACCATTGCCCTGCATACCAATCCACCGTGCCATCACTACAATACTCTGAGAAGGAGCAGCATCATCTTCCCCATTCCCAGGCCCCCAAGAGGACATTTATCACAATCACAATTATACCTTATTAGCCAAGTATGTTTTGCAACATACGAGGAATTTAATTTGCCATACAGACATAACAATAAAAAGCAACGGGCCACACAAAATACATTTTAACCTGAACATCCACCACAGTGACTGCTCCGCATTCTTCACTGTGATGGAAGGCGAAAAAAAGTTAAATCTCTCCCTCCTTTGTTCTCCAGGGGTCAGGAGTCTCTAACCTTCCGTTGATGGGTTGATCTTGACTCCCGTAGCCGTTGGCGGGCGTTCCTTGTCGGGGTGGTCGAGCTCCAGCTTGGGGGGGGGGGGGGAGGGGGATCTCAACACCCCCACGCCGGGCGATCTACCCTGGGTCGGGGCTTGTCGAATGTCGTGCAGCTTGGAGCTCCCGAATTTGTCTCAACCCTAGACCGCAAGCTCCTGATGTTAAAGTCTGCATCTGTGGGATGCCCTGCCTCGGAAGGATCTGTGGAATGCCCTGCCTCAGAAGGCAGTGTAGGCCAATTCTCTGAATGCATTCAAGGGAGAGCTGGATAGAGCTCTTAAGGATAGCAGAGTCAGGGGGTATGGGAAGGCAGGAACGGGGTACTGATTGAGAATGATCAGCCATGATCACATTGAATGGTGGTGCTGGCTCGAAGGGCTGAATGGCCTACTCCTGCACCTATTGTCTACTGCGGTTGGAGCTTCGATCCCAGGCAAGGAATCGGCTCCGATGGCAAGTCCACGGTGGGGCTCAAAGTCAGTCCCAGGCAAGGCCTCCAGCTCCACGATGTTGGGCCGCAGAGCGACTGGAGATACGATCCGGAAAACAATCGGATCTCCGGCAAGGTAAGAGATTGTCCCACTGCATTCCACCAGCAGTTTATGCTTCGAAGTTTTACACGTTCATAAGTTCTAGGAGCAGAATTAGGCCATTCGGCTCATCGCGTTTATGCCGAAATTCAATCATGGCTGATCTACTTCTCCCTCTCAACCCCATTCTCCTGCCTTCTCCCCACAATCCCTGACACTCGCACTAATTACAAATCTGTCAATCTCCACCTTAAGAATATCCATTGACTTGGCCTCCACAGCCGTCTGTGGCAATGAATTCCACAGATTCACCACCCTCTGACAAGAAATTCCTCCTCATCTCCTTCCTAAAGGTGCATTTTTTAATTCTGAAGTGATCGCCTCTGGTCCGAGACTCTCCCACTAGTGAAAACATCTTCTCCACATTCACTCTTTCACTATTCTGTATGTTTCAAAGAGGTCCTCACTTATCCTTCTAAACTCCAGCGAGTACAGGCTCAGTGCCATCAAACGCCCATCTTATGTTAACCTACTCATTCCTCGGATCATTCTCGTAAGATCTCCTCAGGACTCTCTTCAACACCAGCACATTCTTCCTCACATATGGTGCCCACAACTGCTCACAATGCTCCAAATGCGGCCTCACCAGCACCTTATAGAGCCTCAGCATTACATCCCTGTTTTTGTATTCTAGCCCTCTTGAAATAAATGTTTGCATTGTATGTGCCTTCCTTACTAACGATTCGACTTGCAAATTTACTTTTTGGGAATCCTATACCAGCACACCCAAGTCCCTTTGCACCTCCGATTTCTGAATTCTCTCCCCATTTAGAAAATAGTCTATGCCTTTATTCCTACGACCAAAATGCATGAGTCCAGACTTTGTTAGGCTGTGTTCCATCTGCTTGCTGCAGATTCCAGCTTTTTTAGTTTTTTAGTTTAGAGATACGGCGCAGACACAGGCCCTTCGGCCCACCGAGTCCACACCGACCAGCGATCCCCACACATTAGCACAACCCTACACACACTACAGACACATTTACATTTCTACCAAGGCAATTAACTTACAAACCTACACGTCATTGGAGTGCGGAGGAAACCGAAGATCTCGGAGAAAACCTAGGCAGGCCATGGGGGAACGTACGAACTGTGTGTAGACAAGCAGACAAGCCTTCCATGATTTGATACTTTACAATGAAGACTTATCATTCTAATCTCCAGCGAGTACAGGCCCAGTGCCGTCAAAAGCTCATCGTAAGTTATCCCACTCATTCTTGTAAACCTCCTCTGGACCTTCTCCAGAGCCAGCACATCCATCCTCATATACGGTGCCCAAAATTCCTCACAATACTCCAAATGCGGCCTGACCAGCTCCTTATGGAAGATGCGACCCCTGACCCAAAACATACGAGGAATTTAATTTGCCATACAAACATAACAATAAAAAGCAACGGGCCACACAAAATACATTTTAACCTGAACATCCACCACAGTGACTGCTCCGCATTCTTCGCTGGTCAGGAGTCAGGGGTCAGGAGTCTCTAACCTTCCGTCGATGGGATGATCTTGACTCCCGTTGCCGTTGGCGGGCCTTCCTTGTCGGGGTGATCGAGCTCCAGCATGGGGGGGGATCTCAACACCCCACGCCCGGCGATCTACCCTGGGTCGGGGCTTGTCGAATATCGTGCAGCTTGGAGCTCCCGAATTTGTCTCAACCCAAGACCGCGAGCTCCTGATGTTAAAGTCCGCATCTGTGGAATGCCCTGCCTCAGAAGGCAGTGTAGGCCAATTCTCTGAATGCATTCAAGAGAGAGCTGGATAGAGCTCTTAAGGATAGCAGAGTCAGGGGGTATGGGAAGGCAGGAACGGGGTACTGATTGAGAATGCGGCCTCACCAGCACCTTATAGAGCCTCAGCATTACATCCCTGTTTTTGTATTCTAGCCCTCTTGAAATAAATGTTTGCATTGTATGTGCCTTCCTTACTAACGATTCGACTTGCAAATTTACTTTTTGGGAATCCTATACCAGCACACCCAAGTCCCTTTGCACCTCCGATTTCTGAATTCTCTCCCCATTTAGAAAATAGTCTATGCCTTTATTCCTACGACCAAAATGCATGAGTCCAGACTTTGTTAGGCTGTGTTCCATCTGCTTGCTGCAGATTCCAGCTTTTTTAGTTTTTTAGTTTAGAGATACGGCGCAGACACAGGCCCTTCGGCCCACCGAGTGCACACCGACCAGCGATCCCCACACATTAGCACTACCCTACACACACTACAGACACATTTACATTTCTACCAAGGCAATTAACTTACAAACCTACACGTCATTGGAGTGCGGAGTTAACCCACTTATTCTTGTAAACCTCCTCTGGATCTTCTCCAGAGCCAGCACGTCCCTCCTCATATACGGTGCCCAAAATTCCTCACAATACTCCAAATGCGGCCTGACCAGCTCCTTATAGAAGATGCGACCCCTGACCCAAAACGTAGTCTGTCCATTCCACACTGTGCTGTTTTTACCCAATGAATTCCTCCAGCGCGTTTGTTCTTTTTTCACATAACCGCATATTACGTTGCAGCGTGGAGAATAGGCACATATTAGTTACGATATGGAGGAATGTAGATTCAATGTAATGTTATTGGGATACTGGACTACATTTGTGTGGTTTACAACAGGTGCAGAATGCGAGAGAAAAGGTCCATTTTATCTGCCGAGATGAATCCTGAATCCTGAACCTGAACACTGCGTTAAGATGTCCACTAAATGTCATGCATACTGACACACACAAACATGCAAACACACGCACACACAGACACACACACACAGGCGGAGATTGGCATTGAACCTGTGTTTGAAAGACACTGGCTCTAGCCGCTATCACAGTAAGAGAACAGGGACTACAATAATGAGTGGAGGGAAGGGATCTGGTTTGAAGGGCCGAATGGCCACCTCCTGTCCTATTTCTTCATATCCAGCAATAAAATTGTAAATTCTCAATTAACCACGCACTTTAACATGAGACAACTTTAATGAAATAGAATGCATTGTTGCTCTATTCAGACTATTCAACTCAGTGTGCGGCGGTTTATGAAGGCGTGAGTTAATGGCTTTGGGACAGCAGGGATTGTCACATGGTTTGATTCAATGCTGCAGCGGGAGAGTCACCTCCTCACAGCTCCAGAGACTAGGGTTCAAATCCGACCTCCGGCACTGTGTGTGCAAGTGTGGGTGTGCGTGTGTGAGAGAGAGATAGAGAGTGTGTGTGTGCGCATTTGTGTGTGTGTGTGTGTGTGAGAGAGTGTGTGTGTGTGAGCGTGTGTGGATTTGTGTGTGTGTGTGTGTGTATGGATTTGTTTGTATGTTTGTGTGTGTGCGCGCGCGTGTGTGTGTGGATTTGTGTGTGAATTTCCATCGGCTGCTTCGATTCCTTCTCCATCCCCAAACAAGACATGCTGGTGTCGGTGAGGTTATTAGCTGCTGCGAAAGATGGAACAAAGGTGGGGCTGGGGTTCACTCACCTGTTCAAGTGTTAGGTGTATACTTGTGAGGCAATGCAGGGAAGGTATCTGTGCGGTGGCTGATTGGGTGGACAAAGGCCAGAGATGGGAAAAGATACAAACGGCTGTTAGATAACGAGGGGGTGAAATGTAAAGCTAGAGGGAGTGATAGAGGTGAGATGGGGCGGGAGGGGGTAGTGGGTAGTGAGTGATATTGGGAAAAAGAGGGGGATAAATTAGTTGATTAGTACGGATGCCAGGGGTTACGGGGAGAAGGCAGGAGAATGGGGTGGAGAGGGAGATATATCAGCCATGATTGAATGGCGGAGTAAATTTGATGGGCCGAATGGACTAATTCTGCTGCTATAACTTATGAATGTATGAACTCACGTCATAAGGGGAGCTGTTTGGAAATATAATAATACAGTTGCTCTGGGATAGTATCACCAGGAGGGGGTGAATGGCCTGCTGTGATATTGGTGCAGATGAGGGTGTACGTGTAAAGGGTTGAAATTTACCAGTGCACGACCTGGCGGCGCCGCACCTGGGCGCAATTGGTGTACAGAAAGGCGAGGAAAACCAGCAGCACAGATACCAAGGCGATGGCAGTCAAGGCGTACCAGACCAAGCTCATGGCGCTGGTCTCGGCCGCCGCCCTCCTCTCGTTGGGCTCCAGCACCTTCAGGTGGAAAGAACCGGCCAGTTCCTCGGAGACGTAGCACCTGCAGACCCCCTCGTCGGCTTTCTGGACGCCCTTTATGGTGTAGACGCTTCGGCCCGTCACATCGTCCAAGGCGTGAGTGCTACCCCGCCGTCCGGAGAGATCCGCCCGCGAAACGTCGGTGGAATTTCTCCGCCACGACACCGGGGTGTAGACCGACGCACCGGGGCACTTGAAGCTCACGTTGCCGTTGACCAAGTAAGTGTCGATCAGGAGGACGTCGGACAGTTGCAAAGGCACCAATTTCTGACCGGGCACTTCGAGCTTCCTGACTTTGGCGAGGTATGGGGGCGAGGTAACGCAGGGAACGATGCACGGTTCCAGTCCCAGCTCCGGGGGGCGCCCTGGAAGTATCTGCCGCTCGGCCAAAGCCCAGATGCCGCAGGGCACCGGTTTGTGGTCGCTCGGGACTGGCCGGGCGTAACAGAAATCCACTCGACTCCTCTCCGCCGGGACCCCGCACCGGTCGCAGTCTTCCCAGGCGTTCCACACGGTGAACAGCTCCAAGTGCCGGCCTCCTACTTCCAAGAAGCGATTGGGGAGCGAGGAGACGCCGATGGATTTGCCCGAGATGTGGACCTTCTCCGCGTCCTGCATGTCCACCTCTAGTAAGCGAGGGTCCTGTTTCCCGACCTGCAGAGGTAGCCGCCAGAGTCCCTGACCATGGTGGACCTGATGACCAGATGCGGCCAGGATAACATGCAACGGGCCCGGAGATCCAAGAGCGCGTCCGCCTTCAAGGTGTCATCTCCAGTCCCAGCGAGGACCACCGGCTTGGTGTCGGGCTCCGTGGTGTTGTAGTAGACCCAGGCCACGCCGCCAGGGTGGCTCGGCCCGTTGGGGCAGAGCAAAGTGGCCGGGTTCTTGGTGAGGAAGGGGACTTGACATGGCCGGTTGGGGTAACAAGCCACCGAGGTCCCACCCCACGCCTGCCGGGCGCCGGTCAACAGCAACAGGGCGATTGGAAGAGTGGGGGTCCAAACCGACCAGGCGTCCATCCCGCGGCGCCTCATGGAGAGAGGCGTCCCCCGTCTCCACGTCTCATCTCCTGGAGACCGCAGTGACGTGTAGAACGAGTCAACAATGGGGCCGTCGTTCACAATTCCACCCGGTTCGGTCCCGAGCCAGAACGTTGCGTCATCCGATTCTAAAAGAAAAGACTGTGAATGTTCGCCGTTTCTTCTAAAGCCCCGGGGCCACAGTTTAAGATTAAAGGGTCGGCCATTTAAAACGGAGATGTGAACCTGTGGAATTCTCTGCCTCAGAAGGCAGTGGAGGCCAATTCTCTGGATGCTATCAAGAGAGAGTTAAATACAGCTCTTAATGATAGCGGAGTCAAGGGATATGGGGAGAAGGCAGGAACGGGGTACCGATTGGGGATGATCAGCCATGATCACAGTGAATGGCGGTGCTGGCATGTATTGTGTATTGTGTATTCCGGCAGTTCTCACCTTAAATGAGTTGGATTTGAGTTTTGGTTGATTGCCACGTGCAGAGTGAAAAGCTTTTTTTGTTGTGCCATCCAATCAGCGGAAAGACAACACGTGATTAGAATCCAGACCTCCCAACATTTGATTTTACAAAATTCAGAATTTTGATGTCCAAAATTCAGAAATTTGCATCAAAATTCATAATATGGCGCGTAATACAACTTTTCAGCAAAAAATGTATGCACGCCAAATGCGCGTACGCGTTGCGTTACATTCATGTGTGAAAAACAACTACAGTCTGTAGTGCTTGGACCACATGTACAATGTCAGGCCTATCATGAGTATATTCTGCTATTTATAGAAAAGGTTATTCAACAGAAATGCTTTTTACAACACAACGAAAAAATAGTTTTGTTTTCTCTATTTTGCTTTTTCCTTACACAAAATGTATGACAAAGTTATGAAGAAAGAGTTTCATTTAAAAATACACATACCTAATTTCATTGAAGACATACTTGCTCCAGTGGTTTTCAACAGCAAATCACAACAGTCCATGTCCCCCCAACCCCCCACTCCTCCCCACTCCCCCCTCCCCCCCAAATCCCCCCCCACTGCCACTCTACCCCCACTCCCGACTCACCCCGTACTCCCGACTCACCCCGTACTCCCCTCCCCCCTCCTCCCCTCAAAACTTAGAACCTCTTCCTGCGGCCCCTCAAAACTCAGAGTCTCCACACAACTCAGACCCTCCACACAACTCAGACCCTCCTCACAACTCAGACCCTCCTCACAACTCAGACCCTCCTCACAACTCAGACCCTCCTCACAACTCGGACCTTCCTCACAACTCAGACCCTCCTCATAACTCGGATCTTCCTCCCCTCGGTTTCTCACGCCTCAGACCCACTTCTCCTCAGCCTCTCGCGGGTCTGACCCGCCTCCTCTATCCCTCACAACACAGTCCCTCCCTCTCTCCCCCTCCGGCTGAGACCCTCCCCTCTCCCAATCAAAGCCTCATTCCTGCCCCTCAGTCTATCCCGCCCCTCCTCCTTTCCTCTCCATTTACTCTCCTCACTTCCTCTCAGAACTCAACTCAGACCCTCTTCCTCTAAATCCCTCACAACTCAGACCCTCCTCCCCTCGGTCCCTCACAGCTCAGGACGTCGACAACCGCCCGCGCACGCGCTCTCTCTCCCGCGCGCGGAGCCGGGAGCGTCGCCCTCGCGCGGTGACGGTTGGAAGCAGCGGGGCCGCGGTGCGCAGGCGCCGTGTTTCCAACCGGCCGCGGGACCGCTCTGCGCGTGCGCTACTTTTCCAACCGTCACCGCGCGAGGGCGACGCTCCCGGCTCCTCGCTCGGGAGAGAGAGCGCGTGCGCGGGCGGTTGGGGTGTCCGATCGCTGGGCGGCGGATGGAGGAGAGAGGAGGGAGGGAGGGACTGAGCTGTGAGGGACCGAGGGGAGGAGGGGCTGTGTTGTGAGGGGAGGAGGGGCTGAGTTGTGAGGGACCGAGGGGAGGAGGGACTGAGCTGTGAGGGACCGAGGGGAGGAGGGTCTGAGTTGTGAGGAGGATATCGGTCAGGAGGTTCCGAAGGGAAGTGTGGAGAGTCTGAATGGAGAGGAATGGAGGAGGGACTGAGGGGCAGGATGGGACCTGAGAGGGGAAAGGAGGCTTTGAGGGGGAGAGAAAAGAGGACTGTCTCGCAGTATCTGAGCGAAGAGGGCGGAAGGAGAAGGGATGTGGAGGATCTGAGTGCAAGAAGTGTCCGAGGGGCGAGAGGAGGGACATGGAAGAAGCCGAGGGAAAGAGAGGAACATCTGAGGCGGTGGGAATCTAACACTTTCCATCATCATTAAAAGCACAAAGATAAAATAGGAGGAAGGGAGCAGAATTTTGCCTGGGCTGAGATACGAGTGTGTAAAAATGGGCAGGAAACTGATCAGAAACTGAGTCTACATCAGAGCAGTGGGAGACCGTCAAGGAGGAAGTTCATTGGGTTTAGATTGAACATGTTCCAAAACCAAGCAGGAGGCATTCAATGGGAAGCACGATGTATAGTGGGCGAGAGAACACAATGAGGGAAGTTTCTGTTAGACACTGAGATTCCAAAACTACACAAAGCTTGATTGAATGTAGAACATTTTAGAGTGAAATTTGAGAGAAGTTAGGAAAGCACGGTGTTAAAATATATTGGCCGTAACATTAATAGAAAAGTAAAGTACACTGCTGAAAGTCTGAAGGAACGTGGAGAGTACCAGGATGAAATTGGAGGGAAGTGGAGGGAAATTGGAGGGAATTTCAAGTAATACACCGCAAACGCCGTCTCTCTTTCCCCGGCCACGGACCCCTCCCCAGATGTACACATTCCCCCATCATCTCGCACTACACTCATCATACTCGGTTCTCCTCCAGCTCTTAAATAACACCGTGCCACACACTTGCATTGATCTGTCTGGTTTTGTGTTCTGGGAACCGGGCCTGTAAGACAGAGAAAAGTTGAACCTACTGAAAAACAGAGTCCATCTGGCCTGACGTGAGTTGTGTCTCTTGGCTTTACGGATGTATTCCAGGTTCTTGTGATCTGTCCATACCAGAAAAGGCTGCTCGGCCCCCTCCAGCCAGTGCCTCCACTCCCCCAATGCGGCTCTGACCGCCAGCAGTTCTTTGTTTCCGACATCGTAATTCTTTTCTGCTGGGGTCAACTTACGTGACAGGTAGGCGCAGGGATGAATCCGGTTGTCCTTCTCTGGGAAAGTACCGCCCCAATCCCCTCGTTGGAGGCATCCACCTCCACAATGAACTGTCTCTGGGGATCTGGGATGGTCAGAACAGGAGCGTTGGTGAACAATGTTTTGAGGCGCTGGAAGGTGGCTTCGGCCTGAGGATTCCACTGGAACTGGGTCTTGGAAGACGTGAGAGAGTGCAGAGGAGCAGCAACAGCACTGAAGTCTCTAATAAAACGTCTGTAAAAGTTTGCAAATCCAAGAAACTGTTGCACCTTCTTTCTGTTAGTGGGGGTGGGCCAATTGGCCACCGCACTGACCTTATCAGGGTCCATCTGGATGTGGTCGACCGATATAATGTAGCCCAGAAAGGACATTGTGTCTGCGTGGAAGTCGCACTTCTCGGCCTTCACATACAGACGGTTAGCTAGGAGCTTCTGCAACACACACTTGACATGACGCTCATGAGACTGTATGTCTGGAGAGAAGATAAGAATGTCATCAAGGTAGACAAAAACACACTCAGAGAAATTCCCTGAGGACCTCGTTCATAAAAGCTTGGAAGACTGCGGGGGCATTGGTTAACCTGAACGGCATCACCAAATACTCGTAGTGCCCGTTAGGGGTGTTAAACCCAGTTTTCCACTCATCCCCCTCTCTGATTCTCACTAGGTGGTATGCATTCCTTATGTCTAGTTTAGTGAATACTTTGGCTTTGTGCAACAGTTCAAAAGCAGAAGACATCAAAGGAAGTGGGTAACGATTCTTGATCGTAATCTCGTTTAGGGGGCTGTAATCTATGCAGGGACGAAGTGACCCATCTTTCTTGCCCACAAAGAAAAACCCCGCGACTGCTGCCGAGGAGGACGGGCGAATAATGCCCGTCCTCAGGGAGGACTCAATGTACTCATCCATCGCCTTCCTCTCGGGGCCGGATATGGTGTACAGTCGCCCCTTGGGAATAGGGGCCCCCGGCAGCAGGTTGATAGCGCAGTCGAAAGGTCGATGAGGAGGTAGGGTGGTGGCCCTGGACTTGTTGAACACCTCCTTCAGTTCATGGTAACAGGGTGGAACCTTCGACAGATCGGGATAGTCATCATCATCATTAGAAATCTTTATTTCTTCAGATTTAAGAACATTTATTCCCAAAACCGCCCCGATCTTCCCGTAACTCACCCCTTTGTTCACTGGTTCAACAAGACATGTTTGTGTGCACTCAACCCCCTATCGTCTGATCTTACCAGATCGCCAATCAATCTGAAGATTGTGTTTCTGCAGCCAGGGGAAACCAAAGACCAAGGGATGTTGAGCTGAGTCAAACAAGTGAAAAGACATTATCTCCACATGGTTAGCATTGAACATGACTTTGACAGGTTCTGTACGATGAGTTATCTCAAACAACTGACGTCCATCTAAAGCGCTCGCCACAATAGGTTGCAACAAGGGCACAGATTTAACCTTACACGTTCGAGCTAGAGTCCAGTCCATGAGTCTCTCGTCGGCTCCGGAGTCGATCAAAACCCCCCGAGTCACAATTTGCTGATTCAGAGTGAGGGTTACCTGTGTCAGAGGTCGAGGAGGTAAGTCCGAAATGGGGAATTGACTCACCAGTGTCCTCCTTTTCACTGGTGAGCCACCCCTTTTACCGAGCAGTCGGCCAGACGGTGTCCTTGTTGACCGCAGTAAAAGCAGGCTCCGTCCTTCAGGCGGTGCTGTCGCTGCTCCGGAGTCAGCCTGGTTCGTCCTAGCTGCATGGGTTCCTCCAACGGCTGAGAGGGCGCTGTTTTCTCCGGCCAACGATGGACAGGGAACGATGACTTCTTCGGTGTGAAGGAACCGGAGGAGCGCCCCTGGTGATTGGGAGGACGATCAGCAGCCTGGTGTCTTTCATTTTCCTTTATCCTGTTATCGACACGAGTAGCCCAGGTAATTAATGTCTCTAGATCACTGGGTAACTCAAAAGGTGAGTCTGTCCATTATAGCCTCCGACAACCCATTCATGAATGCATCCACTTGTGCAGGCATATTCCACCCACTGTCTGCTGCAAGGGTTCGGAAGTCAATGGCATAGTCTATCACTGGGCGAGTGTTCTGTTTTAGCTGCAGTAAGACTCGGGAAGCTTCCCTAGCAGAGGAAGTGTGATCAAAAATACTGCTAAATGTTCTTTGGAAGAGGTCTAGATCCTGGCATACTATGGAGCCCCGAGACCACTCCGCAGTGGCCCATGCTGCGGCTCGTCCCGTCAAATGGGACACAATAAATGCTACCCTGGCCTGGTCTGAGGGGAAGTGTGCAGGGTTATGCTTGAAGTGGAGATCACATTGTACAAGGAATAATCTACAATTCTCAGAGTCTCCAGATAATTAATGTCTCTAGAATCAGCGTGGGGTTCGCAGGCGTGGCCGGAACAGCAGGCGGATAACCGGCTGGAGGTTCAACGTGAGCCAGTGGAGAAACTGCCGAGGTTGGGTCGAGATGAGCCAGAACCTGATGGAGTTGTACAGCGAGGTGGTTAATCTGGGTCGTCACTGATGACTGGAACTCGCCTTGTCTATCGTTCAGCTCGCGCACCCCGTGACTGGCTGAGCGCAGCTGCTCCTCCTGGTGCTGGATCTTAGTGCCCTGGTTGGCAAGGGCTGATTTCCAAATCTTAGAGTCGGCTGAGTCCATATTATGGCCAGTTCGTTCTGTTAGGTTCTGAGGCACACAGGAACTGGACTCAAACGCACGACTCACACACAAGAATCAATTTGGAGAAAAAAAAGGCGTTCTTTAATTTCAAAATTAAAGAACACTGTGATACAAACCAAAACCCTAAACTTACTTAGCTACAAAAACATTAGTTACAAAAATACTTACTAGGATACTCACTAACTATACTACGCTTGACAAGAACTTGGAAACAATGCGGGTAAGTCGAGAATCAATGACCGAGAGCACATGAATCACAAGACGAACTGGCACAGGACAAAGGGAGGCGTGGACTATATATACATGAGGTAAGGGCACACAGGTGGAAACAATCAAGGCGGGGCTGACAATTACAATGGCAGGAAGTCAAGGGACCTGAAATGAGATAAGAGGTAAGTTTCACCTTAAAACAGGAAGTGAGCACGAGACTTGACACGAGTGATTTTAATTTGACGAACCGCACTAAGGACAAGACGTGGACATGACATGACATGGGAATCTAAACACAGAACATGACACAAGACTAACAGATATGACGGGACATTACAGTTGCAGCCCGTGTTCGAGTCTCTAAAGGGGCTGCTCCCCAAGTTTTGGCTCCATTTTAGTCCTGTGCTCCTGATTTTTGGGCACCCGGTGCAGAGGGGGGGGGGGGGGGGGGTCAGGAGGGACGGTCGGGCCTCCCTGTCGGTCTGCTCCTGGGCCTCGCCAAGATGGCCATTTGCGGGTCCAGGCAGCGGTAGTCGACGGCCGCACCGGGGTCGGCTGCCTGCCCCTCTTCCGGGCCAACGTCCGTGCCCGCGTGTCCCTGGAGAGGGAACACGTGGTGTCCAGGGGCCGCTGGAGGCCTTCCGTGAACGCTGGTTGCCGCGGGACGTCGAGTGTATTATTGATAAATGTATTCATTTGATGTTTGTTTGTTCGTTAACTGCCAATATCGGCAGCCTTTGATCGTGTTACCCTTTTGTATGTTTGTTTTGTACTCTGAATAAAAGCTTTTGTATATATTTTTTTAAAAGAGACCCGGGTTTGATCCTGACTACAGGTGCTGTCTGTACGGGGTTTATACGCTATCTCCGTGACCGTGTGGGTTTTCTCCGGGTGCCCTGGTTTCCTCCCACTCCAAAAACGTGCAGGTTTGTAGGTTAATTGGCTGCAGTAAATTGTCCCTCATGGTGTAGGATAGTGCTTGTGTGTGGGGTGATACATGGTGATCGCTGGTCAGCGTGGACTCGTTGAGACAAAGGGCCTGTTTCCACGCTCCATCTCTAAAGCCTAAAATAAAGAATACTTAATTCCAGTGAAGTTTCCTATCAGTGCAAGACTAAACTGTTTAAATGTTGGGATAGTCCCTGCCTCAACTACCTCCTCTGGCAGCTTGTTCCACACATCCGTGGGCTGAATGGCCTAATTCTGCTCCTATCACTTATGACCTTCGTCAGCTTGACGGCGGCTGAATCTAATCCCCTCCATTAGAGTCGGAAGACGGGTCCCGACCCGAAACATTGCCTATCCATGTCCCCCACAGATGCTGCCTGACCCGCTGAGTTACTCCGGCGCTGTGTATTTTATTTGTAATCCAGCATCTGCAGTTCCTTGTGTCTCCCCTCCATTTCCTGACGCTGCCCTCGCCCTCCCTCCCGCCCGCACTCACCAGGGTCCCACACACGCACGCACTCGTCGCCCACCGCGGGAACCTCACGGCGGCCGGAGGAGCAGGGACCACGTCACAAGCGCATCGGACACAGACTGGGGAAACAGCTTGCATGAGCTGCGTGTGTATTGATGCAGCACTGCAGAGGGTGAAGCCGGCCGGCTGAACAAAGAGCATAAACACTGGACGGTGCATGTGTGCAGGCGCTGCAGCGGCAGGGGTGGAGAGCCGAGCGCTGGGAAGGTTTGGTGATGAGGCAGGAGGGGATTACACAGTGACCAGCGCCGTGCGTCCACTGAGCCGCTGCACTTCCCATCAGCAACAACAGGGAACATGATGCACGGAGCTCCCAGGTAGTTGGTGCAACCGCCATTAAACATACTCCAATCACATTGATTCACAACACAATTACTTTAATAACATGAGAATAACATGAACAGATTTAGCCGGGACAACGCGGGTGCTGGTCAATCGCCTCACACAGAAATATTTAAAATACAACACAGAATGATACAAATTAAAACACATTTCGGGTCTCAAACCTCCGTTAAATAAATCTCATCAACCAACACAACCAACGATTCAATTTACAAACTCACCTTCTGCTTATACTTCGAACAACACTTCAAACTTTCAAACTCCAGTGTCAGCATTTTACTGATCACCGCTTCAAGAAATCTCACAGGAATAAAGTGAAACCTGCAGGGACCAGCAGTTTGATCAAAGTAACCGGAGCAATGAGCCCACGGCACAGAACGGTTCTCCTGACTTGCGGCAACAATAAAAGTGGCTGATGTATCAATCACCATGTTGATGAACTCAGTGCGAGAACCAGACTGCATCACAACAGCACAGTCAGAATATCCCAGTGGGGGCAGTCTATCCCAGTCGGAAAATGCAGTCTGGAGAGGGTCGGACATGCGGCAATGATACCCGTCCCTGGTCCCCAATTCACACAGGGAGTGGGAACCACGGACCCATCCCTTATACCCCAGACTTCTCCACACAAAGTATCACCATAAAGAGGGAAATACAGCAAGTGCCAATATTGATACTGACTGGAAACATAAATAATTACTCAACGTAATTCAAAAGGAAATAATTGAAATAATATAAAACAAAATAATATAAAGGAAATGATAACACTGACAATTGGTGACCTTTTACTGTTCTACACAGGCTCTCAGGTGAACAGTGAAAGCTGCTGTGTCCTTCACACGGGGCACATTTCACGGCAGGTGTGAGCTTTCTGCTGATTGAGATAAGAAAAGCTCTTCCCACAGACAGAACATGTGTACGGCCTCTCTCCGGTGTGGGTCCGCTGGTGTCGGTGGAGGCTCCCTGAGTGTGCAAAGCTCTTCCCACAGACAGAACATGTGTGCGGCCTCTCTCCGGTGTGGGTCCGCTGGTGTAGGTGGAGGTGCCCTGCCTGTACAAAGCTCTTCCCACAGACAGAACATGTGTACGGCCTCTCTCCAGTGTGGGTCCGCTGGTGTTGGTGGAGGTTCCCTGCCAGTGCAAAGCCCTTCCCACAGACAGAACATGTATACGGCCTCTCTCCGGTGTGGGTCCGCTGGTGTAGGTGGAGGCTCCCTGAGTGTGCAAAGCTCTTCCCACAGACAGAACATGTGTATGGCCTCTCTCCGGTGTGGGTCCGCTGGTGTAGGTGGAGGTTCCGGGCCCGTGCAAAGCACTTCCCACAGACAGAACATGTGTACGGCCACTCTCCGGTGTGGGTCCGCTGGTGGTCGTGGAGGCTCCCTGCCCGCGTGAAACACTTCCCACATTCAGCACATTCATGCCGTCTCTCCGTTATACGTCCTGGAATATCACCTGACTTCCCTATTGCCCTCCTTCCGTCAGGTGGTGTGAATGGACTCTGCTCACGTTTACTTTGTGGATCTGTGTCCACTCTGGCAGTAGAAGGTTGACCAGCTGGCGTTGGTATGGAGGCTTCAGGATGCCTTCTTAAGTGCCTTGTAAGGTACTCCGCCGTGGTGAATGCTATAGTGCAGTGAGGGCAGGGATGACAGTCTCCTTGGGTCACGCCGTCTACCGCTGGAGAAGGAAACAGAAATGATCACTTTCAGCAAAAAAATCCACACTCTGATTTGGAAGACAGATTAGTAAATGCTTCAGTGTTAATGGAGCTGCTCGGAGATGTTAATTGAAATAATTTACAGGCGTGACTAGTGAAAGATTGTGGGGAGGAGGGAGTTATCAATCACCAGATGATTCTGTTAAAGACTCGAGGGGGATGGATTCTGTCTTTGATATCCCCCAAGGAACAAGGTACACGTCAGTAAGTTTTTAAGAATTCTTCTAACCCAGTGTGATAACTGGTTTGTTAAAATGGGCAAGTGAAAAGCGAAGTGCAGATGTCAAATAACATCATGAGCTGGGAGTTGCTGAGGACGACAGCAGGGCAAAGGGGCTGACTGCATCTTTGTAAATGCTCAGTGATTCAGCGTGAGTTGCTCCAAGGATGTTTTGAATAAAATCAGTGCATCCACAAAGTTTTTGTGCTTCTGACACCTGCGACATCATTCAGCACAATTCTCTGCACTTCACTATTCTGCAAATTTCTCATCCTTACTACAACTGCTGCTTTGTTTTTGATCATAGTTCTGACGTGCCACTTTAAACACCCGTAATTATTTTACAGTAAATTAGTTAAAGTTTGATTGTGTTGAACAATCCCTGTTCCAGGCGTACACTGGCCCTATCCCTGACCTCTATCTCCGTCACATTGACAAGTGCATCGGTACTCCCTCCTGCACCCATCCAGAACTCATGGACTTCATTAACTTCACCACCAATTTCCATCCTGCACTCAAATTCACTTGGACCATCTTTGACACCACCCTCGCCTTTCTTGATCTCAGTCTCCATCACAGGCTGACATCTATTACAAACCCACTGACAGTCCACAACTACCTTGTCTACATTTCTTCCCACCCTGCTTCCTGCAAAGACTCCCATCCCCTACTCCTAATTCCTCCGTCTACGCCACATCAAGATGAGGGGTTCCCTACCAGGACATCTGACATGTCCTCATTCTTTAGGGAATGGAGGTTCCCCTCTCCCATCAGAGATGAGGCCTCACTCCTGTTTCCTCGGTACCCCACAGCTCTGCCTTCCTGTCCTCTCCCTATTCGTAACAGAGACAGAGTCCCGCTAGTCCTTACCTTTCACCCCATCAGCCCTCGCATACAACACATAATCCTCCGACATTTTCGCCACCTCCAACGGTATCCCACCACTAGTCACGTCTTCCCATCTCCACCCCTTTCCGCCTTCCACAGAAACCGTTCCCTCCGCAACTCCCTGGTTAATTGGGCGCTTCCCACCCAAACCACTCCCTCCCCAGGTACCTTCCCCTGCAGGAGATGCAACATCTGCCCCAATACCTCCTCCTTCAAATCTGTCCAGGCACCCCAACAGTCCTTTCAGGTTGGGCAGAGGTTCACTTGCACCTCCTCCAACCTCATCTACTGTGTTCAAGATGTGGACTCTTATACATCGGCAAGACCAAACATCGTTTTGCTGAACACCTTCACGCAGTCCGCCTGAACCTACCTGATCTCCTGGTTGCTAAACATTTTAATTCTCCTACCCATTCCCACACTGACCTTTCTGTCCTAGGTCTCCGCCATTGTCAGAGTGAGGTTAAACGCAAATTGGAGGAACAGCATCGCATATTTTGCTTGGGAAGCTTGCAGCCCAGTGGTATGAATATTGATTTCTCTAACTTCAAGTAACCCCGGCATTCCCTTTCTCTCCAGCCGCTATTTAATTAAAAATGGCTGCCGTGTTGAACTGTATGAATATTTATAAACATCAAGAGAAAAATCATGACCATGGAATATAATTTTGCATTTAGTAATACCAAGCATGATGTAATGCAGAGTATGTTTAAAGGTAACAGTGCTGTTGTGCATGGAGTCAACTCCAAGAAAAGTGTTTTGAAGGATAAAAGTAACAGTCTATTATGTGAACTTATGAAGCATTTGTAACCCTTCGAGCCAGCACCACCATTCAATGTGATCATGGCTAATCATCCACAATCAGTTCCCTGTTCCTGCCTTCTCCCCATATCCCTCGATTCCGCTAGCCCCAAGAGCTCTATCTAACTCTCTTTTGAATGCAGCCAGTGAATTGGCCTCCACTGCCTATTGAGGCAGAGAATTCCACAAATTCACAACTCTATGGGTGAAAATGTTTTTCCTCATCTCGGTTCTAAATGGTCTACCCCTTATTCTTAAACTGTGGTCCCTGGTTTTGGACTCCCCCAACATCATAGAAACATCTAAAATAGGTGGAGGCCATTTGGCCCTTCGAGCCATTTGGCCCTTCACAGTGCTCATGGCTGATCTTCCACAATCATTAACCTGTACCTGCCTTCTCCCCATATCTCTGGATTCCACTAGCTCTACCGAACTCTTAAATTCATTCAGTGAATTGGCCTCCATTGCCTGCTGTGGCAGAGAATTCTACAAATTCACAACTCTCTGGGTGAAAAAGTTTCTTCTCACCTCAGTTTTAAATGGCCTCCCCTTTATTCTTAGAATGTGTCCCCTGGTTCTGGATTCCCCCAACATTGGGAATTTTTTTCCTGCATCTGCCTTGTCCAGTCCCTTTATAATTTTATGTCTCTATAAGATCCCCTCTCATCATTCTAAACTCCAGTGAATATAACCATAGTCTTTCCAATCTTTCCTCATATGACAGTCCCTCCATCCCAGGGATTAACCTCGTGAACCTACACTGCACTGCCTAAATAGCAAGGACGTCCTACCTCAAATTAGGAGACAAAAACGGCACACAATACTCCAAATGTGGTCTCACCAGGGCCCTATACAACTGCATAAAGACCTCTTTACTCTTATACTCAAATCCTGTTGTTATGAAGGCCAACATGCCATAAGCTTTCTTCACAGCCTGCTGTACCTGCACGCTTACTTTCAGTGACTGGTGTACAAGGATACCAAGGTCTCGTTGCAATTCCCCTTTACCTAATCTGACACCATTGATATAATAATCTGCTTCCTTATTTTTGCCGCCAAAGTGGATAACCTCAGTTATCTACATTATACTGCATCTGCCATGCATCTGCCCACTCACTCAACCTGTCCAATTCACCTAGCAACCTCCTAACATTATCCTCACAGTTCCCACTGCCACCCAGCTTTGTGTCATCCGCAAACGTGCTAGTGTTACTTCTACTTCCATCATCCAAATCACTTATATTGTAAATAGTTGCGGCCCCAGCACTGAGCCTTACGGCACTCCACTCTCCACTGCCTGCCATTCTGAAAAGGACCCGTTTATTCCTACTCTTTGCTTCCTGTCTGCCAACCAATTCTCTATCCATGTCCATACCCTACCCCCAATGCCATGTGATTTAATTTTGTTCACCAACCTCCCGTGTGGTACCTAATCAAACAACGGCTTTCTGAAAGTCTAGAAACACTACATCCACTTGCTCTCCTTCATCCATTTTACTTGTCACATCCTCAAAAAATTCCAGATGATTAGTCAAGCAGGATTTCCCCTTCATAAATCCATGCTGACTTGGACCAATCCTTTTACCACTATCCAGATGTGCCGTTATTACCTATTTAATAATTGACTCCAGCATCTTCCCCATCACCGATGTCAGGTTAACTGGTCTATAATTCCCCGTTTCCTCTCTCGCTCCTTTCTTGAAAAGTGGGATAACATTAGCTACCCTCCAATCCACAGGAACTGATCCTGAATATATTGAACATTGGAAATTAATCACTAATGCGTCCATGATTTCTAGAGCCACCTCCTTGAGTACCCTGGGATGCAGACCATCAGGCCCTGGGGATTTATCAGCCTTCAGTCCCATCAGTCTACCAATCCTATTTCTCGCCTAATGCAAATTTCTTTTAGTTCCTCTGACTCCCTTGATACTCTGTCCACTAGTGCATCTGGAAGATTGTTAGTGCCTTCATTAGAGAAGACAGGTCCAAAGTACCTGTTCAAATCTTCCGCCATTTCCTTGTTACCCATAATAATTTCACCCGTTTCTGCCTTCAAGGGACCCACATTTGCCTTTACTAATATTTTTCTCTTAACATACCTAAAGAAGCTTTTACTATCCTTCTTTATATTCTTGTCCAGCTTCGCTTCCTACCTCATCTTTTCAGCCCGTATTGCCCTTTTTGCCGTCTTCTGTTGTCCTTTGAAAGTTGCCCACTCCTCTGGCTTCCCGCTACTCTTTGCTATCTTATACATCTTTTCTTTTCGTTTTATTCCATCTCTAACTTCCCTTGTCAGCTACGGTTGCCTCCTACACCCGTTAGAATCTATCTTCGCCTTTGGAATGAAATTATCCTGCATCTTCTGGATTATGCCCAGAAATTCCTGCCATTGCTGTTCCACCGTCATTCCTGCTAGGATCCCTTTCTATTTCACCTTGGCCAGCTCTTCTCTCATGCCTTCATAGTCCCCTTTGTTCAACGGCAACACCGACACTTCTGATTTAACCTTCTCCCGCTCAAATTGCATATTCAAACTAATTATATTACAGTCACTACCTCCAAGCGGTTCCTTTACCTTGAGTTCCCTTATTAAATCTGGTTCAATGGACAACACAAAATCCAGAATTGCCTTCTCCCTGGTAGGCTCCAATACAAGCTGTTCAAAGAATCCATCTTGGAGGCAATCTACAAACTCCCTTTCTTGGGGTCCTGTATCATACTGATTTTCCCAGTCTGCCTGCATATTGAAATCTCTTTAACCACCCTACCATTACCTTTGTTACATGCCAATATTAACTCCTGATGCAACTTGCACCTTATATCCAGGCTACTGTACCTTTATTACTTGCCAATTTTAACTCCTGATGCAACTTGCACCCTATAACTATGCAAAAAGAAAAGAGATTTAATAAAGTATACAATGTAGAAAAGTAATTGCATGGTTTTGTATCTAAACTGCACTTTACCAAATGCAAGACAAGGTGAGTTGGCCGGACTAATATAATTTTACATGAGTGCAACTGTGATGAACAGATTTGGCTCAGGGAATCATGTGGTGGAATAAGAGAGAAGGTTAATCAAAAATGTCAAAGAAAGAGAGCATTTCACAAAAGGGAAATCAAATATTTGTGTTGTCAAATTCAATCTTCATATAGAAAGGAAAAAAATGCTGAATTCGTGGGAAAATGAATTTGAAACTGAAATGAGTCTGGAAACGTTCTATCTAAGATGAATGCTGGTAATCCCAGCAAGTCAGAGAAGAATTATGGAAATAAAAACAGTGTTAGCATCTCACATTGAAGTTCCAACAAAGGGGCTTCCTCCTCAAACATTATTTGTGTTTCTCTTTCCACAGATGATGCTGGATATCTTGTGCGACATGACAGAATTAACTGGTAGCTTTGCAATAAAGAATCCTTTGGGACTCCTTGTTTAAATGACAGGAACGTACATTGATCTTATGAGTGATGAAGTGAAAACAGAACATAGAGAAATATATTAAGCCATTTACTGATATATTAAGGTCAGATTGCTTAGATTAGGAGATTAGATGGAAAGTTATGACAGTTGGCAAATAGACATCTTCAAAGACATCTTAGAGCAAGGCACCTGCAATGTTTCCAAGATTATTGCTGACAAGAAGGTAGATGGCAAAATAACTCACAAAATGACATAGATACCCTCAAAATGACATAGCAGGAAAAGTTAAAAGACAAGAAGATAAAGAAAGATTAACAATTCATTGTTCTTCCCACAATGTATCACAACAGTTTGATTAATATTTTTGGTAACGTCAGTTGGTCATACTGCACATAGCCCTACATTAATAATACACAAAGCAATACTCTTACATTCACATCATTTATGATGCCCCCAGTTACCAGGAAAGTGCCTACATAAATTGGACATGAACCACACTTTCTTTAAACAGTCACTGTCAGTTTACCGGGGAATCAATGTCAGATTCCAATGTCTGACAAAATTCCAGAAGTTAACATCAAATGTTACGGAAAGTACCAGTGATTAATGTTAAAAGAAAAAAATTCTTCATGAGTGAACACAATTTTGTGCTCTTGAACCAAAGCCCGCATTGTTCCACCATTGCACTGGCTACCAATGCACCATGCCATCACTTCAATGCTCCTAATGAAATATGGTTGCTTTGAAGAAATAAATTGGTTCCTTTGGACATACACAGGTAATCGTCATTACGGAGCTCCTGTTCTTTTGTATAGATGATCCTCTCTTTATTTCGTAAATTATAAATTATTTTGTCTGTCTGTTTGGTCGTTTCCTCGCTTGTAGATCCCAAAACTGAAAAAAGAAAGCCAAAAATAACCTAATTACATTGTTTCAAGTCAGGTAAGTGGTTGAACTGTAAAATATGGAAGTTAGTTACGTAATATGCAACATGTTCTATGAGTTGAATTGAAATGACATGGTGGTAGTCAGATGGTCATTATATCATCTCCATCATTTACTGGAATGCACAGGAGTTACTCATTTTGAGTTTTACTTTTACAAACAGAATTACCTGTTGCTCTTTTGATTCTTTTCACCAACACTGTGCCTTCCTTCGTTTCCTCAGCGGCTCCTCCCAAATCTCTTTTGCCCTCCCCTGTAATGACCTGTAAAGAGACATTTTGGTGCAACCTGTGATTCATAAGGACACAAATAGATTGGCTCTACTTCTTCTCGATTATTTCTTCCATCGCATTATTAACTTTGAAACTCAAATAAGCTACAAATAAAAGCAGTAACTGCCTTGTGTGCAATATTTCAGTGAACTCTCGTCTTTCATACTCTACTCTAAAAGGAAGTTTGATATTGTCAGCAAATATGGGAAAATGTGGGAACAATTGTTCCTCTTTCAACAATAAAAACTTATTTGCGAATGTTAGCACCTGACTCCAACAGCAGTGACGAAGATTTGTCTAAAAAGCAGTCATTTCTATCTTGTAGAAAATAAAATGCCAATGTAGAGCCACTCTGTTAATTCTCACATGTCCTTTATCCTGGGAATAATTTCTGTTCTTACCTTTACGACGGGCTTTCTTTTCGTATTCTTGCCTTTTGCATTCTTAAAAGGATGCCTAAAGATTCTGACTCCTTAGGAAAAAAAGTGCCACATCAGTGCTGCTTTGGAAAAGCACAGATTGTATCTCAATAGTTTGGCAATTCTGGATATATCTAATGTTTTAGAGTTAAAAATGGAAGCAACATATCACAAAATTAAAAATTAGGAAAAGTAAATTTATATTTCATAAATAACACATTGGGAAAAACATTTCCAATTTAACAAGTATCCTACCACTCCAAAGATAAGAATAAAATCACCCTTGCACCAGATTCCATAGGCTAATGGCCAAATTGATTAGAATCAATTATAGTTGAAAAACTGCATTTAATGTGCAGTTTTGTTCTCCTAACCTGAGGAAAGACGTTCTTGCCTTAGAGGGAGGTCAGAGAAGGTTCACCAGATTGATCCCTGGGATGGCGGGACTTACATATGAGGAAAGACTAGATAGACTGGGCTTGTACTCGCTGGAATTTAGAAGACTGAGGGAGGATCTTATAGAAACATATAAAATTCTTAAGGGGTTGGAGAGGCTAGATGCGGGAAGATTGTTCCCGATGTTGGGGGAGTCCAGAACCAGGGGTCACAGCTTAAGGATAAGGGGGAAGTCTTTTAGGACCGAGATGAGAAAACATTTCTTCACACAGAGAGTGGTGAGTCTGTGGAATTCTCTGCCACAGAAGGTAGTTGAGGCCAGTTCATTGGCTATATTTAAGATGGAGTTAGATGTGGCCCTTTTTGCTAAAGGGATCAGGGGGTATGGAGAGAAGGCAGGTACAGGCTACTGAGCTGAATGATCAGCCATGATCATATTGAATGGCGGTGCAGGCTCGAAGAGCCGAATGGCCTACTCCTGCACCTATTTTCTATGCTTCTATGTTTCTAATATTTCAAACAGATTTAAATTACGTTTTGCATTTTTTGTCAGAAGTTTAGGTGTCGAATCCTCATCTGATTCGCTAGATTCGTAGACTTGGGTTTGACGCCTTCTCCTCCGATTTGTCATGAATTCTGGCTTTGGTACATCCAATCCTGTGAAAAATAAAAATGCTCATCATCTGTTATGGCCAACTTCAAGTATTTATCTTCACTGAACTTAACAGTGCAAATATCTGTGGAAATATCACTTTGCAATGTTATCATTATTTCCTCCAGAGTATTCATGCTATTATTCAATTGTCACGTCTATTTGACAAAGACAGCAAACAACCTTACAATTATTTTTCAGAGTTAAAGAAAAATCAACCAGCATGAAGAGTATGACGGATGAGAATGTGTATATTTCCAGGTCAGAAATCGCAATGACCACTCGTCCCTGTAGTAAGTGAAATCAATCAGAATTCTTCTTTCCATTCCTCCAGGTTTAAAGTAATGGCTTATTCTAGCTGCCTGTACTCAGTGACACTTTGTGCCATGGTTGAGTAAATGGATTGAATAATGAACAACTAGGGCAACCTACCTCTTCATTAATGGG
Organism: Rhinoraja longicauda; assembly: GCF_053455715.1. NCBI lineage: Eukaryota > Metazoa > Chordata > Chondrichthyes > Rajiformes > Arhynchobatidae > Rhinoraja > Rhinoraja longicauda. The sequence goes on from NC_135995.1 coordinate 5,930,598, forward strand.
AACATTGACCTTTGTCCAATTTCTGATTTCAGGACTGTGACAAGTTGCAACATCAAAAAGCATAACTGTGCCCCAATGTCTATGGGGTTGTGCTATCCATGGTCACCATCTTCTGAATGACATAAAGCTTTGGTATTGATTGTAAAGTTAGTTCAATTTGAAATCAATGATGGAATTTTTGAATGTTGGTAAGGAACCTCTCCTGGAGGAAATAGTCATTAAAAGCAAAACTGTACATATCCTGCTGCCAATAGTTATAAGACAAATCTTACGGTTTGACACACGTAACCTGCCTGATATATTATTATTAACTCCTGCCTGATATATTAATGCCTTGCAAAGTCAATAAATTTGCAAGGCATTAATATATCAGGCAGGAGTTTCTCCCTTGGGACCTTTCAAATTTTCCAATGACCAGTGGGCACAGCGGTTAAGTTGCTGCCTTACAGCGAATGCAGCGCCGGAGACTCGGGTTCGATCCCGACTACAGGTGGTGTCTGTACGGAATTTGTACGTTCTCCCCATGACCTGCGTAGGTTTTCTCCAAGGTCTTCAGTTTCCTCCCACACTCCAAAGATGTACAGGTATGTAGGTTAACTGGCTTGGTAAATGTAAAAAGAAATTGTTCCTAGAAGTGTATAGGAAAGTGTTAATACGGGGATCGCTGGTCGGCGCGGACCCAGTGGGCCGAAAGGGCCTCTTTCCGCACTGTATCTCAAAAACGAACTAAAAAAGTGTGTGTGCACATAAAAATGAGGGCAGGAACAGATACCGCAACATTTAATTCTAAACATTATCTTTCAGACATTTGTTTATTAATTGAAAGATTGAGGGCATCACAGGCAGAGCTGGCATTTCTTGTTCTTTCCAAATTGCCCCTTGTGTGACATGGTGCAGAATGTGGAGGTTGTGGTGCTCCCAAGCACCCATTGCCCTCAACCTTTATGATGTAGAGGCTGCAGGTTTGGGACATGTTGTTATAGAAGTCTTACCACAAAGACTCCAGTGCATTATGGAGATAGTAAACAGTGCATTTCAGGTTGGAGAAACCAGTGTACTTTGGAATGAAGAGTGCCAGGCTTCTTGAGTGTTGTGGATGATCTCTTCCAGGGATGTTGAGATATATTTCAATGTCCACATTGATATCCCTTGTTTATTGGCAGTCCCTTGGTGTAGAGGATCACTACTCCCATTCCAGCTCTGTCAGTTTTGAGAGAACTGATTCTGTCGGTCTTTGAGTAAGCTAAAGATTCTGCTGCTGATGTCTATATGAGTGAATGGCTTATGAGGTTGGGATCATGATATTTTTGAGACTCTTTGATTTCCTGAAGAGGTCAAAAGGCCTTCCAGGTTGTCCTCCTCCATTTTGAACAGCCACATATCAAGGATTCCCACAAATTAATTATGCTGTTACATTTTCACAAAGGGCAGCCATAAAGCATTTTCTGCATTCTGCAAGATCTGGAGCCTTGATGCCACTTTGTTCATCTGGGAGAAACCAATGCCTATGGTTTACATAATCCTGTCAATTAATTTGCAGAATTTTACAAAGAGAGCAGTTGGTTTATGTTTATTGTTGTCACGTGTTTGCAATACTGGGAAAAGCTTTAACTTGCATGCTATCCAATCAAATCACATAATACATCACAAGTAGAAAAGGTAGAGTGAAGGTAAAGATGGCAGACTGCTAAATATATTTCTCAGTATTGTCATGTAACAGTTCCAGAGAAAATGAACTAGGTTGGAGAATCGGGACTGTATCTAGCTTATCGAGGACCATTCAGTAGTCTGTTAACTGTGGGGAACAGTGGCTGTTGTTTCAATGAGATTGGTCCACAAAGAATTGTTGGTAATCTTACGCCCAAGAATCATTTGAACTTTGGCACTATTGATGATGATTGGGGCATGTATTCTATCCTGAAGTCGAGAACTAGCTTTTCATCTTGTGACATTGAAGGGGATGTTGTTAATTTGACACTAAGTTACAAGGTACTCTTTCTCCTTCCTGTACTCTGTCTCCTCATTGTTCATGACCAGACAGCGGTGTCATCTGCAAACTTATAAATGCGTCATTAATGACACATTTGATTAAGCATCGACAAACTTGTGGAGCCTGTTGCAAGTAGTACCTGTCTCTGAGACATTAAGGAGAGCAGGAATTACTGTTGCACAGTGGACCAAACAGTTAGTCTCAGATTGGAGTCTGTATCTTCAATTACTCATTCCATCACACAACAGAAATCACTGCCTGTGTTTTCCTCCAATGGGTTTTTCCAGACATATGGAAATATATTCCCATTTTCCAAGGCTCATTATGGAAATGTTTTGCAGGGGTGTGCTGTACTTGAGGGAGCAGTGACATGTTAAGAGAGGAACTTCAAGGATAAAACACAAAGTGTTGGAATAACTCAGTCTCTGGCATGCACAAGTGATGACACAGGTTTGTTTGATCCCGATCCCAATTTTTCCAAATTATGTCAAGTTTATTGTTGTATGCATGTACGATGTAGATACAATGAAAGGCTACTTTGCAGAAGCATAACAGGTTTAGAGACGGATATACATAAAATTAATTATGTAGAAATTCTGTAAGACTGCTGCGAGAAGACTGTGCAACTCTACAAGACATCAGTCAAATTACGTTGTTATGAAAAGTCTATGGTTGTGCAATAGGAATCACGGTTGCATTAGGATTGCACATATGGTTTCAAGAATATAGTTGTCAGAAAGTAGCAAATCCTGATCCTGGTGGTGAGACTTCAGGCTTCAGTACCTCCTACTTGATTGTAGCAGCAAGATGAGAGAACAGCCCGGATGAATGGGAACCTTGATGACCGATGCCGCCTTCTTGAGGTGGGTTCTCATGTAGATGCTATTGATGGTGGGGAGGTGTGTGCCTGTGATGGACTGGGTCGAGTCCACCACACCATGCAGCCTCTTGCATTCCTCTGCATTGGATTGCCTTAGCAGGCCATGATGCAACCAGTCAGGATACTTTCTACAGTACATCTGCACAAGTTTGTTAAGAGTTCAGCTAGAGGTTATTGTTGCAGCACCACTCAACCAATTTCCCTCTCTCTCACATCCAGTTGCAAAGGAAGGCACAGAGAACCAGGTACTGGGCCTTACTGGTAATTTGGAGGGGATGATAGTGTTGAATGCCAAGCTGTAGTTGATGAATAGCTGTCTGACATGTATTCTCGATGGTCTACAGCAGAGTGCAGAGCCAGTGAGATAGCATCTACTGTTGACCAGCTTTGACAGTTCACAAACTGAAGTGGATCCAAGTCATAGAACATAGAAAATAGATGCAGGAGGAGGCCATTTGGCCCTTCGAGCCAGCACCGCCATTCATTGTGATCATGGCTGATCATCTACAATCAGTAACCTGTGCCTGCCTTCTCCCCATATCCCTTGATTCCACTATCCCCTAGAGCTCTGTCTAACATTTGTGAGGCAAGAGTGGATTTGCACCCTAGCCAACCTCTCTAGGCACTTTATTACCGTGAATCTAAGTGCTACCAGATGGAAGACAGTGAGGTAGATCACAGTGGCCTTCTTAAACATGGGAACGATAGATCCAATGTTGGATCAGGTGGGAACCTTGAGCACAGATGCAAGAGGTTGAGGATATTCCTGAATTCTCAAAGTAGTTACTCAACACAGGTTTTTCGTACTCAGCCATGAACACTGTCTGGACTGGATGCTTGATGTGAACTCACTTTCTTGAAGGAAAATCTGCCAATGACTTCAGAGACCAAGATCACAAGGAAGAAGCCAACAGCAATTATGTTATGAAAGAACAGGAATGTTCAATATCCTCAGACATATTGTCAAAGTATACCTGTGGAGTGAAATGGTGAAAAGGAAGGATCTCACCAAGGACCTGGTCTCAGAAACCACAGATCTATTTAGTTTTCATGTGGGGAAAAAAAATTCATGTCAGCATGCATCATTAGAAAAGGGCAAAACGGGAAAAAAAAGTGGACAACATTTTGTACAAACCAACAGCAAGCATGGCTTCATAATTCCGCTTCACGTTCTTATAACGGAGCTTCTCCCAGTCACTTATTTCTTCAAACTCTTCCTTGGAAAAATAGCCAGCAATGTCTTTGAACTTGTCAGCATCCTGGAAAAACAAAGATTGTATCTGATTCACTTTGGTGCATAATCTGTAATCATCAGATATTAATTCCAAAACAGATTTGAAAATATCATTTTTTAAATTTAATAGAGGACAATTCCAGGATAAAGAATCACAACTTAAAATTAAAGGGTAACTTCTTCAGGATAGAAATTAGATATTTCTTCACTCAGAATATAGTGAGTTTTTTTCTACGGTTGAAAGAAATCAGCTGTTAATTACATTCCAGGAAGATCAACACATTATTGATTCCAAGAAGTAATAAACCATATCACAGTAAGAGAGGAAACTGCATTTATAGTGCAGGTCTGGCGTGATCTGCCTGAAAGGTCCAGACCCAATATATTGCCTGTCAAGATTCAAGATCGCTCCTTCCAGCCAACAGACATCACTGTCTACATTTCTGGCAATGAAGACAGTGACAATCATGGACTTCCCCCACACTGAAGTCAGGAGCAGCACACAGTGGCTCCTGCAAAAACACTATTGTAAAAAAATTTTTTTTTGCCCGAGATAATAATCAGCAAGCCAGGCAGCATCTGTGGAGGTAGAAACGGAGTGAATATTTCAGGTTAATATTCTTTCCTCCCAGCTGGGGAAAGTTGCCAGATGGAGACAGACAACTAGAAGGATGAGGGAGATAATAATAATAATATATTTATTTTATATAGCGCCTTAACACATGCACAAAGCGCTTTACAAATACAATTAACATAGAAACAAACAGACAAACAGACAAACTATCCTGACGGAAAAGCGGCGAATAATCAACGCCAGCGTCCTCTCACGTCAGGGTCCGGCAGTAGACATTAAAGAACACAAGACACACAGATACAATTTTTTACACAAAACAGCCATCACAGTGATTGCTCTAGGCATACCCTCACTGTGATGGAAGGCAAAGTCTTATCTCCTCCTCGTTCTTCTCCCGTGGCGCCACGAGGCGATCGAGGCTCCCAACCCCTTGAAGCCCCCACCGGGCGATGGAAAGTCCCAGGGTCGAGCCGAGCAGGCCGATGAAAGTCCTGAGCCATTAATTTTTGTAAACCAACCAGTTTTGGTTAACTTAATATTAAATGTGAAAAGTTTATCTGTTAACCTCTCCTATTCACTAGAAATAACCACCTCTCTCCATCTCTGTGACCCCCTCTCCCCGCCTCGGTGTGTGACCCCCCCGAAGTGATGTTTGATTCTCTCAGTACACGTGTAGTTTAGTCAGAAATAAAAGCAGTTTTATTGAATTTGATTTTCACGAGTAGATTCAAATGGGAGATGGTCTGAATGGCCTCCCAGATCAATATTAATGTCAGTGATCCACTTCAGAGCCCATCCACTCCTCATTGACACCAATTCCTGGGGTTGTGATGATCTGAGAAGGAGCAGCAGCATTTTCCCCGTTCCCAGGCTCCCGAGGGGACATTTATCCGGCATCTTCTGCACACTCTCCATGTCAAAGCTCCCTGGAGTCTCACCTCTGAGCCCTGCATCCCAGAAATGGTCTTGTCTCCTTCAGCAGCACCTCGGTCTCCCTTCCTGAGCTCAGCCACTCACTTCACACCTCACCTCGACTAAATCTCACCTCGGCAACACCCCACCTCGACTAAACCCACCTTCACTAAACCCCACCTCGACTAAACCCCACCTCCGCTAAACCTGACACCTCGACTAAATCCTCGCCTTGACTAAACTTTACCTCACTAAACGTCGCCCCTCAACTAAACACACCTCACTACTATATTTCACCTCACACCTAAACCCCTCACCTCCACTAAACCTCACACCTCACGACTAATCTTCTTCTCACTCTTAAACCTCGCCTCGACTAAACCTCACCTCGACTAAACTTTTGCCTCGACTAAACTTTAACTCAAACCTCACTAAACCCTACCTCACTAAACTGCCTTGGCTAAACCCCACCTCACCTCAACCCAAACCTCACCTTGACTCAACCCCACACCTTAACAAAACCCTCACCTCCACTAAATTTTACCTCACTAAACCTCACCCCACTAAACCGCCTTAGCTAAACCCCACCTCACCTCAACCTCCCACCTCACGACTAAAATTTACCTCAACTAAACCTGACCTCGTCTAAACCTCACCTCAACTAAATCTCAATTAACTAAATTTCATTAATGCGCAAAACTCACTGAATCTCACCTCACTAAACTGAGCAAGACTAAACTTTACCTCAACTAAACCTCCCACCTCACCACTAAACTCCACCACACCACTAAACTCCACCTCACCACTAAACTCCACCTCACCACTAAACACCACCTCACCACTAAACTCCACCTCACACCTAATCCCCGCCTCGACTAATCGCCGCCTCTCTCCCGCTATTTATCCCAGGGAGCTTTGACATGGAGAGTCCCCCTTCCCCCCCGCTCGCTCTGCCTCTCGCGGTGTAATCAGTGTTGTGGGGGAACAGTGTGTGTGATGATACCAATAAAATGCAGAATATGTCTCATCTATCAATTCACAGATTTTTGTTATTTTTCTTTTTAAATGATTTCTGCAAGTTTCTGCCCACTAAAATGGCGTCATGACGTACTACGGTTTTTATGGTCGATTGGTCAACCTTGTTCCTCTAGTATCTTTGGTTGAGTTAAAGTTCAGTGGAGGCTAGGATTGGGTGTGAGGTGACGTTTAGTTGAGGCTGGGGTTTAGTCGAGGCGAGGGGTTTGGTCGAGGCGAGGGGTTTGGTCGAGGCGAGGGGTTTGGTCGAGGCGAGGGGTTTGGTCGAGGCGAGGGGTTTGGTCGAGGCGAGGGGTTTGGTCGAGGCGAGGGGTTTGGTCGAGGCGAGGGGTTTGGTCGAGGCGAGGGGTTTGGTCGAGGGGCTTGGTCGAGGCGAGGGGCTTGGTCGAGGCGAGGGGCTTGGTCGAGGCGAGGGGCTTGGTCGAGGCGAGGGGCTTGGTCGAGGCGAGGGGCTTGGTCGAGGCGAGGGGCTTGGTCGAGGCGAGGGGCTTGGTCGAGGCGAGGGGCTTGGTCGAGGCGAGGGGCTTGGTCGAGGCGAGGGGCTTGGTCGAGGCGAGGGGCTTGGTCGAGGCGAGGGGCTTGGTCGAGGCGAGGGGCTTGGTCGAGGCGAGGGGCTTGGTCGAGGCGAGGGGCTTGGTCGAGGCGCTTGGTCGAGGCGAGGGGCTTGGTCGATGCGAGAAACAGGATGATTAAACCACCAGGGACAGGACGATTGAACTACCACTCTACCAGGGACAGGGCTATTAAACCGCCAGGGACAGGATGATTGAACTACCACTCAACCAAGGACAGGGCTATTAAACCGTCAGGGACAGGATGGTTGAACTACCACTCAACCAGGGACAGGGCTATTAAACCGTCAGGGACAGGGTCATTGAACTACCACCGAGTTCGTTGGGGCACTGATAATGTGGTACAGGGATAGAGGCAGGCTGGACAAAGGGCCGTAAATTTAGGAGAGTGTCTAAGCAGCAGGGATGGGTTGAAATGGGTCATGAAGGTAACTAAGGGTCATGTGGATAACTACTGCGCTTGCTCAATGAGGTAAATGAAAATTGCAAATACGCCCCTGATCGGGGAACTGCCAATTGCCATGCACATACAATGTATGATCTGGGGGGGGTACCCGGGGCAGTACAGAAGATTGTGCACCTCAGCGCTCTGATTGGAAGGAGCCCGAAGGGGAGGGAGATTCAGCAAAAGGGAGGGAGATTCAACGAAGTTGTACTGTATAAAGAGAAGGCACTGTCTTTGTCTCGGTGTGTCTCGGTTTGGAGAGGCACCCGGCTCTGCAGACTCGTGAATAAACCTGTCTTGTTTCCACGACTTTGTCTCTGGCATCGTGATTGTGAGCACTCACATTTAGATCTCAGTCGAGGAGGGGTTTAGTCGAGGCGAGGGGTTTAGTCGAGGCGAGGGGTTTTATACTGGACTCGCCGAATGTCCCTATCCGGCTATCTAGCAAGCTAAACAATTGACCCAATAAAGACCAGTAGAGACGAGCTGTCGTTTGATGCTTTACTGAATTCAAATGTGAAACTGTAACATTTAGGCACAAAAAGAAATAACATAGGGTTTAGTTACATTATACGTTTAGTATAGGAACATATAAAGATGATGTCACTAAACATAATTACTTACAGACATTGCGTCTAACAAACTCTGTGACGAAGGATGGCAGCAGATTACACACAGATGAATCAGTCTACACCATGAGGTTATCCCTTTCTGACCTGCACTTCCTGTTTATGACAACTTCCTGTCTATTGTAGCGACCATAGGGATTGGTCCTGACAGTCAAACCCTCGGATTGGCCAGCAAGGTCACATGGTGATGCGACCATACGGATTGGTCCTGAGAGTCGAACCCGCTGATTGGCCAGCTAGGTCAGGTGGTGGTTTTGGAGCCCAAAAACCAGGCAGTGGGAAGAGAACTTCGATGTGAACAGTTTGAGTTAATGGTTGTCTGTAATCTCGTTTGTTATCCTTTGTAATTGAATATTGCTGCCGCAATAAACTTCTTTAACAAAGTACAAGCCTCCAGACTCGCCATACGAATCCCTTAACGATCTTATATGTTTCAATAAGATCCCTCCCATCCTTCTAAATTCCAGAGTATACAAGCCTAGTCTTTCAACATACGACAGTCCCGCCATTCCGGGGGATTAACCTGGTGAACCTACGCTGAACGCCCTCAATAGCAAGAATGTCCTTCCGCAAATTTGGAGACCAAAACTGCACACAGTACTCCAGGTGCGGTCTCACTAGGGCCCTGTACAACTGCAGAACTCCCCCTTCTCCTGTTACTCTCACTACCCCTCTCCTCCTGTACTGTTATTGTGGGAAGAACTGACCTGTTGTGTCTTGTGATGAACATGGGCAGCACGGTACTGTGGGAATAGAGCCGCACGGCGGCGCGGCGGTAGAGTTGCTGCCTCACAGCTTACTTCTGCGGCGAGGAAGAGACCGTTTACCATTTGTACTTACAGTGTGAGAGGTTGCAGCCCGTGTTCGAGTGTCTGAAGGGGCTGCTCCCCAAGTTTTGGCTCCATTTTAGTCCTGTGCTCCTAATTTTTGGGCACCCGGTACAGAGGGGGGGAGGGTCGGGAGGGACGGTGGGGTCTCCCTGTCGGTCTGCTCCTGGCCAAGATGGCCATTTGCGGGTCCAGGCAGCGGGTAGTCGACGGCCGCACCGGGGTCGGCTGCCTGCCCCTCTTCCGGGCCAACGTCCGTGCCCGCGTGTCCCTGGAGAGGGAACACGTGGTGTCCACGGGCCGCTGGAGGCCTTCCGTGAACGCTGGTCGCCGCGGGACGTCGAGTGTATTATTGATAAAGTTGGCAATGTATTAGTTTGATGTTTGTTTGTTTGTAAACTGCCAATATCGGCAGCCTTTGATCGTGTTACCCTTTTGTATGTTTGTTTTGTTTTCTGAATAAAAGCTTTTGTATATATTTTAAAAAAGAGACCCGGGTTTGATCCTGACTACAGGTGCTGTCTGTACGGGGTTTATACACTCTCTCCGTGACCGCGTGGGTTTTCTCCGGGTGCTCCGGTTTCCTCCCACACTCCAAAAACGTGCAAGTTTGTAGGTTAATTGGCTGCAGTAAATTGTCCCTCATGGTGTAGGATAGTGCTTGTGTGTGGGGTGATACATGGTGATCGCTGGTCAGTGTGGACTCGTTGAGACAAAGGGCCTGTTTCCACGCTCCATCTCTAAAGCCTAAAATAAAGATGACTTAATTCCAGTGAAGTTTCCTATCAGTGCAAGAATAAACTGTTTAAATGTTGGGATAGTCCCTGCCTCAACTACCTCCTCTGGCAGCTTGTTCCATACATCCGTGGGCTGAATGGCCTAATTCTGCTCCTATCACTTATGACCTTTGTCAGTGTGAGAGATGGGTAAAAAGGGATAATTGATTTAGACTAAGGATCCTGAGAAATAGCTGACTCGACCATGCTTGACTAAAAAAACGGACCCTGAGAAATAACTGACCAGACAGTGCTCGGCTAGAAAAAAAACCCGTAAGAACAAATAGTGACAGACCAAGTTCAAGTGTTAGAAGATAATCAGAGAACTGGGAGGAAGGCCAAAATAATCAGAGAGCTAGGAGAGGGGGAGGGCATGAACTACTCTGTACTGTGCTTGCCTAATGAAATAAATGAATATTACTGTATGATGTGGAAGGCAACAGGGGCGGTGACGGTAGATTGTGCACCTCAGTGCTCCGATTGGAAGGAGCCCGAAGGGGAGGAATTAAAGGTGTAACAATTGTAAAATGAAGTGAATAAAAAGAAGGGATTTTTCCGACCTCGGTGTGTCTCGACAGGGGAGACACCCAACTCTGCAGACTTGCAAATAAAATACTTGTTTCTCTAGATTGTCTCGAGTATCGTGATTGTGAGCACTCACATTTGCATCTCACAAACTTGGGGGCTCGTCCGGGATCGCCACTCCGGCCGGCTGACGGGAGTATACGGAAGAAGGGAAGGTGCACCCCGCTGAGTTCAGCGGTCTCAGACTCCTTGCTTGCCGTCAGCGGTTTGAGCGAGTGATACCTGGACCAGAGACTCGAGAAACAAGTGGGAGGACCAGGAAATCGCGAGGAGCTAAATCGAGTGATTCTTGTGCACAGGACCCGGGTAAGAAAACTGACTATTAAGTACTACTCGGGCGATTACAGCTAAGATCGGAGGGAATAAAATAAAAAAAATAAGGAATTCCGATCGGGATAAGATCGGAGGGGAATTTCCGATTGGGAGGATGGGCAGTGAAAACGGAAAGCCCAAAGGGGAGGGGAAGGACGGTAAGCCCGACCCCCGCATTCCGCCTGATAGTCCGTTGGGGCGAATGCTGAGCCACTGGGGGCAGGGAAAAACCCAGGGATTGGAGAAAACAAAAATTATGATATTTGGGAACAGTAAAATAAACAATCAAGCACAGGTACAGATAGAGGGTGTTAACATAGAAAGAGTAAATGAAACTAAATTCCTTGGGGTGATAATAGATGAAAAAGATTTGCTGGAAATCTCACATTAAACATATCAACAGTAAAGTATCTAGAAGCATTTCAGTTCTGGCCAAAGCAAAACATTTCCTAGATAACAAATCACTTCGCATTCTGTTCTGTACACTAGTTTCACCTTATTTAAGTTACTGTATAGAAGTGTTGGAAAGTACATATATAAGTTCACTACAACCACTATTCATACTGCAAAAAAAGAGCCATTAGAATCATTCATAATGTCGGTTTTTGTGAACACACCAACTCATTATTTATAAAGTCTAAAATAATCAAATTTTATGACATTGTGGAATATCAAACAGCTCAATTCATGTACAAAGTGAGAAACAATTTGCTACCAAGTAACTTACAGGAAATGTTTTATGAAAGAGAGGGGGGGTATAATTTAAGGGGAACATTAAATTTCAAGATTCGCAATACTCGAACAACAATGAAAAGATTTTCTATATCAATCAGTGGAGTAAAGCTATGGAACAGAATGAATGCGGAATTAAAACAATGTTCAAACATCATCCAGTTTAAAGACAAATATAAACACATGATCTTTTCTAGGTACAGTGAGGAGGGGGATTAACAGTCACCAGGGGTCTACATATAATAACACATCATTATTTAAATAAGTATATCTATATGAACATATAAGGGTGTATGAGTATTTTTGTATTAATATCTGATACTTGATAAATATTGATTAGGGAATGGGGGTAGGATTAAATAAGTTCACACTTCTTCCTACTCCTTTTCGCACATGTTAAGTAATGGATGAAATTCCTTGTATTTCTTCTGTTTTTTTTGTTTATTTTGTTTTTTAATTGATGTCTTTTAACATGTTCGAAATAAAATAAAATAACTGCAGTTGAACTACTAAGTAGGAAGTTCCCCGTATCCAAAGAGGATATTTAAAAAAACACTCTGAGAAATGGAAAAAAAAAAAAAAAAAAAAAAATCTGGTTACGAAATGGCCCACGGAATGATATAAATATGATATAAATTTTGATATAAATTTTGATATAAATTTTGATATAAATTTTGATATAAATTTTGATATAAATTTTGATATATTTATATTTTGATATAAACATGTGTGATGAAATGGGAGTGTTAATTAAGAACTATAAACCTAAGGATAAATCAGAAACCCGAGTAACGAAAAAGGAAAAAGAACTAGACGTACTTAAATTGTTTAGAATAGAAGGAGAAAGGCTGAGGAAAGCATAGCAGGAAAAGAATACCACCCCGAACAAGGGTGAAAGACCCCCAAAACAGCATGAAAGTCAGGAGCTTCAGGAGAAAAAAAAATCAACTCTGTACCCCAGCCTATGGGACCCTGGGTATCCCCCTCCCTTTTCCGGCCAGGACGGAACAAAGCAGTGCCCTTTGGTAAAAGGGAATAGTAGAGATAGAGGGAGAAGTCACAACTTGGAACGATGAGCAAGACATAAAGGAATATAGACAGAGAAGGGGGCAGCGAGAAAAGGAAAGGATGAAGCAAGAAGCACGGGAACTAGAAGCAGACATCAAAAGGCTGCAGGACCTCAGGGACAGAAAGATTTATGGGACCCGTCAGGCAGCAAATGAGGAGTATGAGGGAGACAGCAACACAGAAACACAGGCAAGTAATCAGCAGGCATCAGAGAGAAGGCAAAACTGTGAGAATGAAGCAGAATTAGAAAGTGATGGGGAAAGAACAAGGGAGTGTAGAAGGGAAATAGAGGCATCCATAAAGCGCTTAGAGATAGAGATAAGGGAGATGGAAAAAGATATGGAAAGAAAAGAAAGGACAACCATTGGCAATAAGGCCCTTCCAAAGAATACAGATAGACTTCACTGAGTTGCCCCGACTACAAAGATGGAAATACCTGTTAGTGGTAGTGGACCATTTCACTAGATGGGTAGAGGCACTCCCTACAGCAACTGCCACCTCACAGTCGGTAGCCAAGGTATTATTAGAGCAAATTATACCCAGATATGGGATTGTGGAAACAATAGACTCGGATAGAGGGACCCATTTTGCCTCCAAAACACATAAAATGATATGTGAAGCATTAGGAATTGAATGGAAATTGCATACACCATGGCATCCCCAGAGTTCCGGAAAGGTGGAAAGAATGAATGGCACCTTGAAGACCCAAATCACCAAGTTAATAGAGGAAACGAGACTCCCCTGGACTAAGTGCCTTCCGATAGCCTTGTTAAGAATCCGAACGGCACCTCGGAAAGACATAGGGGTATCCCCATATGAAATGTTATTCGGGCTCCCGTACTTAGGAAAGATAGAAGGGGTCCCAACAATACCAGGGAACGGCATGTTCCTAAGGAACTATTTACTGGCAGTATCCCAATCTCTTGCAGAACTAAAAACTAAAGGATTACTGGCCCAGAGCCCGCCACTGGATTTTCCGATTCACTCAGTCAAGGCTGGAGACTGGGTACTAATAAAAACGTGGAAGGAAGAAAAGTTGCAACCTAGGTGGACTGGACCCTACCTTGTGTTATTAACCACCGAGACAGCAGTACGAACAAAAGAAAAAGGGTGGACACACGCAAGTCGATTTAAGGGTCCCGTGGAGGCCCCACCAGACAATATCAGCCCATGGACGGTACGTGGAGGAAAGGAGCCATTGACTTTGGTATTCACCAAAACCCCGCATGGAAAATGAAGACTTCGTGCTGGTGGATCGGGTGCTGGGTGGTTACCCAGCTTGTGAGTAATGTAACATGCATAAAAATCACTATACCACAGAATAGAAGGGCCACCACCATCCCATTTGATGTATGTAGAGGAAAATCATGGTGTGGTTATAGAATGTATGTATGCACCCATCCCTGTAAAAATTGGCACGAGGTATTCACTTCATCCAGAGAAGGGTGGCAAAAGTCCACCTATCAAACTGATAGGTGGAGAGTATATCAAAACCCAAACGAGGGATTGCCAGGATGTGTATATGTAAGCATACAGAGGGTTCAAATAAAGGAAAGTGGTAGGTATTGGATATGTGCAGATAGAACAGGGAAGGACGCATGCCTGAGGTTTGAAATAGAGGTAGAACGGGACGGATATATAGTAAAATATGAGGATAAGGGGGGAATGTTCCGGATAGATGACAGTCAGAGTAGGGATCCCTGGGCAACCCCAGCACCACCGGTAGTCAGCAATGTCACCACGGTATATGAGCCTAAGGATTTGAAGATAATGATAGTAACAGGAGAGATAGAATTAAGGCAATTATATGAGGAAGGAATACCAACAGGGGGAAAGGGAACCAACACCTGGCTTACCTGGATGATGTACACGGCCAGAAGTATGCAACAAACCAATTGCTATGCCTGCGCCAGAGCTAAGCCTCAGCTGGTCCCAGTACCATTTCCCCTGAATTGGAGTAGGACACCTGGGGCTATCATATCATATATCATATCATATATAAACAGCCGGAAACAGGCCTTTTCGGCCCTCCAAGTCCGTGCCGCCCAGCGATCCCCGTACATGTACTATGTCATGTATACTACAACTATTCACGAATCCCATACCAAGGAATGAGACCTGCCAGAGCTACCATTACCTATTCCCGGCTAGCAACAACAACACGAAGGGCCAAAGGAAAGACCCTCGACCTCCCCCATTCACCATTCCCCTAGGGGACGAGGGATTTGAGTGCTATACAAGATATAACCCAGATGGACAGGAAATGGGGGAGGTGCTAAACTGCAATCAGACGTATAACATAACAGCTGAGGAACAGGGGTCACTGTTCAGTAGCTCCTGGCTGAGAAAGCAGATAGTCAGTAGAGCCGATGTCTTGTGGTGGTGTGGAGAGGATACCCTGTGGCCCCGGCTACCAGGGTCATGGACGGGAACCTGTACCCTTACACAATTGATGATGCCCTTCACCATAGCAGTAGAGCATGCGGTCAAAATCAATGAAGGAGGCCGACGACAAAGGAGAGAGGTGAGAGGATCATTTGACACACACATCTATATAGATGCAATAGGGGTGCCAAGAGGGGTACCCGATGAATTCAAAGCCAGAAACCAGATAGCTGCTGGCTTTGAGTCCATACTCTTCTGGTGGTCCACAATTAATAAAAATGTGGACTGGATCAACTACCTATACTACAATCAACAACGCTTTATAAATTACACATAATACATCACAAGTAGAAAAGGTAGAGTGAAGGGAAAGATGGCAGACAGCAAAATATATTTCTCAGTATTGTCATGCAACAGTTCCAGAGAAAATGAACTAGGTTGGAGAATCGGGACTGTATCTAGCTTATCGAAGGACCATTCAGTAGTCTGTTAACTGTGGGGAACAGTGGCTGTTGTTTCAATGAGATTGGTCCACAAAGAATTGTTGGTAATCTTACGCCCAAGAATCCTTTGAACTTTGGCACTATTGATGATGATTGGGGCATGTATTCTATCCTGAAGTCGAGAACAAGCTTTTCATCTTGTGACATTGAAGGGGATGTTGTTAATTTGACACTAAGTTACAAGGTACTCTTTCTCCTTCCTGTACTCTGTCTCCTCATTGTTCATGACCAGACAGCGGTGTCATCTGCAAACTTATAGATGCGTCATTAATGACACATTTGATTAAGCATCTACAAACTTGTGTATCAGATACAATGTTTGTTTTTCCAGGATGCTGACAAGTTCAAAGACATTGCTGGCTATTTTTCCAAGGAAGAGTTTGAAGAAATAAGTGACTGGGAGAAGCTCCGTTATAAGAACGTGAAACGGAATTATGAAGCCATGCTTGCTGTTGGTTTGTACAAAATTTTGTCCACTTTTTTTTCCCTTTTTGCCCTTTTCTAATGATGCATGCTGACATGAATTTTTTTTTCCCCACATGAAAACTAAATAGATCTGTAGTTTCTGAGACCAAGTCCTTGGTGAGATCCTTCCTTTTCACCATTTCACTCCACAGGTATACTTTGACAATATGTCTGAGGATATTGAACATTCCTGTTCTTTGATAACATAATTGCTGTTGGCTCTTCCTTGTGATCTCGGTCTCTGAAGTCATTGGCAGATTTTCCTTCAAGAAAGTGAGTTCACTTCAAGCATCCAGTCCAGACAGTGTTCATGGCTGAGTAGGAAAAACCTGAGCCGAGTAACTACTTTGAGAATTCAGGAATATTCTCAACCTCTTGCATCTGTGGTCAAGGTTCCCACCTGATCCAACATTGGATCTATCGTTCCCATGTTTAAGAAGGCCACTGTGATCTACCTCACTGACTTCCATCTGGTAGCACTCAGATTCACGGTAATAAAGTGCCTACAGAGGTTGGCTAGGGTGCAAATCCACTCTTGCCTCACAAATGTTAGACAGAGCTCTAGGGGATAGTAGAATCAAGGGATATGGGGAGAAGGCAGGCACAGGTTACTGATTGTAGATGATCAGCCATGATCACAATGAATGGCGGTGCTGGCTCGAAGGGCCAAATGGTCTCCTCCTGCATCAATTTTCTATGTTCTATGACTTGGATCCACTTCAGTTTGTGAACTGTCAAAGCTGGTCAAAAGTAGATGCCATCTCACTAGCTCTGTACTCTGCTGTAGACCACCGAGAATACATGTCAGGCAGCTATTCATCAACTACGGCTTGGCATTCAACACTATCATCCCCTCCAAATTACCAGTACGGCCCAGTACCTGGTTCTCTGTGCCTTCCTTTGCAACTGGATGTGAGAGATAGGGAAATTGATTGAGTGGTGCTGCAACAATAACCTCTAGCTGAACTCTTAACAAACTTGTGCAGATGTACTGTAGAAAGTATCCTGACTGGTTGCATCATGGCCTGCTAAGGCAATCCAATGCAGAGGAATGCAAGAGGCTGCATGGTGTGGTGGACTCGACCCAGTCCATCACAGGCACACACCTCCCCACCATCAATAGCATCTACATGAGAACCCACTTCAAGAAGGCGGCATCGGTCATCAAGGTTCCCATTCATCCGGGCTGTTCTCTCATCTTGCTGCTACAATCAGGTAGGAGATACTGAAGCCTGAAGTCTCACCACCAGGATCAGGATCTGCTACTTTCTGACAACTGTATTCTTGAAACCATATGTGCAATCCTAATGCAACCGTGATTCCTATTGCACAACCATAAACTTTTCATAACAACGTAATTTGACTGATGTCTTGTAGAGTTGCACAGTCTTCTCGCAGCAGTCTTACAGAATTTCTACATAATTAGTTTTATGTATATCCGTCTCTAAACCTATTATGCTTCTGCAAAGTAGCCTTTCATTGTATCTACATCGTACATGCATACAACAATAAACTTGACATAATTTGGAAAAATTGGGATCGGGATCAAACAAACCTGTGTCATCATTTGTGCATGCCAGAGACTGAGTTATTCCAACACTTTGTGTTTTATCCTTGAAGTTCCTCTCTTAACATGTCACTGCTCCCTCAAGTACAGCACACTCCTGCAAAACATTTCCACAATGAGCCTTGGAAAATGAAAATATATTTCCATATGTCTGGAAAAACCCATTGGAGGAAAACACAGGCAGTGATTTCTGTTGTGTGAAGGAATGAGTAATTGAAGATACAGACTCCAATCTGAGACTAACTGTTTGGTCCACTGTGCAACAGTAATTCCTGCTCTCCTTAATGTCTCAGAGACAGGTACTACTTGCAACAGGCTCCACAAGTTTGTATAAGAAAATAACTGCAGATGCTGGTACAAATCGATTTATTCACAAAATGCTGGAGTAACTCAGCAGGTCAGGCAGCATCTCGGGAGAGAAGGAATGGGTGACGTTTCGGGTCGAGACCCTTCTTCAGACTGAGACATTAAGGAGAGCAGGAATTACTGTTGCACAGTGGACCAAACAGTTAGTCTCAGATTGGAGTCTGTATCTTCAATTACTCATTCCTTCACACAACAGAAATCACTGCCTGTGTTTTCCTCCAATGGGTTTTTCCAGACATATGGTAATATATTCCCATTTTCCAAGGCTCATTGTGGAAATGTTTTGCAGGAGTGTGCTGTACTTGAGGGAGCAGTGACATGTTAAGAGAGGAACTTCAAGGATAAAACACAAAGTGTTGGAATAACTCAGTCTCTGGCATGCACAAGTGATGACACAGGTTTGTTTGATCCCGATCCCAATTTTTCCAAATTATGTCAAGTTTATTGTTGTATGCATGTACGATGTAGATACAATGAAAGGCTACTTTGCAGAAGCATAACAGGTTTAGAGACGGATATACATAAAACTAATTATGTAGAAATTCTGTAAGACTGCTGCGAGAAGACTGTGCAACTCTACAAGACATCAGTCAAATTACGTTGTTATGAAAAGTCTATGGTTGTGCAATAGGAATCACCGTTGCATTAGGATTGCACATATGGTTTCAAGAATACAGTTGTCAGAAAGTAGCAGATCCTGACCCTGGTGGTGAGACTTCAGGCTTCAGTATCTCCTACCTGATTGTAGCAGCAAGATGAGAGAACAGCCCGGATGAATGGGAACCTTGATGACCGATGCCGCCTTCTTGAGGTGGGTTCTCATGTAGATGCTATTGATGGTGGGGAGGTGTGTGCCTGTGATGGACTGGGTCGAGTCCACCACACCATGCAGCCTCTTGCATTCCTCTGCATTGGATTGCCTTAGCAGGCCATGATGCAACCAGTCAGGATACTTTCTACAGTACATCTGCACAAGTTTGTTAAGAGTTCAGCTAGAGGTTATTGTTGCAGCACCACTCAACCAATTTCCCTCTCTCTCACATCCAGTTGCAAAGGAAGGCACAGAGAACCAGGTATTGGGCCGTACTGTTAATTTGGAGGGGATGATAGTGTTGAATGCCAAGCCGTAGTTGATGAATAGCTGCCTGACATGTATTCTCGGTGGTCTACAGCAGAGTGCAGAGCTAGTGAGATGGCATCTACTTTTGACCAGCTTTGACAGTTCACAAACTGAAGTGGATCCAAGTCATAGAACATAGAAAATAGATGCAGGAGGAGGCCATTTGGCCCTTCGAACCAGCACCGCCATTCATTGTGATCATGGCTGATCATCTACAATCAGTAACCTGTGCCTGCCTTCTCCCCATGTCCCTTGATTCTACTATCCCCTAGAGCTCTGTCTAACATTTGTGAGGCAAGAGTGGATTTGCACCCTAGCCAACCTCTGTAGGCACTTTATTACCGTGAATCTGAGTGCTACCAGATGGAAGTCAGTGAGGTAGATCACAGTGGCCTTCTTAAACATGGGAACGATAGATCCAATGTTGGATCAGGTGGGAACCTTGACCACAGATGCAAGAGGTTGAGGATATTCCTGAATTCTCAAAGTAGTTACTCGACTCAGGTTTTTCCTACTCAGCCATGAACACTGTCTGGACTGGATGCTTGAAGTGAACTCACTTTCTTGAAGGAAAATCTGCCAATGACTTCAGAGACCGAGATCACAAGGAAGAGCCAACAGCAATTATGTTATCAAAGAACAGGAATGTTCAATATCCTCAGACATATTGTCAAAGTATACCTGTGGAGTGAAATGGTGAAAAGGAAGGATCTCACCAAGGACTTGCTCTCAGAAACTACAGATCTATTTAGTTTTCATGTGGGGAAAAAAAATTCATGTCAGCATGCATCATTAGAAAAGGACAAAAAGGGAAAAAAAAGTGGACAAAATTTTGTACAAACCAACAGCAAGCATGGCTTCATAATTCCGCTTCACGTTCTTATAACGGAGCTTCTCCCAGTCACTTATTTCTTCAAACTTTTCCTTGGAAAAATAGCCAGCAATGTCTTTGAACTTGTCAGCATCCTGGAAAAACAAACATTGTATCTGATTCACTTTGGTGCATAATCTGTAATCATCAGATATTAATTCCAAAACAGATTTGAAAATATCATTTTTAAAAGTTAATACAGGACAATTCCAGGATAAAGAATCACAACTTAAAATTAAAGGGTAACTTCTTCAGGATAGAAATTAGATATTTCTTCACTCAGAATATAGTGAGTTTTTTTCTACGGTTGAAAGAAATCAGCTGTTAATTACATTCCAGGAAGATCAACACATTATTGATTCCAAGAAGTAATAAACCATATCACAGTAAGAGAGGAAACTGCATTTATAGTGCAGGTCAGGCGTGATCTGCCTGAAAGGTCCAGACCCAAAATGTTGCCTGTCAAGATTCAAGATCGCAACTTCCAGCCAACAGACATCAGTGTCTACATTTCTGGCAATGAAGACAGTGACAATCATGGACTTCCCCCACACTGAAGTCAGGAGAAGCACACAGTGGCTCCTGCAAAAACACTATTGTAAAAAAATTGCCCGAGATAACAATCAGAAAGCCAGGCAGCATCTGTGGAGGGAGAAACGGAGTGAATATTTCAGGTTAATATTCTTTCCTCACAGCTGGGGAAAGTTGCCAGATGGAGACAGACAACTAGAAGGACGAGGGAGATGGTCTGAATGGCCTCCCAGAACAATATTAATTTCAGTGATCCACTTCAGAGCCCAGGGAGCTCATCCACTCCTCATTGACACCAATTCCTGGGGTTGTGATGATCTGAGAAGGAGCAGCAGCATTTTCCCCGTTCCCAGGCTCCCGAGGGGACATTTATCCGGCATCTTCTGCCCACTCTCCATGTCAAAGCTCCCTGGAGTCTCACCTGAGCCCTGCATCCCAGACATGGTCTCGTCTCCTTCAGCAGCACCTCGGTCTCCCTTCCTGAGCTCAGCCACTCACTTCACACCTAACCTCGACTAAATCTCACCTCGGCAACACCCCACCTCGACTAAACCCCTCCTTCACTAAACCCCACCTCGACTAAACCCCACCTTAACTAAACCCCACCTCGACGAAACCCCACCTCGACGAAACCCCACCTCGACTAAACCTGACACCTCGACTAAATCCTCGCCTTGACTAAACTTTACCTCACTAAACGTCGCCCCTCAACTAAACACACCTCACTACTATATTTCACCTCACACCTAAACCCCTCACCTCCACTAAATCTCACACCTCACGACTAATCTTCTTCTCACTCTTAAACCTCGCCTTGACTAAATCTCACCTCGACTAAACCTTTGCCTCGACTAAACTTTACCTCAAACCTCACTAAACCCTTCCTCACTAAACCGCCTTGGCTAAACCCCACCTCACCTCAACTAAACCTCACCTTGTCTAAACCTCGCCTCAACTAAATTTCACTAAACCTCAAAACTCACTGAATCTCACCTCACTAAACTGCACAAGACTAAACTTTACCTCAACTAAACCTCCCACCTCCCTACTAAACTTTACCTCAACTAAACCTCACCTCAACCCAAACCTCACCTTGACTCAACCCCACACCTCAACAAAACCCTCTCCTCCACTAAACCTTACCTCACTAAACCTCACCTGACTAAACCGCCTTGGCTAAACCCCACCTCACCTCAACTAAACCTCCCACCTCACGACTAAAATTTACCTCAACTAAACCTCACCTCGTCTAATCCTCACCTCAACTAAATCTCAATTAACTAAATTTCATTAATGCGCAAAACTCACTGAATCTCACCTCACTAAACTGAGCAAGACTAAACTTTATCTCAACTAAACCTCCCGCCTCACCACTAAACTCCACCTCACCACTAAACTCCACCTCACCACTAAACCTCCCACCTCACCACTAAACTCCACCTCACCACTAAACTCCACCTCACACCTAATCCCCGCCTCGACAAATCGCCGCCTCTCTCCCGCTATTTATAGCCCCCCCCCCCCCCCCCCACACCGGCCGTTGGCGGCGCGTCACGTGAGCGGCTCCAACCAGAGCGCGGGTCACGTGGACAGCTCGAGCCCTCGGCGGCAAAAGCCGTTGCGAGTCGCCCGCCGTCCTCGCTTTCCCGCCGCCGGGGGCGGGCGGGGTCGACGTCATCGTCAGCGCACTGCGCCCCTCTCCCCCGGCTCTCTCGGGGAGTGCGCCTGCGCCGCTCTCCGCGCTCACCCCGCACCCCACTGCTCCGCCCGCGGCCGCAGCCACTCCTCCCCCCACCGGCGGCGCGGCGGCGGGAAAGCGAGGACAGCGGGCGACTCGCGACGGATTTTGGCGCCTTTTGCCGCCGAGGGCTCGAGCTGTCCACGTGACCCGCGCTCTGTTTGGAGCCGCTCCGCTCACGTGACGCGCCGCCAACGGCCGGGAGGGAGGGGAGGGGAGGGGGGGGTGGCTATAAATAGCGGGAGCGGGAGAGAGGCGGCGATTAGTGGAGAGGTTGAGTCCCCGAGACGGGAGGTTGGGTCCCCGAGACGGGAGGTTGGGTCCCCGAGACGGGAGGTTGGGTCCCCGAGACGGGAGGTTGGGTCCCCGAGACGGGAGGTTGGGTCCCCGAGACGGGAGGTTGGGTCCCCGAGACGGGAGGTTGGGTCCCCGAGACGGGAGGTTGGGTCCCCGAGACGGGAGGTTGGGTCCCCGAGACGGGAGGTTGAGTCCGGATCAAAGATACTGGAGGAACAAGATGAACCACTCCGTTGAAATCGCCCGTACTGAAGTGTAGTGCGCAAAGGGGCCATTTTAGTGGGCAGCCCCCCCCCCCCCCCCCCCGCTCGCTCTGCCTCTCGCAGTGTAATCAGTGTTGTGGGGGAACAGTGTGTGTGATGATACCATTAAAATGCAGAATATGTCTCATCTATCAATGCACAGATTTTTGATATTTTTCTTTTTAAATGATTTCCGCAAGTTTCTGCCCACTAAAATGGCGTCATGACGTACTACGGTTTTTAGGGTCGAGTGGTCAACCTTGTTCCTCTAGTATCTTTGGTTGAGGTAACGTTCAGTGGAGGCTAGGATTGGGTGTGAGGTGAACATTAGTTGAGGCTGTGGTTTAGTCGAGGTGTGGGGTTTAGTCGAGGCTGGGGTTTAGTCGAGGCGAGGGAATTAGTCAAGGCGAGGGGTTTAGACGAGGTTGGGGTTTAGTCGAGGAGGGGTTTAGTCAAGGCGAGGGGTTTAGACGAGGCGAAGGGGCTTGGTCGAGGTGAGGAATTTAGTCAAGGCGAGGGGTTTAGATGAGGCGAGGGGTTTAGTCGAGGCGAGGGGTTTAGTCAAGGCGAGGGGTTTAGACGAGGCGAAGGGGCTTGGTCGAGGAGGAATTTAGTCAAGGCGAGGGGTTTAGATGAGGCGAGGGGTTTAGTCGAGGCGAGGGGTTTAGTCGAGGCGAGGGGTTTAGTCGAGGCGCGGGGTTTAGTCGAGGCGAGGGGCTTAATCGAGGTGTGGTTGAGGCGAGGTTTAGGAGTGAGGAGAAGTTTAGTCGTGAAGTGTGGTTTAGTGGAGGTGAAAGGTTTAGTTGGTTTAGGTATGAGGTGTATATAGTAGTGAGGTGTGTTTAGTTGAGGGGTGACGTTTAGTGAGGTAAAGTTTAGTCGAGGTGAGGATTTAGTTGAGATGTGAGATTTAGTCGAGTTGTGAGGTTTAGTCGAGGTGTGAGGTTTAGCTGAGGTGAGGTTCAGCTGAGGTGAGGTTTAGTCATGAGGTAGGAGGTTTAGTCGAGGCGGGGATTAGATGTGAGGTGGAATTTAGTCGAGTTTAAGGTTTAGTGGGTTGTAAAATTTAGCTGAGTTGGGAGGTTTAACTGAGGTGAGGTTTGGTCGAGGGGAAGGGTTTCGGTGTGAGGTGGTTTGGTAGTAAAGTCATGTTTAGTTGAGGGGCGAAGTTTAGTTGAGGGGAGGTTTAGTTGTGTGAAATTTAGCTGAGGCAAGGTTTAGTTGAGGTGAGGGGTTTAGTCAAGGCAAAGTGTTTTGTCGAGGGGAGGTTTAGTCGAGCCGAGGTTTAGTTGAGGTGAGGTTTAAGTCGTGAGGCGAAGGGTTTAGTCGAGGTGTGAGCTTTAGTCGTGGCAAAGTTCAGGTGTGAGGTGGTTTGGTTGTGAGGTGGGAGGTTTAGTGAAATTTAGTTAATTGAGTTTTAGTTGAGGTGCGGTTTAGTCATGCGGTTTAGGTGTGAGGTGAATTTTAGTCAAGGCAAGGGTTTATCGTTGAGGGGCGAGTTTTTGTTGAGGTAAAGTTTAGTTGTGGTAAGATTTATGTTGAGACGAGGTTTAGGAGTGAGAAGTTTAGTCGTGAGGTGTGAGGTTTAGTCCAGGCAAGGGGTTTTGTTGGTTTAGGTGTGAAATTTAGTAGTGAGGTGTGTTTAGTTGAGGGGCGACGTTTAGTGAGATAAAGTTGAGTCGAGGCAAGGATTTATTCGGGTGAGGTTTAGCTGAGGTGAGGTTTAGCCGAGGTGAGGTTTAGTTGAGGTGAGGTGTGAAGTGGTTATCTGAGCTCAGGAAGGGAGCCGAAGTGCTGCTGAAGGAGACGAGACCATGTCTGGGATGCAGGGCTCAGAGGTGAGACTCCAGGGAGCTTTGACATGGAGAGTGGGCAGAAGATGCCGGATAAATGTCCTCTCAGGGCCCTGGGAACGGGGAAAATGCTGCTGCTCCTTCTCAGACCATCCCAACCCCAGGAATTGGTGTCAATGAGGAGTGGATGAGTTCCCTGGGCTCTGGAGTGGATCACTGACATTAATATTGATCTGGGAGGCCATTCAGACCATCTCCCTCATCCTTTTAGTTGTCTGTCTCCATCTGGCAACTTTCCCCATCTGTGAGGAAAGAATATTAACCTGAAACATTCACTCCATTTCTGCCTCCACAGATGCTGCCTGAGTAGCTGATTATCTCTGACAATTTATTCTTTTTTACAATAGTGGTTTTGCAGCAGCCACTGTGTGCTGCTCCTGACTTCAGTGTGGGGGAAGCCCATGATTGTCACTGTCTTCATTGCCAGAAATGTAGACACTGATGTCTGTTGGCTGGAAGCTGCAATCTTGAATCTTGACAGGCAACATTTTGGGTCTGGACCTTTCAGGCAGATCACGCCAGACCTGCACTCTAAATGCAGTTTCCTCTCTTACTGTGATATGGTTTATTACTTCTTGGGATCAATAATGTGTTGATCTTCCTGGAATGTAATTAACAGCTGATTTCTTTCAACCGTAGAAAAAAACTCACAATATTCTGAGTGAAGAAATATATAATTTCTATCCTGATGAAGTTACCCTTTAATTTTAAGTTGTGATTCTTTATCCTGGAATTGTCCTGTATTAAATTTTTTTAATGATATTTTCAAATCTGTTTTGGAATTAATATCTGATGATTACAGATTATGCACCAAAGTGAATCAGATACAATGTTTGTTTTTCCAGGATGCTGACCAGTTCAAAGACATTGCTGGCTATTTTTCCAAGGAAGAGTTTGAAGAAATAAGTGACTGGGAGAAGCTCCGTTATAACAACGTGAAGCGGAATTATGAGCCCGTGCTTCCCATTGGTTTGTACAAAATATAATTTACCTATGTTTTTTCCTTTTTGCCCTTTTCTAATGATGCATGCTGACATGAGTTTTTCCCCCCACATGAAATGTATATGCTTTCTGAGACCAGATCCTTGGTTCGATCCTTCCATTTCACTCCACTGGTACACTTTGAGAATGTGTATGTGGGCCGGCCGGCTTCACCCTCTGCAGCGCTGCATCAATACACACGCGGCTCATGCGAGCTGTTTCCCCAGTCTGTGTCCGATGCGCTTGTGACGTGGTCCCTGCTCCTCCGGCCACCGTGAGGTTCCCGCGGTGGGCGACGAGTGTGTGTGTGTGTGGGATCCTGGTGAGTGCAGGCGGGAGGGAGGGCGAGGGCAGCGTCGGGAAATGGAGGGAAGACACAAGGAACTGCAGATGCCGGATTACAAATAAAAAACACAGAGCACTGGAGTAACTCAGCGGGTCAGGCAGCATCTGTGGAGGACATGGATAGGTGACGTTTCGGCCCGGGACCCTGGGAGGGGGGACTGTTGTGAGGGACCGAGGGCAGGAGGGTCTGAGTTGTGAGGGAGTAGGGTCTGTGAAGGAGGATGGTTTGAGGGGAATTGAGGAGAGACTCAGGGACGGGATGTCTGCGGGGAAGGATTGAACAGTTCTTCTCATAGAACAGCGCTTCCTCATCAGCCCTTCCACAACACGGCGCTCCCTCCTCACTGCCTCTCCCACAGCAGTGCTCCCTCCTCACTGCCTCTCCTACAGCGCAGCGCTCCCTCCTCACCGCCCCTCCCACAGCGCAGCGCTCCCTCCTCCTGCAGAGCTCTCTCCTCCTGCAGAGCTCTCTCACACTGCCCCTCCCACAGCACAGCGCTCCCTCCTCACTGCCTCTCCCACAGAACTCCCGCCTCACTGCCTCTCCCACAGAGCTCCCTCCTCACTGCCTCTCCAACAGCGCAGTGCTCCCTCCTCCCGCAGCGCTGCCTCCTCACCGCCCCTCACACAGCGTAGTGCTCCCTCCTCACCGCCCCTCCCACAGCACAGTGCTCCCTCCTCACTGCCCCTCCCACAGTGTAGTGCTCCCTCCTCACCGCCCCTCCCACAGCGTAGTGCTCCCTCCTCACTGCCCCTCTCACAGCGTAGTGCTCCCACCTCACTGCCCCTCCCACAGCGTAGTGCACCCTCCTGACTGCCCCTCCCACAGCACTGCACTCCCTCCTCACCGCCCGTCCCACAGCACAGTGCTCCCTCCTCACTGCCCCTCCCACAGCACAGTGCTCCCTCCTCACTGCCCCTCCCACAGCGCAGTGCTCCATCCTCATCGCCCGTCCCACAGTGCAGTGCTCCAATAGGCAATAGACAAGAGGTGCAGGAGTAGGCCATTCTGTCCTTCGAGCCAGGACTGCTATTCAATGTGATCATGGCTGATCATTCACAATCAGTACCCCGTTCCTGCCCTCTCCCCATACTCTCTGACTCCGCTATCATTATCTAGCTCTTTCTTGAAAGCATCCAGAGAATTGGCCTCCACTGCCTTCTGAGGCAGAGAATTCCACAGATTTACAACTCTCTGAGTGAAAAAGGTTTTCCTCATCTCCGTTCTAAATGGCCTACCCTTTATTCTTAAACTGTGGTCCCTGGTTCTGGACTCCCCCAACATTAGGAACATGTTTCCTGCCTCTAACGTGTCCAATTTCTTAATAATAGAAACGTAGAAAATAGGTGCTGGAGGAGGCCATTTGGCCCTTCGAACCAGCACCAGCACTGCCATTCATTGTGATCATGGCTGATCATCCACAGTCAGTAACCTGTGCCTGCCTTCTCCCCATATCCCTTGATTCCACTAGCCCCTATCTAACTCTCTCTTAAATCCATCCAGTGATTTGGATACCACTGGCATCTGTGGCAGAGAATGGATAACCTCACACTTATCCACATTAAACTGCATCTGCCATGCATCCGCCCACTCACACAACCTGTCCAAGTCACCCTGCAACCTCATAGCATCTTCCTCACAGTTCACACTACCACCCAGCTTTGTATCATTTGCAAATTTGCTAATGGTACTTTTAATCCTTTCATCCAAGTCATTAATGTATATTGTAAATAGCTGCGGTCCCAGCACCGAGCCTTGCGGTACCCCACTAGTTACTGCCTGCCATTCTGAAAGGGACCCATTTATCCCCACTCTTTGCTTTCTGTCTGTCAACCAATTTTCTATCCATGTCAGTACCCTACCTCCAATACCATGTGCTCTAATTTTGCCCACTAATCTCCTATGTGGAACCTTGTCAAAGACTTTCTGAAAGTCAAGGTACACCACATCCACCGGCTCTCCCCTGTCAATTTTCCTGGTTACATCCTCAAAGAATTCCAAAAGATTAGTCAAGCATGATTTCCCCTTCGTAAATCCATGCTGACTCGGAACAATCCTGTTACTACTATCCAAATGCTCCGCAATTTTGTCTTTTATAATTGACTCCAGCATCTTCCCCACCACTGATGTCAGACTAACTGGTCTATAATTTCCCGTTTTCTCTCTCCCTCCTTTGTTAAAAAGTGGGACAACATTAGCTACCCTCCGATCCACTGGAACTGATCCTGAATCTATAGAACATTGGAAAATGATCACCAATGCGTCGACAATTTCTAGCGCCACCTCCTTAAGTACTCTGGGATGCAGACCATCAGGCCCTGGGGATTTATCAGCCTTCAGTCCCATCAGTCTACCCAACACCATTTCCAGCCTAATGTGGATTTCGTTCAGTTCCTCCGTCACCCTAGGATCTCTGGCCACTAGAACATCTGGGAGATTGCTTGTATCTTCCTTAGTGAAGACAGATCCAAAGTACCGGTTCAACTCGTATGCCATTTCCTTGTTTCCCATAATAAATTCCCCCGCTTCTGTCTTCAAGGGACCCACATTTGCCTTGACTATTTTTTTCCTCTTTACATACCTAAAAAAGCTTTTACTATCCTCCTTTATATTATTAGCTAGTTTACCCTCGTACCTCATCTTTTCTCCCCGTATTGCCTTCTTAGTCATCTTTTTTGTTGCTTGCCTTCTTAGTCATCTTCTGTTGCTGTGGTTTATATGGCAACAAATAAATAATATTCAAGTTTTAAAAAGAGCTTGAAATATTGGAATATATATATATCGTAGGTGTACAATTATTTATAAAACAGAAAAAATACAGTGACCATCACTGGGAGAGGGGTGAGAGAGAGTTGGGGGGTGGAGAGAGAGTGAGGGAGTGGGGGGGAGAGAGATAGTGGGGGGGGGTGGGGAGAGTGAGGGGGCAGTGGGGGGGGAAGAGAGTGGGGGGGGCGAGAGTGAGAGGGTGGTGAGAGTGGGGGGGGAGAGTGTCGGAGCAGAGGGAGC
The DNA here is from genome assembly GCF_053455715.1 of Rhinoraja longicauda. Classification (NCBI taxonomy): domain Eukaryota; kingdom Metazoa; phylum Chordata; class Chondrichthyes; order Rajiformes; family Arhynchobatidae; genus Rhinoraja; species Rhinoraja longicauda. Next base: position 5,959,440 of record NC_135995.1, read on the forward strand.
AGCGGGTGAGATGCTGCCTGACCTGCTGAGTTACTCCAGCATTTTGTGATACTGACATGCATTAACACGATCCTTACCCACTACCAAACAACCTGTAAACATTTCATATTTAAATTCGACCGATAAGTTGGTCAAATAACATTGGCAACTTCTTGTATTTTTTTGTGATTTATGGATTTTTCAAATGTGAATATCTCATAACGACACATTTGTGGATTAGCAGTATATTGCACCAACCCCCTTCAATTTTACATCATTCAAAAATGAACTTCACAAACAAGGATAACACTTTTTATTTCTGTCATTCGTGGTAAAATTTACATCATTTTGTGTGCGAGATATACAGGGTTGCACTGTTTTGCATATCGGCTAACCAATTAAAAGATCAGGTCCTGATTCATACCAGCTCTTCACCTTCCCCCCCTTGTCTGAAGAAGGGTCCACACTTGAAACATCACCCATCCTTTTTTTCTAGTATCTTTGGCTCTGACGGTGAGGGACAGCGCCCCCATGTGGTCCTGGACATTTATGCTGCTGTGAATAGAATAAAGCAACCGAGTTCACCGTGTTACTGTGAATGTCGGAGTGGTCACTGCCGAACCCGGCTTTCTCTCAACGCCACACACCCTCTCTGCTCATGCTGCCTCCTTCAGTGAGCTGTGAACCTGGACTCCTACATCCCACTGCACATCAATGCTGTCAATGAAGAAGGGACTCGACCCGAAACATAACCCATTCCTTCTCGGTCCAGAATGAATATTGATTTCTCTAACTTCAAGTAACCCGTGCATTCCCTCGCTCTCCATCCCTCCCCCACCCAACTCGCACCAGCTTCTCGTTCTCAGCTAGCACACAGCCAACATTGTTTCCTTTATCATAGTTCGAGTTAGATAGAGCTCTAAGGGCTAGTGGAATCAAGGGATATGGGGAGAAGGCAGGCACGGGTTATTGATTAGGGACGATCAGCCATGATCACAATGAATGGCGGTGCTGGCTTGAAGGGCCGAATGGCCTCCTCCTGCACCTATTTTCTATGTTTCTATAGTTACTTTTTTTGCATATTTTACATTCATTAGTTCTATATCTCTGTACATCCCCGGCTATGTCCCTCGTCTCCCTCTTCCCTGACTCAGTCTGAAGAACGGTTCGACCCAAAACGTCACCCATTCCTTCTCTCCAGAGATGCTGCCTGTCCTGCTGAGTTAGTCCAGCATTTTGTATCTATCTTCGGTTAAAACCAACATGTACAGTACCTTCCTACACTGTTAATGGTTTAGTTTAGAGATACAGCGCAAAAACCAGTCCCTCGGCTAGTTTCCACTGAGACAGCACCAACCTGTCATCCTCACACACTAACACTATCCTACACTAGGAATGATTTTTACTTTTATACCAAGCCCATTAATGGTGGGACGAAGGGCCTGTTTCCACGCTGTATCTTTAAACTAAATTAAATTAAATTTATAACATTAAATATATATATTTTTGGTGTTCATGTATAAATGTGAGAGCAATTTGTTTCTGTTATTTGTTAGTTTAGTTTAGCTTAGAGATACAGCACGTAAACAGACCCTTCGGCCCGAGTCCATGGCGACCTGCGATCCCCGCACATTAACACTGCCCCACGCACACTGGGGACAATTGTACATTTATACCAAACTAATTAACCCACAAACCTGTACTTCTTTGGAATGTGGGAGGAAACCCAAGCACCCGGAGAAATCCCATGCAGTCATGGGGAAATCGTGCAAACTCCGTACAGATAGCACCCGTAGCCAGGATCGAACCTGGGACTCTCGCGCTCTAAGGCAGTAGTTCTATTGCTACGCTACCGCGCCATCACCGCACTAATGCAGAGAATCTTTGCTGGTCATCGTGAACACGATGGGCCGAAGGGCCTGTTTCCGCAATGTATCTCTAAATTAAACACATACCTAGTGTGAACGGGTGATCACTGGTCAGCGCGGACTCGGTGGGCTGAAGGGCCTGTTTACGCGCTGTATCTCTAAACTAACAAAACTGTTATTAGTGTGCAGTGACATATTCACATTATTTTGTAATGCCTGTTTTTACTTTGAAATGCACTAAAAGAGGCTTGAAACTGGTAATTTTGTGTGTAATTTTGCGTTGTACGCCTCGTGCAAGCGCTCGGCTCTTTTCTTCCTTTTTTGTTGACCTCACTCACATGCCTGTGAGTTGCTCCAGCACTTTGTGTCTAATCTATCTACCCTTCGATTTGCAGTGTCGAAGGTGATGAGAAAACTGACCTGTGTTCGGCCTACGGAAGTCAACTCTGGAATCAAAATGAAGAAAGGAATTTTTGTGAGATATGAATCGGGGAGTGGGTTGGAGGGGCCGGAGGGGAGGGGTTTACAAAGATGGGGAGGGTGTGTAGGGGGCGGAGGGGAGGGGGTTAAAGAGACGGGGAGAGGAGGTGTAAGGGCCGGAGGGGAGGGGGTTACAGAGATGGGGAGAGGGTGTGTAGGAAGCGGAGGGGAGGGGGTTAAAGAGACGGGGAGAGGAGGTGTAAGGGCCGGAGGGGAGGAGGTTACAGAGGAGGGGAGAGGAGGTGTAGGGGCCGGAAGGGAGGGGGTTACAGAGATGGGGAGAGGTGCAGGTGCTGGAGGGGAGGGGGTTACAGAGACGGGGAGAGGAGGTGTAAGGACCGGAGGGGAGGGGGTTACAGAGACGGGGAGAGAGGGTGTAGGGGCTGGAGGGGAGGAGGTTACAGAGGAGGGGAGAGAGGGTGTAGGGGCAGGAGGGGAGAGGAGGGAATTACAGAGAGGGGGTGTCGGTGCCGGAGGGGAGGGGGTTAGAGAGACAGGGAGAGAGTCACAGAGACAGGTGGAGAGGGCACACAAACACACAGGCAGACACACAAACACACAGGCAGACACACAAGCACAATCCTGGGAGAGAGAGACAATGAGAGAGGGAGAGAGAGAGGGAGGGAGGGAAGGAGGGATGCACACACAGAAGGGTCTCTACCCGAAACGTCACCCATTCCTTCCCTCTAGTGGTGTTGCCCGTCCCGCTGAGTTCCTCCTGCACTTTGTTTTCTCGATGAATAAAGGGAGTGTTTTGCACAATCAGCTTTGGGGAACTCTATGATACATTTCCCTTCATTCTGTGAAAGAACATTTTCATTTTTAGCACTAAATTTCCTGTTACAACTTCTGTCTACTTCCTCATCTATCAAGGGATCATGGGCCTCTCGAGTCTCTGCCACTTCAAATGTTATAGTGATAACGGTAGTAATGAGAGGAAACTCAATGCTAGCATTTATACAATCGGGCTTGTATACCAAAACAGGGATGTAATGCTGAGCCTCTGTCGGGCGCTGGTAAGGCCGTATTTGTAATATGGTGCGCAATTTTGTGCCCTGTATCTGAGGAAGGATGTGCTGGCTCTGGAGAGGGTCCAGAGGAGGTTTACGAGAATGATCCCAGGAATGAGTAGGTTAACCTATGATGAGAGTTTGTTGGCACTGGGCCTGTACTCGCTGAAGTTTAGAAGAATGATGGGGGACTGCATTGAAACGTACAGAATAGTGAAAGGCCTGGATAGAGTGGATGTGGAGAGGATGTTTCCACCAGTGGGAGAGTCTAGGACCTCCCACAATTAAAGGAGATTTTTCTACTCCTATTCCTTCTGACCTTATGATAGGAGCAGAATTAGGCCATTCGGCTCATCGTCTACACTGTCATCCAATCAAGGCTGGTCTATCTTATCCTCCCAACCCAATTCTCCTGCCTTCTCCCCATAACCCCTGACACCTGTACTAATTAAGATTCTATCCATCTCTACCTCAAAAGTCTCCATTGGCTTGGCCTCCACAGCCTTCTGTGGCAAAGAATTCCACAGATTCGCCACCCTTTGTCAGGCTCGAACTCTCGTGTGGACCGGATGTGATCTGGGCCGACCAATCACACGGTCAGGGGTCGGGCCATCGTGTGCCAGGACAATAAAGGATTTGGCAATTGGAGATTGAATTCGGGCAGGCGTGGGTGAGCGACGGAACTGTATTCGGGTAATGATTAAACAGAGTGTTTACATGACGTGTGGACCTCCTCAGTGGTGACCCCGTCGATCCAAAATGGCTTATTGTGGATTATTGCCATGTTTGCAGCCGGCAACCTGGACCAGCAGAAAGCAGTTTTGGTTAAACTCCACATTCTCTGGACATCACAGCCCCAAGTGTGGTTTGAACAGGCTGAGGCCCAGTACCATATTCGACAGATCGCTGCCGATGCCACAAAATATTACCACGTGGTCAGTGCACTGGACCAGGACACCACCGGGTGCCTAATCAATTACCTTCGCCAGCCACCAGCTGCGGGCACGTACAAGGGCCTTAATGCGCTCCTTTTGCGCACTTTCGGTCTCAGCCTCCGCGACAGGGCCGACAAACTCCTGCACATGGACGGCCTCGGCGACCGCAAGCCGTCTGTGCTCATGAGCGAAATGTTCGCCTTGCTGAACGGCCACGCGCCCTGCCTCCTGTTCAAACAGATTTTCCTGGAACAAATGCCTGATGACATTCGCCTGCTCCTCGCGGACGAGGATTTCACCGTCCCCCGCCGGGTAGCTGCCCGTGCAAACGTGCTTTGGCAGGTTAAACAGCCGGGTGGCGCCACCATCAACGGGGTGGTGGCGCGGCCTCGGCGGGTCAAGCGGCCGGTCCCAGACTCCACCGAAGGTGCGCCGGAGAAGCTGGACACGAGCGATGCCAGTAAACGTACGTGGTGCTACGACCACCAAAGGTGGGGTTCCGAGGCCCGCCGATGCCGACCACCCTGCGCACATTCCAGGAAACGCCTCGGCCGGTCGCCAGTAGTGGGTACTGTGGCTGGCCAGAGGCATCGCCTCCTCTGCACCTGGGACCGTCATTCAGGGCGGCGTTTTCTGGTGGACACGGGAGCGGAGGTCAGCGTTTTGCCCCCATCGGGAGCCGACACTCTCTCGGGAGCTGTCTCGCTCTCAGATACCTCATCGGGAGCCTCCGATACCTCAGATACCTCCGCTGCGAAGTGTCCACGTGCTCTCACTGCCACTGGATCGCCCGTTTTGCTGTGCCAGTGGACATCCCCTCTGATAGAGGTGTGCAGTTCACCTCCGAGTTGTGGTCAGCAGTGGCCCGGCTGTTTGGCGCTCAGCTGCACCACACTGCAGCCCACAAGCCAACGGCCTAGTGGAGCGTTTTCACCGGCACCTGAAGATATCCTTAAAGGCGCAGCTCACGGGCCCGGACTGGATGGACGAGTTGCCGTGGGTACTGCTGGGAATACGCACTGCCCCGAAGGAGGATCTGGCAACTTCCTCAGCCGAGCTGTTGTACGGCGCCCCACTTACTGTCCCAGGGGATTTCATTCCAGCAGCACGTGGACATCAGGAACCATCCTTGACCATGCTGACGCACCTCCGGGAGAAGGTGGGCATGCTCTCTGCCGTCCCGACGTCCCGCCACGGACTCGCCCCCACGTGTGAACCACCGACCCTCACAAACTGCCAGTATGTTTTCGTTCGACGCGATTCCCACCGCACGCCGCTGCAAAGTGCTTACGAGGGACCCTTCCAGCTACTGCAGCACGGCACCACGACTTGTGTCATCAACACGGGAGGCAGGCATGAGACTGTCTCCGTGGACCGTCTTAAGCCGGCACACTTGGACGTTAACCAACCAGTGCAGGTGGCACAACCCCACCGCACAGGGCGTCCACTGTCACGACCGCACCCGCCCTCATCTCTGCCAGCTGCGACCCTGAACACAGGAGACGCGTACATGCGACCAGGCCGCCTCACTCGTCAGCCTACCCGCCTCCAGTACTCTGGTTCGGGGGGGGGGGGGTCATATAGCGGGCCAAGCCAATTTGGTATCGAACCATCGTTTGTCAGGCAGGACTCTCATGTGGACCGGGCGTGATCTGGGCCGAACAGCCACACGGTCAGAGGGTCGGGCATTCGTGTGCCAGGAGAACAAAGGATTTGGCAATTGGAGTTGGAACTCGGGCACGTGCGGGTGAGCGACGGAACGCGGGCACGTGCGGGTGAGCGACGGAACGCGGGCATGCGCGGGTGAGCGACGGAACTCGGGCACGCACAAGTGAACGATGGAACGTGGGCATGCGCGGGTGAGCGTCGGAACTGTATTCGGTTAATGATTAAACAGAGTGTTTACACGACGTGTGGACCTCCTCAACATCTTCAATTTAAACCAGCAACTGCAGTTCTTTCCTACAATTCTTGAATCAGTGCAACCTAACCATGGCACAGTGGAGCAGGAGACTGTCACACCCGTTAGATTAAATAGCTCCAATTTGCCAGGGAGGGGTGGAGGGGAGGGAGTTAACAGAGAGGGGTGTAGAGACCGGAGGGGAGGGGTTTACAGAGACAGGGAGAGGGTTGTAGGGGAGGGTTTGGGGTTTAGGGGCCAGAGGGAGGATTATAAAGAGAGGGAGGTGTGTAAAGGTCAGAGGGACGGGGGTTACATAGACTGGAGGGGTGCAGTGGCTAAAGGGGAGGGAAGGAGGTTACAGAAACAGGGGGATGTAGGGGTGGGATGGGAGAGGGTTACAGAGACGAGGAGAGTGGTGTAGGGGCCGGATGGATGGGAGGGTGTTACAGAGTTGAGTGTAGGGGTCAGAGGGGAGGGGGTTACAGAGATGGGGAGAGGTGTGAAGGGGAGCCGAGGGGGTTACAGAGACTGGGAGAGTGGTGTAGGGGCCGAAGGGGAGGGGGGTTACAGAGACGGGGAGAGGGGTGAAGGGGCCGGAGGGGAGGGGAGGGGGTTACAGAGAGGGGTGTAGGGGCCGAAGGGGAGGGGGTTACAGAGACGGGGAGAGGGGTGAAGGAGCCGGAGGGGAGGGGGTTACAGGGACGGTGAGAGGGGTGAAGGGGCCAGAGGGGAGGGGAGGGGGTTACAGAGACGGGGAGGGGGTTACAGAGACGGGGAGAGGGGTGTAGGGGCCGGATGGATGGGAGGGTGTTACAGAGTTGAGGAGTGTAGGGGTCAGAGGGGACGGGTTATAGAGACAGGAGTGCAGGGGTTAGAGGGGAGGGGGTTACAGAGTCATAGGGGTGGAGGAGGTCACAGAGATGGGGACGAGAGTGCGTGCCCGTTTTCCGGGGTTACGTCCGTACGCGGGTGGCACTGGAGAGGAACCAGGCACTGTCCATGGGCATTCTGGGGGATTTCCGGGACCGCTGGGCACCACGGGGGTGGAATGCATCCTGGACAAGGAATGTATCGTAGTTGTATAGTAGTTCATTTAGTATATTTGTTTGTCTTGTATTCTGGTGGTGGGTTCTGTTTTGTTTTATTGTATTTTAAATATGATTTTTAATAACTGAATAAATTGAGTCGAAGTCATGCCCCATCAGGGATGAAAAGGGTTAACTGTTTGCTGATAAAGAAATACTTCCTTATTTTACTTCCGTTTCTTGATGTAAATTTTCCCCTCCACACATTCTTGTTCTCCACACAGTGACGGCCGCTGAAGACAAGGACACTGGCCCGCTGATAGATTGTCAGTCGATACTCCAGAGACGAGCAGCGGACAGAACCCAGGTACGCAATTCCGTGTCTGTTAGCTCGTTCCCACGATCAAACACCTGTTTAGTTGAGTTGTGATTTTGTACAGAGTCTGATCACTGAAAGACTTGTGTATTAAGGTAACTGCACCGAAGATAGACACAAAGCGCTGGAGTAACTCAGCGGGACAGGCAGCATCTCTGGAGATTAGATTAGTTTAGTGGCAGCATCTCTGGAGTTTAGATTAGCAATTCACTGGATGCTTTCAAGAGAGAGTTAGATTTAGCTCTTAGGACTACCGGAATCGAGGGATATGGGGAGAAAGCACGAACGGATTACTGCTTTCGGGTGATCTGCCATGATCATATTGAATAGCGGTGCTGGTTCGAAGGGCCGAATGGCCTACTCCTGCACCTATTTTCTATTATTCTATGTTTTCTATGTTTATTGTCATGTGTACCGAGAGACAACGAAAAGCTTTTGTTGCGTGCTAACAACAAAAGGGGAGTGTTTGCTAGTGCTGTCGGTGAGGATTTAAACTAATGTGGCAGGGGGATGGGAGCATGAGCAGAGAGATAGAGGGGTGTAAATCGAGGGTAGAAGCAATAGGTAGCAAGGTGAAAAGTAAAAGTGGCAGGCAGACAAATCCAGGGCAAAAATCAAAAAAGGCCACTTTTCAACATAATTGTATAATTGTAAGAGTGTTGTAAAAACAAGCCTGAAGGCTTTGTGTTTCAATGCAAAGAGCATTCGTGATAAGGTGGATGAGTTGAATGTGCAGATAGTTATTAATGAATATGATATAGTTGGGATTACGGAGACATGGCTCAAGGGTGACCAAGGCTGGGAGCTGAACATCCAGGGATATTCAATATTCAGGAGGGATAGACAGAAAGGAAAAGGAGGTGGGGTAGCGTTGCTGGTTAGAGAGGAGATTAATGCAATAGAAAGGAAGGACATTAGCTTGGAGGATGTGGAATCGATATGGGTAGAGCTGCAAAACACTAAGGGGCAGAAAACGCTAGTGGAAGTTGTGTACAGGCCACCTAACAGTAGTAGTAGAGTTGGGGATGGCATCAAACAGGAAATTAGAAATGCGTGCAACAAAGGTAAAACAGTTATAATGGGTGACTTCAATCTACCTATAGTTTGGATGAATCAAATTGGCAGAGGTGCTGAGGAAGAGGATTTCTTGGAATGTATGCGGGATAGTTTTCTAAACCAACATGTAGAGGGAACCAACGAGAGGTCAGGCTATTCTAGACTGGGTATTGAGTAATGAGGGGTTAGTTAGCAGTCTTGATATGCGTGGCCCCTTGGGCAAGAGTGACCATAATATGGTTGAGTTCCTCATTAGGATGGAGAGTGACATAGTTAATTCAGAAACAACGGTTCTGAACTTAAAGAAAGGTAACTTTGAGGGTATGAGACGTAAATTGGCCAAGATAGACTGGCAATTGATTCTTAAAGGGTTGACGGTGGATATGCAATGGAAGGCATTTAAAGACCGCATGGATGAACTACAACAATTGTTCATCCCAGTTTGGCAAAAGAATAAATCAGGGAAGGTAGTGCATCTGTGGCTAACAAAGGAAATTAGGGATAGTATCAAAACAAATGATGAAGTATACAAATTAGCAAGAAAAAGCAGCCTACCAGAGGACTGGGAGACATTCAGAGTCCAGCAAAAGGGCTTAATTAGGAAAGGGAAAATATATTATGAAAGAAAACTGGCAGGGAACATAAAAACTGACTGCAAAAGCTTTTATAGATATGTGAAGAGAAAAAGATTGGTTAAAACAAATGTAGGTCCCTTCCAGTCAGAAACAGGTGAATTGATCATGAGGATAATTTTTCAAAACTCTTTAGATTCTGGAGTAGTTCCTGAGGATTGGAGGATAGCTAATGTAACCCCACTTTTCAAAAAGGGAGGGAGAGAGAAAACGGGGAATTACAGACCAGTTAGTCTAACATCGGTAGTGGGGGAAATGCTAGAGTCAGTTATTAAAGATGGGATAGCAGCACATTTGGAAAGTGGTGAAATCATTGGACAAAGTCAGCATGGATTTATGAAAGGTAAATCATGTCTGACAAATTTTTCGAGGATGTAACTAGTAGAGTGGATAAGGGAGAACCAGTGGATGTGTTATATCTGGTCTTCCAGAAGGCTTTCGACAAGGTCCCACATAAGAGATTAGTATGCAAACTTAAAGCACATGGTATTGTGGGTTCAGTATTGATGTGGATAGAGAACTGGCTGGCAGACAGGAAGCAAAGAGTAGGAATAAACGGGCCCTTTTCAGAATGGCAGGCAGTGACTAGTGGGGTACAGCAAGGCTCAGTGCTGGGACCCTAGCTATTTACAATATATATTAATGATTTGGACGAGGGAATTGAATGCAACATCTCCAAGTTTGCGGATGACACGAAGCTGGGGGGCAGTGTTAGCTGTGAGGAGGATGCTAGGAAGCTGCAAGGTGACTTGGATAGGTTAGGTGAGTGGGCAAATGCATGGCAGATGCAGTATAATTTGGATAAATGTGAGGTTATCCACTTTGGTGGCAAGAACAGGAAAGCAGACTATTATCTGAATGGTGGCCGATTAGGAAAAGGGGAGATGCAACGAGACCTGGGTGTCGTGGTACACCAGTCATTGAAAGTAGGCATGCAGGTGCAGCAGGCAGTGAAAAAAGTGAATGGTATGTTGGCATTCATCCCCAGCGAGGGGATTTGAGTATAGGATTAGGGAAGTTCTGCTGCAGTTGTACAGGGCATTGGTGAGACCACACTTGGAGTATTGCGTACAGTTTTGGTCTCCTAATCTGAGGAAAGACATTCTTGCCATAGAAGGAGTACAGAGAAGGTTCACCAGATTGATTCCTGGGATGGCAGGACTTTCATATGAAGAAAGACTGGATAGACTCGGCTTGTACTCGCTGGAATTTAGAAGATTGAGGGGGGATCTTATAGAAACTTACAAAATTCTTAAGGGGTTGGACAGGCTAGATGCAGGAAGATTGTTCCCGATGTTGGGGAAGTCCAGAACAAGGGGTCACAGTTTAAGGATAAGGGGGAAGTCTTTTAGGACCGAGATGAGAACTTTTTTTTCACACAGAGTGGTGAATCTGTGGAATTCTCTGCCGCAGAGATAGTTGAGGCCAGTTCATTGGATATATTTAAGAGGGAGTTAGATGTGGCCCTTGTGGCTAAGGGGATCAGGGGGTATGGAGAGAAGGCAGATACGGGATACTGAGTTGGATGATCAGCCATGATCATATTGAATGGCGGTGCAGGCTCGAAGGGCTGAATGGCCTACTCCTGCACCTATTTTCTATGTTTATTGTCAAGTGTACCGAGAAGCTTTTGTTGCATGCTAACCAGTCAGTGGAAAGACAACACATGATTACAATCGATGATAGACACAAAATGCTGGAGTAACTCAGTGGGACAGGCAGCATCTCTGGAAAGAAGAAGGGTCTCAATCCTTAATGTCACCCATTCCTTCTATCCAGAGATGCTGCCTGTCCCCGCTGAGTTACGCAGCATTTTGTGTCTATCTACCGTTTAAACCAGCATCTGCAGTTCCTTCCTACACATGATTACAATTGTTCCATTTACAGTGTACAGATACATGATAAGGAAATAATGTTTAGTGCAAGGTAAAGCCAGCAAAGTCTGATCAAGGACAGTCCGAGGGTCATCAAAGAGGTAGTTAGTAGCTCAGCACTGCTCTCTGGTTGTGGTAGGATTATTCAGTTGGAAGGAGATGAGGAGGAATATCTTTAGTCAGAAGGTGATGAATCTGAGGAGGCAAAGTCAGTGGATGTATTTAAGGCAGAGATAGATGGATTCTTGATTAGTATGGATGTCAGAGGTTATGGGGAGTAGGCAGGAGAATTGGGTTAGGAGGGAGAGATAGATCAGTCACGATTGAATGGCGGGGTAGATTTGATGGGCCGAATGGCCTAATTCTGCTCCTATCACTTATGACCTTATATGGTACGACTTGCCTGGGCTGCAGGCAAACACTGAATCCTGGTACACATGGTAATTGTACAACTATACCAATAGATGGGCCAAAAAAGGGCTGGCATGGACGTGGTGGGCCAAAGAGCCTGTTGCTGTGTGGATGGAACTGTTCCCCAACCAAGCTGCGATGCATCCTGATAAGATGCTTTCTAACGGGCCCTTCGGGGAGTGGAGTGGGGAGACTGCTTTGTGTGATGGAGTGGGTGATATCCACGTTGGGGGCACGGTGGTGCAACAGTAGAGTTGCTGCCTCACAGCACCAGAGACCCGGGTTCGATCCTGATTGCAGGTGCTTGTCTGTACAGAGTTTGCCTGTTTACATATTGTTTTCTGCTGCTGCAAGTAAGAATTTCATTGTACTATCTGGGACATGTGACAATAAAACATTCTTGAATCTGGGCTCTTGACCTGTTTGGGTTTCCTCTGGTTTCCTCCCACATTCCAAAGACGTGCAGGTTTCTAGGCTAATCGGCTTGCCAAAATTGTAAATTGTCCCTAGTTGGTGTCGGATAGTGCTAGTGTGCGGGGATCGTTGGTCAGCATGGACTCGGTGGGCCGAAGGGTCCGGTTCCATGCTGTATCGCTAAACTAAACACAGAACTAGTGTGTGAACGGGTGATCGCTGGTCAGCGCGGACTCGGTGGGCCGAGGGGGCCTGTTTCCGCACCGTATCTCTAAACTAAGCTGTCAGTAATTTCTTGTGGCCTTGGGCAGAGCTGCTGCCAAACCAAGGTGTGATGCAACCCAACAGTGTTCTTTCACAGTTCATGTGGAGAGGTTGCTGTGAGTCACTGGAGAAATGTCCAACTTCCTTCATCTTTTGGGCAAGATGAGACTTGAGTGTGCTTTATTGACCACAGCTTCAATGTAGCTGATGCAGCTGTTGGTGATATTTACAGTCATAAGTGAGAGGAGCAGAATTAGGCCATTGAGCCCATCAAGTCCACTCTGCCATTCAATCATGGCTGATCTTCTCTCCCTCCTAACCCCATTCTCCTGCCTTCTCCCACAGATTCACCACCCTCTGGCTAAAGAAATTCCTCCTCATCTCCTTCGTAAAGGAACGTCTAATTCTGAGGCTGTGCCCTCTAGTCCTAGACTCTCCCACTCTATCCAAGCCTTTCACTATTAGGTACGTTTCAATGAGGTTACCCCTTATTCTTCTAAACTCCAGCGAGTACAGGCCCTGTGCCGACATATGTTAAGTAATCATTGTCATAAACCTCTGGACCCTCTCCAGTACATCCCTCCTCATATATAGGGTCCAAAACTGCTCCCTAAACTCCATATGCGATCTGACCAGCATGTTATAAAGCCTCAGCATTTAATCATTTTATGGTCACTACCTCCAAACTGTTTTTTACCATAATCACCCACCAGTTTAAATTCCATTTGGAATATTTTGGAGGACCAAGAACCAAGAACCACCCTGATCAAATCTGGTTCGTTACACAATAGTTTTAGTTCTTAGTTTTAGAGATACAGAGTGGAAACAGGCCCTTCGGCCCACTGAGTCTGCGCCGACCATCGATCGCCCATTCACACACTAGTTCTATGTTGAGTTTAGAGATACAAAGCGCATACAGGCCCTTCGGACCACCGAGTCCGCTCTGACCAGCGATCCCCGCTCACAACTCTTTGGAGTGTGGGAGGAAACCGGAGCACAGGGAGAACGTACAAACTCCGTACAGACAGCACCCATAGTCAGGATCGAACCCGGGTCTCTGGCGCTGTGAGGCAGCAGCTCTACCACTGCTCCACTGTGCCACCCAAATACCAATGCCAAACCAAATTGCTTGGTATGCTCGATTACAAGCTGCTCTGAGAAGCCATCTCAAAGACACTCCACAAATGCCTTCTCGAATTTCTCGCACCAACTTGAATTTCCCAGTCTACCTACATATTGATCCCCTCCATGACCTTTATCCTGCTGCAACTTTACACCACCTGCCTTGCAAACCACAACGTCACAAATTTCCATATCACCTGAAAATTTGCAAATTATACTTTCTCCCACTAGAGACACAAAAGACTACAGATGCTGGATTCTGCATCAACACTCCATGTGCTGATGGAACTCAGAGGCTCAGGCAGCTTTTCCCAAGTTCATGAGATACAAGAGCAGATTTAGGCCATTTGGCCCATTGAGTCCACTCTGCCATTCAATCGTGGCTGATCTATCTTTCCCTCTCGACCCCATTCTCCTGCCTTCTCCCCATACCCCCTGTCTCTGCTATCATTAAGAGCTCTATCTATCTCTTGAAAGCATCCAGAAAATTGGCCTCCACTGCCTTCTGCGGCAGAGAATTCCACAGATTTACAACTCTCTGACTGAAAAAGTTTTTCCTCATTTCCATTCTAAATGGCCTACCCCTTATTCTTAAACGGTGGCCCCTGGTTCTGGTCTCTCCCAACATCGGGAACATGTTTCCTGCCTCTAGCGTGTCCAATCCCTTAATAATTTTATATTGTTCAATAAAGATCCCCTCTCATCCTTCTAAATTCCAGTGTATATAAGCCCTGTCGCTCCAGTCTTTCGAGATACGACAGTCCCGCCATTCCGGGAATTAACCTAGTGAACCTTCGCTGCACTTCAATAGCAAGACCAAAACTGCACACCGTACTCCAGGTGCGGTCTCACTAGGGCCCTGTACAACTGCAGGGCCTCTTTGCTTTTATACTCAAATCCTCTTGTCATGAAGGCGAACATCCCATTAGCTTTCTTCACTGCCTGCTGCACCTGCATGCTTACTTTCAGTGACTAATGAACAAGTACACCCAGATCTCTTTGTACTTCCCCTTTTCATAACTTGACACTGTTCAGATAATAATCTGCCTTCCTGTTCTTACCACCAAAGTGGATAACCTCACATTTATCCACATTAAACTGCATCTGCCATGCATCCGCCCACTCCTTCCTAAAGGTAGTGTAAGATTCCAAGAAAGCAGATGTGGCTGTTTGCAAGAAAGCAGACCCGGGTTCGATCCTGACTATGGGTGCTATCTGTACGGAGTTTGTACGTTGTCCCCGTGACCTGCGTGGGTTTTCACCGGGACCTCCAGTTTCCACCCACACTCCAGGTTTGTAGGTTAATTGGCTTGGTCTAATTATAAATCGTCCCTAGCGTGTGTAGGGTAACGTTAGTGTGCGGGGATCGCTGGTCGGTGCGGACTTGGTGGGCCGAAGGACCTGTTTCCACGCTGTATCTCTAAACTAAACACAGAACTAGTGTGTGAATGGGTGAGCGATAGTCAGCGTGGACTCGGTGGGCGGAAGGACCTGTTTCGACGCTGTATCGCCAAACTAAACGTAGAACTAGAGGGTGAACGGGAGATCGATGGTCAGCGTGGACTCGGTGGGCCTGTTTCCGCACTGTATATAATAAGCATAGAACTGGAGTGTGAACGTGTGATTGTTGGTCGGCATGGACTCGGTGGGCCGAAGGGCCTGTTTTCGTGCTGTATCTCTTAACTGAACTAAAGTAAACCAAATGTTGCTATTGTACTTGCCTCAACTACTTCCTCCGGCAGCTTGGTCCACAAACCCACACGACCCCTCATCAACCTCTGTATGAATCGTCTCTTACTTCCACGTTAGTAATGATCAGCTTAGAGGCCCAAGCTGTTCCTCAGATACCTTCCCTAATGCATGTACCGGGCACCTTGTGGAACGTAACCACATGGCAGACCAGTAGCCGTTGATGCCAGTTAAGTTTAGTTTTCTAGTTTAGAGATACCGCGTGGAAACAGGCCCTTCAGCCCACCGAGTCCGTGCCGACCAGCGATCGCCCGTTCACACACTAGTTCTGTGTTTAGTTTAGAGATACAGCGTGGAAACAGGCCCATCGGCCCACTGAATCCGTGCCGACCACTGACCAAAGCTATCTTACACACACTTGGGACAAATTTTTTTTTTTACTGAAGCCTAATTAACCTACAACTTTGGAGTGTGGAATGAAACCGGAGATCCCGGAGAAAACCCACGCAGGTCACAGGGAGACCGTGCAAACTCCGTACAGACAGCACCTGTACTCGGGATTGAAGTCGGGTCTCTGGCGCTGTGAGGCAGCAACTCTCCCGTTGCGCCACTGTGCGCCATCATGTTACTTGGCAAAGATTAGCGGGAAGTCTAACCATTGGGAAGCTTTAAAAAGCCAACGGAAGGCAACCAAGTTGCTCGTAAGTTGATGTGATAGGAGCAGAATTAGGCCATTCGGCCCATTAAATCATGGCTGATCTGTCACTCCTAACTCCATTCTCTTGCCTTCTCCCCATAACCCCTGATATCCGTACTAATGTTTTTGTATGGCTGTATGGTAATTCAAATTTCATTGTACCTCAATTGGTACATGTGACAATAAACTGACCTTGAAACCTTGACTTGGCCTTCTGTGGCAAAGAATTCCAGATTCGCCACCCTCTGACTAAAGAAATTCCTCCTCATGGCCACAGTTTAAAAATAAGGGGTAGACCATTTAGAACGGAGATGAGGAAAAACTTTTTCAGTCAGAGAGTTGTAAATCTGTGGAATTCTCTGCCTCAGAAAGCAGTTCTCAGAACCAGAGGGTGAAGGGGTGACCGTTGGTCGGCATGGACTTGGTGGGCCGAAAGGCCTGTTTTCGCACTGTATCTCTTAACTGAACTAAATGTTGCTATTGTACTTGCCTCAACTACTTCCTCCGGCAGCTTGTTCCACAAACCCACACGACCCCTCATCAACCTCTGTATGAATAGCCTCTTACTTCCACATTAGTAATGATCAGCTTAGAGCCCCACGCTGTTCCTCAGACACCTTCCCTAATGCATGAACCGGGCACCTTGTGGAACGTACCCACATGGCAGACCAGTAGCCATTGATGTCAGTTGAGTTTAATTTCCTAGTTTAGAGATACAGCGTGGAAACAGGCCCTTCAGCCCACAGAGTCCGTGCCGACCAGTGACCAACGCTTTCCTACACACACTTGGGACAAATTACCCGTACGTCTTGGGAGCGTGGAATGAAACCGGAGATCCCGGAGAAAATCCATGCAGGTCACAGGGAGAACGTACAAACTCCGTACAGACAGCACGTGTAGTCGGGATCGAAGTCGGGTCTCTGGCGTTGTGAGGCACCAACTCTACTGATGCGCCATCATGTTACTTGGCAAAGATTAGCGGGAAGTCTAACCATTGGGAAGCTTTAAAAAGCAAACGGAAGGCAACTATATTGCTCATATGTTCATAAGTGATGGGAGCAGAATTAGGCCATTCGGCCCATTAAATCATGGCTGATCTGTCACTCCTAACCCCCTTCTCCTGCCTTCTTCCCAGAACCCCTGACACCCGTACTAATTTATTAGTATGGCTGTATGGTAATTTAAATTTCATTGTACCTCAATTGGTACATGTGACAATAAACTGACCTTGAAACCTTGACTTGGCCTCCACATCCTTCTGTGGCAAAGAATTCCACAGATTCGCCACCCTCTGACTAAAGAAATTCCTCCTCATGTCCTTCATAAAAGAACGTCCTTTAATTCTGAGGCTGTGACCTCTCCCACTATTCGAAATATCCTGGTCATATCCACTCTCTCCAAGCATTTCACTATTCGGTAATTTTCAATGACGTTCCCCTCATTCTTCTAAACTCCAGCGAGCACAGGCCCAGTGCCGACAAACGCTCATCATATGCAAACCCACTCATTCCTGGGATCGTTCTTGTAAACCTCCTCTGGATCCTCTCCAGAGCCAGCACATCCTTCCTCAGATACGGGGCTCAAATGCCGGAGATGCGATTGTTTTCCAGATGGTATCTCTGGTCGCTCTGAGGCCTAACATCATGGAGCTGGAGGCCTTGCTCGGGACTGACTTTGAGCCCCACCACGGGGCCACGGACTTACCATCAGAGCCTGTGATCCTTTGCCTTGGACTTCAGCATCGAGGAGCTCACAGTCTCGGGTAGAGACCGATGTCGGGAAGCTCCAAGCTGCAGAAGGTTCGACCAGCCCCGACCCAGGGTCAGATCGCCGGCATGGGGAGCTGAGATTCTGACGACACTTACTCACTCCATCCCCCCTCAACTCCCCTTAAAACTGCCCCGGGGCCGGGGGTGGACGAGGGTGGAGAGGAAAGGGGAGGGAGCCACTCACTGCGGCCCCGGGCAGCCATCGCGGCGGCCAGCAGCAGGAGATCTCTCCTCCCCCCCTCATTGGGCGCCACTCCCGTCACTCGGGCTGGTCCCGCCTCCCTCCGAGCTGCAACCCTCCCCCAACTGCGCACGCAAGGATCCGGCGGCCATCTTGCGTAAGTATTAGATCAACGGGCCCCAACTGCGCAGGCACGGACCCGTTGGGTTCCCATTGTGATGTCAAACACGGAGGTAGCCAATCAGGATGTGCCGGACCCCACGTGGGGGGAGGTGCTAGAGCCAATCAAATTTATTAAAGTTTAAAAAGTGATCTTTTAAAGTTTAAAAGGTGG
This sequence comes from Rhinoraja longicauda, assembly GCF_053455715.1. Taxonomy (NCBI): domain Eukaryota; kingdom Metazoa; phylum Chordata; class Chondrichthyes; order Rajiformes; family Arhynchobatidae; genus Rhinoraja; species Rhinoraja longicauda. The sequence continues at coordinate 5,977,459 of NC_135995.1, forward strand.
ATAACTTTTAAAATAAAGCAGCCATTTGAACCTCAGGCCAATGGTGAGTAAGTTGGGCCTAAAATTGTTGCGCTATCGTGTACCGTTTTGGCTGTATTTTGGGTACGTACGGACAAACAAACAAGATGAGAGTTTTAGTAATACACTAGAGCAAGTGGACCAGTTGGGCCCAAACCTCTCCTGCATTGGTGCAGCACCCTCTCTTCCCCCTCACCTCCACACCGCTCCCCTCCCCCCACCCCTGGCCCCTCCTACACTCCCCTCCCACTCCCTCCATTCCCCTCCCCCTCAACCTCCATCCCCCTCAACCCCCCTTATCCTCCCTCCTCCCCCCCTCCCTCCCTTGGATATAGATTTAACGTTTAAAATGTGAATAACTTTTAAAATATAACACCGATTTCACTGAAACTTCTTCCATTTGCACAAAAAGGGACAACGGTGAGTAAGGTGGGCCTAAAATTGTTGCGCTATCGTGTACGGTTTTGGCTGCAGTTCAAGAACAAACAAACAAACAAACGAGAGTTTTAGTATATAGATAGATAGATAGATAGATTGGTCGCTGGAGTTTTACTGCAATTACTTTCTCTTCCAGACCAGGAGATCGGGACACTGACGGGATCTCTGGGATCGGACGATGATCGGGAGATCGCTCTTCCTCCTGACCCTTCTCCAAGGTACCATCAGCAGCAACTCAGGTGTTTTCTGGCGAGGGGGCTTTTACTGGTCGGTGACTAGTGGAGTTCCGCAAGGTTTGGTGCTGGGACCGCTACGATCGTTTCGCTGAACACCCCTCCGCTCAGTCCGCCTGGACCAACCCGATCTCCCAGTTGCCAAACACTTTAACTCCCCCTCCTATTCCCACACTGTCCTTTGTCCTGGCCTCCTCCACTGTCAGAGTGAGGCCCAGCGCAAATTGGAGGAACAACATTTCATATTTCGCTTGGGCAGCTTACAACCCAGTGGTATGAATATTCAGTAGGAAAGAACTGCAGATGCTGGTTTAAATCGAAGGTAGACACAAAACGCTGAAGTAACTCAGCAGGACAGGCAGCATCTCTGGAGAGAAAGAATGGGTGACGTTTCGGGTCGAGACCCTTCTTCAGACTGTAGAAGGGTTTCGACCCGAAACGTCACCCATTCTTCGTCACTGGAAAGGGCGGTGAGGAGGGAGCGCCGTGCTGTGGGAGGGGCAGTGAGGAGGGAGCGCCGTGCTGTGGGAGGGGCAGTGTGGAGGGAGCTCCGTGCTGTGGGAGAGGCGGTGAGGAGGGAGTTCCGTGCTGTGGGAGGGGCGGTGAGGGAGTGCCGTGCTGTGGGAGGGGCAGTGAGGAAGGAGCATGGCACGGTGGGAGGGGCAGTGAGGAGGGAGCTCCGTGCTGTGGGAGGGGCGGTGAGGAGGGAGCTCCGTGCTGTGGGAGGGGCAGTGAGGGAGTGCCGTGCTGTGGGAGGGGCAGTGAGGAGGGAGCGTGGCACGGTGGGAGGGGCAGTGAGGAGGGAGTGATACAATGCGGGAGGGGCGGTGAGGAGGGAGAGCCACACTAAATGGAGGGGTGGTGAGGGAGCGCAAGATGTGCACCAGCTTCTCGTTCTCACCTCGCAAACAGCTAACAATCTGAAAGGTCACAACCTGAAACGTCACCCATTCCTTTTCTCCAGAGATACTGCCTGCCCCGCTGAGTTGCTCCAACATTTTGAGTCTATAAACAGCTAATAATGGTCTATTTCCTTAATCATCGTTCCTTTTTTGCAAAAATTTCATTTATTTGTTCTATATCTCTCCACATCACCGTCTATGTCTCCCATTTCCCTCTCATCTGACTCCAGTCTGAAGAAGGGTCTCGACCCAAAACGTCACCCATTCCTCCTCTCCAGAGAGGCTGCCTGTTCCGCTGAGGTACAATAGACAATAGGTGCAGGAGGAGGCCATTCGGCCCTTCGAGCCAGCACTGCCATTCAAAGTGATCATGGCTGATCATTCTCAATCAGTACCCCGTTCCTGCTTTCTCCCCATACCCCCTGACTCCGCTATCCTTAAGAGCTCTATTTAGCTCTCTCTTGAATGTATTCAGAGAATTGGCCTCCACTGCCCTCTGAGGCAGAGAATTCCACAGATTCACAACTCTCTGACTAAAAAAGTTTTTCCTCATCTCTGTTCTAAATGGCCGACCCCTTATTCTTAAACTGTGGCCCCTGGTTCTGGACTCCCCCAACATTGGGAACATGTTTCCTGCCTCTAACGTGTCCAACCCCTTAATAATTTTATACTTTTCGATAAGATCCCCTCTCATCCTTCTAAATTCCAGTGTATACAAACCTAGTCGCTCCAGTCTTTCAACATATGACAGTCCCGCCATTCCGGGGATTAACCTAGTAAACCTAAGCTGCATGCTGTCAATAGCAAGAATATCCTTCCTCAAATTTGGAGACCAAAACCGCACACAGTACAATAGACAATAGACAATAGACAATAGACAATAGGTGCAGGAGTAGGCCATTCAGCCCTTCGAGCCAGCACCGCCATTCAATGCGATCATGGATGATCACTCTCAATCAGTACCCCGTTCCTGCCTTCTCCCCATACCCCCTCACTCCGCTATCCTTAAGAGCTCTATCCAGCTCTCTCTTGAAAGCATCCAACGAACTGGCCTCCACTGCCTTCTGAGGCAGAGAATTCCACACCTTCACCACTCTCTGACTGAAAACGTTCTTCCTCATCTCCGTTCTAAATGGCCTACCCCTTATTCTTAAACTGTGGCCCCTTGTTCTGGACTCCCCCAACATTGGGAACATGTTTCCTGCCTCTAATGTGTCCAATCCCCTAATTATCTTATATGTTTCAATAAGATCCCCCCTCATCCTTCTAAATTCCAGTGTATACAAGCCCAATCGCTCCAGCCTTTCAACATACGACAGTCCCGCCATTCCGGGAATTAACCTAGTGAACCTACGCTGCACGCCCTCCATAGCAAGAATATCCTTCCTCAAATTTGGAGACCAAAACTGCACACAGTACTCCAGGTGCGGTCTCACCAGGGCCCGGTACAACTGTAGAAGGACCTCTTTGCTCCTATACTCAACTCCTCTTGTTATGAAGGCCAACATTCCATTGGCTTTCTTCACTGCCTGCTGTACCTGCATGCTTCCTTTCATTGACTGATGCACTAGGACACCCAGATCTCGTTGAACTCCCCCTCCTCCTAACTTGACACCATTCAGATAATAATCTGCCTTTCTATTCTTACCTCCAAAGTGAATAACCTCACACTTATCTACATTAAACTGCATCTGCCATGTATCCGCCCACTCACACAACCTGTCCAAGTCACCCTGCAGCCTTATTGCATATTCCTCACAATTCACACTACCCCCCAGCTTAGTATCATCTGCAAATTTGCTCATGGTACTTTTAATCCCTTCGTCTAAGTCATTAATGTATATCGTAAATAGCTGGGGTTCCAGCACCGAACCTTGCGGTACCCCACTGGTCACTGCCTGCCATTCCGAAAGGGACCCATTTATCCCCACTCTTTGCTTTCTGTCTGTCAACCAATTTTCTATCCATGTCAGTACCCTACCCCCAATACCATGTGCCCTAATTTTGCCCACTAATCTCCTATGTGGGACCTTGTCGAAGGCTTTCTGAAAGTCGAGGTACACCACATCCACTGACTCTCCCCTGTCAATTTTCCTAGTTACATCCTCAAAAAATTCCAGTAGATTTGTCAAGCATGATTTCCCCTTCGTAAATCCATGCTGACTCGGAATGATCCTGTTACTGCTATCCAAATGCTCAGCAATTTCGTCTTTTATAATTGACTCCAGCATCTTCCCCACCACTGATGTCAGACTAACTGGTCTATAATTACCCGTTTTCTCTCTCCCTCCTTTCTTAAAAAGTGGGATAACATTTGCTATCCTCCAATCCACAGGAACTGATCCTGAATCTATAGAACATTGAAAAATGATCTCCAATGCTTCCACTATTTCTAGAGCCACCTCCTTAAGTACCCTGGGATGCAGACCATCAGGCCCTGGGGATTTATCAGCCTTCAGTCCCATCAGTCTACCCAAAACCATTTCCTGCCTAATGTGGATTTCCTTCAGTTCCTCCATCACCCTAGGTTCTCCGGCCCCTAGAACATTTGGGAGATTGTGTGTATCTTCCTCAGTGAAGACAGATCCAAAGTAACGGTTTAACTCGTCTGCCATTTCTTTGTTCCCCATAATAAATTCCCCTGCTTCTGTCTTCAAGGGACCCACATTTGCCTTGACTATTTTTTTCCTCTTCACGTACCTAAAAAAACTTTTGCTATCCTCCTTTATATTATTGGCTAGTTTACCCTCGTACCTCATCTTTTCTCCCCGTATTGCCTTTTTAGTTAACTTTTGTTGCTCTTTAAAAGAGTCCCAATCCTCTGTCTTCCCACTCTTCTTTGCTATGTTATACTTCCTCTCCTTAATTTTTATGCTGTCCCTGACTTCCCTTGTCAGCCACAGGTGTCTCTTACTCCCCTTAGAGTCTTTCCGCCTCTTTGGAATAAATTGATCCTGCAACCTCTGCATTATTCCCAGGAATACCTGCCATTGCTGTTCTACCGTCTTCCCTGCTAGGGCCTCCTTCCAGTCAATTTTGGCCAGCTCCTGCCTCATGCCTCTGTAATCCCCTTTGCTATACTCCAGGTGTGGTCTCATTAGGGCCCTGTACAACTGCAGAAGGACCTCTTTGCTCCTATCCTCAACTCCTCTTGTTATGAAGGCCAACATTCCATTGGCTTTCTTCACTGCCTGCTGTACCTGCATGCTACCTTTCAGTGACTGATGCACTAAGACACCCAGATCACGTTGTACGTCCCCTTTTCCTAACTTGACACCATTCAGATAATAATCTGCCTTCCTATTACCACCAAAGTGGATAACCTCACACTTATCTACATTAAACTGCATCTGCCATGCATCTGCCCACTCACACAACCTGTCCAAGTCACCCTGCAACCTCATAGCATCTTCCTCACAGTTCACACTACCACCCGGCTTTGTATCATCCACTTTGTGTCTATCTTCAGTTTAAACCAGAATCTGCAGTTCCTTCCTGCATGGTACTAAAGATTGTTCCTTCTCTCCTCAGCCGAGGTGTCGGGACAGCTGTGGCCTGCGGACAATCCAGGAGATGTGACAGCGCAGAATGGCTGCGCAGAATGGCTGCACAGATTCCGTGTCACTACACTTACCCGCCGACTCAAAGGATTAAAGATCGGATGGGAATCTGGTATAACAGTGAGCAGCAGAGCAGGGATGCTTCTGTAGCCTTCCACTCCGGGAATCCCAGTCTAGAATCAACAAAGTTTCACCATCGGACCCGGCTGTCTGGAAATCTGAGAGCCAAGGACTGTTCCCTGGTTATAGACAACGTCACACAGGATGACGATGGTCCCTACTTTTTCAGAGTTGAATTCGCTGAGGGATGGCGTGTCAACTACCACCCTGTAACACGGCTCCATGTTATTGGTAAGTGCTTTGTATAATCACTCAACATCAGATGCTCAGCAGTGAGTGGGGAATAACATGAACTGTACACGTTCCCTGTACACACACACACACACACACCGCAGCATCAGGAGCCTCGGCTCATTTCTGACGATTACGATACCTCCAGTTTTTGTGCTATTATTAGGTTTGCATTGCCCATATACACTGATGAGCCAAAACATTATGACCACCTGCCTAATATGCTGTTGGTCCTCGGTGTGCCGCCAAAACAGCGCCGACCCACCGAGGCATGGACTGTACAAGCCCCCTGAAGGTTTCCTGTGGTATCTGGCACCAAAACATTAGCAGCAGATCCTTCAAATCCTGTAAGATGCGAGGTGGAGCCGCCGTGGATCGGATTTGTCGATCCGGCACATCCCACAGATGCTCAATCGGATTGAGATCTGGAGAATTTGGAGGCCAGGTCAACACCGTGAACACTTCATGTTCCTCAAACCATTCCCCAACAATGTGTGCAGTGTGGCAGGGCGCATTATTACCGGAAGTGACGTGAGAGGACGCTGGCGTTGTTTGTTCGCCGCTTCTCACCACTTCTATTTTTGGATTAATTTTGCCGTTTTTAAAAAGATTTCTCAGATTTGACCCAGTTCTGTTCTCTCTCCCCCTCAATCCTCCTCCTCGGTGATTTCAACATCCACATGGACTCCACTGACTCCACAATAACCGCTGACTTCACTGAAATACTCAACTGCTTTAACCTCACTCAACACGTAAATTTTCCCACCCATAACCGTGGGCACATTCTGGACCTTGTCTGCTCCACTGGACTAAATCTACATCACCTCTCTGGCTCCGACCCCACCCTCTCTGATCACTTAGCCATCACCATGTCTGTCAACATTCCCACCCCAGCTCCAAAGCAAAAACGCAAAATAAACTTCCGCAAGCCGAACTCTGTTTCACCTACCTCGCTCTCATCCTCCCTCTCTGAAATAATGTCCGCCTCTCCCTTCGTTGACCTCCACAGCCCCTCTGACCTCACTGACTACTACAACCGCACTCTCTCCTCCTGCCTCGACCAGCTTGCACCCATAAAAACCAAAACAGTTTCCTTCACCCACTCTGCTCCCTGGTTTACCCCTGAACTCCGCGTGATGAAAACTCATGCCCGCCAACTTGAAAGACTCCGCAACAAAACAGGTCTCACAATTCACTCCCAAGCCTACAAAGACCACATACAGCACTATAAAGATGCCCTCTCCCATGCCCACTCCACCTACTACTCTCAAATAATTCACTCTGGCTCCGGAAACCCAAAAACACTCTTCTCTACAATAAACAAACTCCTCAGCCCCCTGGACACCATCTCCCAATCATTCACAGTTGACAAATGCACCACTTTCCTTTCATTCTTCCAAAGCAAAATAGACAACATCTACAGCACCTTAACCACCAACGCACCTGCTCCCCCTCAAACCACCTGCCCCCCCTTATCCTGTCAGCCCCTGCCTCAGTTCTCCCCAATCTCCACCACCGACCTCTCTGACCTCTTCACAGGAATAAAAACTGCCACCTGCTCTCTGGACCCCATCCCCTCCAGCTTTGTCAAGGCCTGCCTTCCTGCTCTCTCTCCACTTATCACTGCAACAATAAACTCCTCCCTGTCCACTGGCATCGTCCCGCCATCCCTCAAAATCGCTGCTGTCACCCCCATTCTGAAAAAACCTGGTCTAAACCCTGACACCCCAAACAACTTCAGACCAATCTCCAACCTACCCTTTCTGTCCAAAGTTTTGGAACGTGCTGTACCTTCCCAACTCAAATATCACCTCTCTACCAATAACCTGTATGAAACTTTCCAATCCGGATTCCGCTCAAACCACTGTACTGAAACTGCGCTCCTCAAAATCACAAACGACATTCTCCTCTCCTCCGACGCTGGCAACCTCAACATCCTCATCCTACTTGACCTCAGCGCCGCCTTTGACACCATAAATCACTCCATTCTCCTCACCCGACTTGAAACCTCCCTTAACATCACCGGCACAGCCCTATCCTGGTTCAAATCTTACCTCTCTGACAGACACCAGTTCATCTCCATTAACAACTGTAAATCCCCCACCGCTCCCCTCCCCCAAGGTGTCCCCCAAGGCTCAGTCCTTGGCCCCCTCCTCTTCATCCTCTACCTGTTCCCCCTTGGTCAATTAATCCGCCGTCATGGTCTCAACTTCCACTGCTTCGCCGATGATATCCAGCTCCTCATCTCCACCAAGTCAATCTCCTCCACCACACACTCTACACTGACAAACTGCATTACTGAAATAAAATCTTGGCTTCAATCAAACTTCCTCAAACTCAATTGCAACAAATCTGAATCATCATCATTGGTGCAAAAATGCTCACCAAATCCACCCAAAACTTCATCCTCAACATTGATGGTCTCCCAGTATCCACCTCACCTCACATCCGGAATCTTGGAATCATCCTTGATCAAACCCTCTCCTTCGACAAACACATCAAACACATCACAAAGACAGCCTTCTTCCACCTCAAAAACATTGCCCGTCTCCGTCCATCCCTCTCCTCCACAGCTGCAGAAACCCTCATCCACGCCTTCATCACCTCCCGTCTGGACTACTGCAACAGCCTCCTCTATGGCGCACCCTCAAAAATCATCAATAAACTTCAATACATTCAAAACTCCGCTGCCCGTCTACTCACACACACCTCGATCCGTGACCATATCACCCCCGTCCTTTATAAACTCCACTGGCTCCCCATCCCCCAGAGAATCCAGTACAAAATCCTCCTCATAACCTACAAAGCCCTCCATAACCTGGCCCCATCCTACCTGACCGACCTCCTCCACAGGCACACTCCCACCTGCACCCTCCGCTCTGCCGCTGCCAATCTCCTATCCCCCCACATCCGGACTAAACTCAGATCCTGGGGGGACAGGGCTTTCTCCATCGCTGCTCCCACCCTATGGAACTCAATTCCCCAAACCGTTAGAGACTCCCCCACACTCACCACATTCAAAACATCGCTGAAGTCCCACCTGTTCAGTACTGCCTTCAACCACTGAAGGTCACCTCACCTTCTGTCTCCTTTCTCTGTTCATTTATTTATTTACTTATTTATCTATTTATTCATTTCCCTATGTTCTCAAAATCTCTGTAAAGCGTCTTTGAGTATATGAAAAGCGCTATATAAATAAAATGTATTCTTATTATTATTATTGTTATCCTGCTGAAAGAGGCCACTGCCATCAGGGAATACCATTGCCATGAAACGGTGTACCTGGTCTTCAGTGATGTCTAGGTAGGTGACATGAGTCAAAATGACGTCCACCATGAATGGCTGGACCCAGGGTTTCCCAGCAGAGCATTGCCCAGAGCATCGCACTCCCTCCACCGGCTTGTCGTCTTCCCACAGGGCATCAGGATGCCATCACTGCCCTCGTGCATCGATGAGCCTTGGGCGCCCAACACCCTGTTGCCGGTTTGTGGTTTGTCCCTCCTCGGACCACTGTAGGTCGGTACTCACCACTGCTGACCGGGAGCACCCCACAAGCCTGGCTGTTTCGCAGATGCTCTGACCCAGTCGTCTGGCCATAACAATTTGGCCCTTGTCAAAGTCACTCGGGTCTTTACTCCTGCCCATTTATCCTGCATCCAACATGTCAACTTCAAGAACTGACTGTTCACTTGCTGCCTAATATATCCCACCCCTTGACAGGTGCCATTGTAACAAGATAATCAATGTTATTCACTTCACCTGTCAGTGGTCGTACTGTTTTGGCTGATCGGTGTACATTGCTAACAGTGATTCCATCTACACTTCTCGTTGCCTCGGTAAAGCAGCCAATTTGAACAAGTACCACTCACAACCCGGTCATTCTCTCTTCCCCCTACTCCCATCGGGCATCAGATACAAAAGCTGAAAGCACATCACACCAGATTCAGAAAAAGCTTCTTCCCTGCTGTCATCACACACTTGGTTGCACCTCTTATAAGCTAGGGACAAAAGACCTACCTTCCAATCTACTTCATTGCAGCCCTTGCACTTTTTTCATCGCACTTTCTCTGTCGCTGTGGCATTATATTCGGCGCCCTCTTTATTTTCTCTTCTGCACATCTTGTTTTCCTCATGAATGGTTTAATCTGCTTGCGTAGCACAAAACATAGCTTTTCACTATATCTTAGTACACATAACAATAAAAACCAGTACTAATACTAAATGTGCATTCCTCTGGCCTTTGCAGGTTTTTCTAGCTTCTTTGTAAACTCATCTCCACCCTTGACGAAGTCATATACAGCATGGAAACAGGCCCTTCTGCCCATCTACTCCATACCAACCATGTTGGCATTCTGGGCTAGTCCCAATGCCCATATTTGGCCCCCACCCTCTGAACCCTTCCTGTCCATATGCATTCCCTACAGTAGCAAGGACCTTATTTCCCCACGTCTCTCTTAGGAACGTTATTAACCATTGGATTTATCAGTGACTGTCTTATCCTAAGGTAGACACAAGAAGGTGGAGTAATTCAGAGGGTCAGGCAGCATCACTGGAGAATGTGGACAGGTACAAGGTGCTGGAGTAACTAAGCTGGTCAGTCAGCATCTCTGGAGAATGTGGACAGGTACAAAGTGCTGGAGTAACTCAGCGGGTCAGGCAGTATCTCTGGAGAAAAGGAATAGGTGACATTTTGGGTCGAGACCCTTCAGATTGAGAGGGAAACGAGAGGTATAGACAGTGAAGTAGAGAGATATAGAATAAATGGGTGAAAGATGTGCAAAAAATGTAACGGTGATAAAGGAAACAGGCCATTGTTAGCTGTTTATTGTTGGAAGGAACTGCAGATGCTGGTTTAAAAATCAACACAAAATGCTGGAGTAACTCAGTGGGACAGGCAGCATCACTGGATAGAAGGAATGGGTGACGTTTCGGATCGAGACCCTTCAAACTGAAGTCAGGGGTGAGGGAGATACATAGATAAGGAAGTGTGAGGTGAAAACAGGACAAAGGATGGAGATTGAGGAAAATGTACAACAGATCATTGTTAGCTGGGAGAAGGTAAAAACAGAGCAAACAGAGATAAAATGTAGTCGGAGATAGGCTCGTCGAAGAACTGGGAAGGGGGAGGGATGGAGAGAGAGAGACTGCAAGGGTTACTTGAAGTCAGAGAGGTCAATGTTCATACCACTGGGCTGTGAGCTGCCCAAGTGAAATATGAGGTGCTGTTCCTCCAATTTGCGTTTGGCCTCACTCTGACAATGGAGGAGGCCCAGGACAGAAAGGTCAGTATGGGAAGGGGAAATAGTGTTCAACAACCGGGAGATCAGGTAGGTTCAGGCGGACTGAGGGAAGGTGTTCAGCGAAATGATCGGCCAGTCTATGTTTGGTCTCCTTACAGCCCTCAGTGGAGAATCCTGCCCCCATCTACCTGATCACAGGCCATCATGACATTACTGATCCCTGGCCTTTTCAACTTCCCCTGACCATTGTTCCTCCCTGTTCATGGATCATCCTTGTGAATGTCCATTTACTTGTGGGACTGGGATAGGGGTGCCAACTATAGCACTCCCAAATACGAGACAAGGAGACGTCACCGCCCCGCGCCCCACGTGACCTCACTCAGCCAGCGGCCATGTGCTCACGCTCAACCAATGGCGGCTGCCCGGGGCGGGAGGCGGGTTGCTACGCAACCTCCATTAGGGGGTGCCTGGGCCTCCGGGCCTACACTGTCTGGGCCTGCACTGTCCAGGCCTGCACTCTCCGGGCCTGCACTGTCCGGGCCTACACTGTCTGGGCCTACACTGTTCCTCGAGCCTAATACGGGACAAGGGCAGTCTTGTATGGAAAAAGCCAATTTAGCCCAAAATACGGGATGTCCCAGCTAATATGGGACAGTTGGCAACCCAAGACTGGGATTTCGATGTGAACCGATGCATCTAATGATATTTAACTAAAAGTATCCGTTTCTCTGTGTGTTAGCTTTCACAGATAAACCCATGATATTCCCTGCTAAAATGGTGGCAGGTCAGCCTGTGAACGTGACCTGCTCCTTCAACACCACGTGTGATGGAACGACACCCAACTTAACCTGGGTCACCCCTGCTGATATACCATCATCAGCCTCACACAGCAAAACTCAGCGGGGTGACACGCTGACATATACTTCTGTTCTGTCCCTGACCCCAGCGCCCAAACATCACGGGCAAGACCTCACCTGCAAAGTCAGATACCCAACTGTCTCATCCAAGCAGAAACTCACACTGACTGTGCAATGTAAGTATGGAGATCGTTTATTGTGCAGGAACAGCAATCATCTATTCGCAGTGCTGGTACTTAAGGTCATAGATGATAGGAGCAGAATTAGACCATTCGGCCCATCAAGTAATTTGTGGGTGGCACGGTGGCACAGCAGTAGAGTTGCTGCTACTTACAGCGAATGCAGCGTCAGGGACCCAGGTTCGATCCCGACTGCGGGTGCTGTCTGTACGGAGTTTGTACGTTCTCCCCGTGACTTGCGACCTGCGTGGGTTTTCTCCGAGATCTTCGGTTTCCTCCCACACTCGAAAGACGTGAAGGTTTGTAGGTTAATTGGCTTGGTAAATGTAAAAATTGTCCCTAGTGTGTGTAGGATAGTGTTAATATGCGGGGATCGCTGGTCGGCGCGGACTCGGTGGGCTGAAGGGCCTGTTTCCGCGCTGTATCTCGAAACTAAACAAAGAACTAGTGTGTGAATGGGTGATCGATGGTCGGCGTGGACTTGGTGGGCCGAAGAGCCCGTTTCCGCGCTGTATCTCTAAAGTCTGAAGTCTTTCATTGAAAGTGCCGCAAAACTGGTTGCTAAATTTTATCTTTTTGCAGATGCCCCCCAGAATCTCTCCATCACTTCCCCCAACAACATGAACAGTTCCTGGGTCAGTGTGAAGGAAGGAAACTCTGCAGCGATCCTCTGCTCCGTCCAGAGTTTACCAGCATCTAACCTGACGTGGCAACATCTCGGTGTCACGCTGAACACAACACGTTCCAGCAGCGAGCTGTGGATGGAGTTTCCTCAGCTGGCACTGCGGGACGCTGGGGTCTATCAGTGTGTGGCACAGAATGAACACGGGACAACAGAGAGGGATGTGACCCTCACTGTAGAATGTGAGTACACACACACTGACACAACTCTCTAATGACAGATGGATTATTGGGCCATGACAGATGCGCGCGCGCACGCGCACGCACACACGCACGCACGCACGCACACACACACACACACACACACACACACACACACAATCTCTCTCACACACACACACACACTCAAAGGCACACACACTCACACACACTCACCCTCACACACTCATTCAAACACACCACACTCTCACTCGCTCTCTCTCACACACTCACCCTCTCTTACACACTCACCCTCTCTCACACACTCACTCACATACACACACACACTCTCTCCACACTCACTCACACACACACTCACTCACACACCTACACTCACACACACTCTCACACACACTCTCACACACATTCACTCACACACGTACACCCTCTCTCACACACTCACTCACATACACACTCTCCCTCTCTCACACACACACATTCTTAGTTTATAGATACACATCGCGGAAACAGGCCCTTCCACCCACCGAGTCCGCGCCGACCAACGATCCCCGCACACTAACACCATCCCACACACGCTAGGGATAATTTTTACATTTACCAAGCCAATTAACCTACAAACGTGTACATCTTTGGAGTGTGAGAGGAAACTGAAGATCTCAGAGAAAACCCACGTAGGTTACGGGGAGAACGTACAGACAGCACCCGTGGTCAGGATCGAACCTGGGTCTCCGGCGCTGCAAGCACTGTAAGGCAGCAACTCTACCGCTGCACCACCGTGCTGCCCCATGTTACCTGTCCAAATGTTTCTGAAATGTTGCGGTAGTCCCAGCCTCAACTACCTCCTCCGACAGCTCATTCCGTACACCCACCACCCTCTGCGTGAAAAAAGTTACCCTTCAGGTTCCTATTAAATCTTCCCTTCCGCTCTCATCTTAAACCTATGTCCTCCGGTCCTTGATTCACCTACTCTGGGCAAGAGGCTCTGTGCGTCTACCCGATCTATTCCTTTCATGATTTTGTACACCTCTATAAGATCTCCCCTCATCCTCCTGCGCTCCAGGGAATAGAATCCGAGCCTGTTCAACCTCTCCCTATTGTCTGAAGAAGGGTCTCGACCCGAAATGTCACCATTCCTTCTCTCCAGAGATGCTGCCTGTCCCGCTAAGTTACTCCAGCTTTTTGTGTCTACACGATTACAATAGTGCCGTCCACAGTGTACGCATACAAGATAAGGGAATAACGTTGAGTGCAACAAAAAGCCAGTAAAGTCCGATCAAAGATAGTACAATAGTAGTTCAGGACTGCTCTCTGGGTAGTGGTAGGATCATTCAGTTGCCTGATAACAGCTGGGAAAGAAACTGTCCCTGAATCTGGAGGTGTGCGTATTCAAACTTCTGTACCTCTTGCCTGATGGGAGAGGGGAGAAGAGGGAGTGACCGGGGGTGAGACTGTTCCCATCTGGCCAATCGATCAAGATCCTGCTGCAATCTTTCTGCCACATCCTGCCCCCTCTCTGTGATGCCTCCAGCTCTCCGATCTGACATCATTGTTCTTTATCTCTCTACACCATCGTCTATATCTCTCGTTTACCTTCTCCCTCACCAGTCTAAAGAAGGGCCTCGGCCCGAAACGTCCTCTGGTCCTCGATTCCCCTACTCTGGGCAAGAGTTTAATACAGAGAAATGTGAGGTGTTGCATTTTGGGATGCCTAACAAGAGCAGGCCCTACACAGTGAATGGTAGGTCTCTGGGGAGCGTTGTGGAGCAGAGGGATCTAGGAGTGCAGGTGCATGGTTCCTTGAAGGTCGAGTCGCAGGTAGATAAGGTGGTCACAAAGGCTTTTGTCACATTGGCCTCCATCAGTCAGAGTATCGAGTAGAGAAGTTGGGAGATCATGTTGCAGTTGTATAAGACGTTGGTGAGACCGCATTTAGAATATTGTGTAAAGTTTTGGGCACCATGTTGTAGGAAACATATTGGCAAGCTTGAAAGGGTTCAGAGAATATTTACGAGGATGTTGCCAGGACTAGAGGGTGTGAGCTATAGGGAGTGGTTGAGTTGGCTGGGTCTCTATTCCTTGGAGCGCAGGAGGATGAGGGGGGATCTTATAGAAGCATATAAGATCACGAGGGGAATAGATCGGGTAGATGCACAGAGTCTCTTGCCTAGAGTAGGGGAATCGTGGACCAGAGGACATAGGTACAAGGTGAAGGGGAAAAGATTTAATAGGAATCTGAGGGGTGACTTTTTCATACAAAGGGTAGTTGGTGTATTGAACAAGCTGCCTGGGGATGTAGTTGAAGCAGGGACTATCCCAACGTTTAAGAAACAGTTGAACAGGTACATGGATAGGACAGGTTTGGAGGGATATGGGCCAATGCGGGCAGGTGGGACGAGTTCAGATGGGGCCTGTTAGCTGGTGTGGGCAAGTTGGGCAGAAGGGCCTGTTTCCACACTATCACCCTATGACTCTAACTCTCGTTGGAAAGAGGAGGAGAACTTCTTCAAAGTAGACATACCTTGCGGATATTTCGCAGTGGAGCAGATGAAGTGTGT
This sequence comes from Rhinoraja longicauda, assembly GCF_053455715.1. Lineage (NCBI taxonomy): Eukaryota > Metazoa > Chordata > Chondrichthyes > Rajiformes > Arhynchobatidae > Rhinoraja > Rhinoraja longicauda. Next base: position 5,992,632 of record NC_135995.1, read on the forward strand.
AGCATAGAACTGCAGACGCTGGTTTAAACCGAAGATAGACACAAAAAGCTGGAGTAACTCAGCGGGTCAGGCAGCATCTCTGCAGAACGTGGACAGGTACAAAGTGCTGGAGTAACTCAGCGGGTCAGGCAGCATCTCTGTGGAGAACGTGGACAGGTACAAAGTGCCGGAGTAACTCAGCGGGTCAGACAGCATCTCTAGAGAGAAGGAATGGGTGATGTTTTTGGTCGAGACCCTTCGTCAGACTGGTTACATTTGTATTTCATCTTCTGTGGCAGAGAATTACCCCTAAGATTCCTATTAAATCTTTCCCCTTCACCTTAAACCTCTGTCCTCTGGTCCTCGATTCCCGTACTCTGGGCAAGAGACTCTGTGCATCTACCCCATCTATTCCTCTCACGGTTTTGTACACATCTATAAGATCATGTTACAGATTAGTTTGTAGTCACGTGTACTGTGAAAAGCTTTTGTTGCGTGCTAACCAAGTCAACCGAAAGACAATAAACATGTCTACAATCGAGCCATTTACAGTGTAAGGGAATAACGTTTAGTGCAAATTAAAGCCAGCAAAGTCCAATCAAGGATAGTCCGAGGGTCACCAATGAGGTGGATAGTAGTTCAGGACCGCTCTCTGGTTGTGGTAGGATGGTTCAAAGTGTTCAAGGTTTATAGACACAAAAAAGCGCTGGAGTAACTCAGCGGGTCAGGCAGCATCTCCGTAGAACGTGGACAGGTACAAAGTGCTGGAGTAACTCAGTAGGTCAGACAGCTTCTCTACAGTAGGGGAGTAGGGGGTCTGGAGTGGGGGAGGTGGGGATCTGGAATAGGGGAGGAGGGGGTCTGGAGTAGGGGAAGAGGGTGTCTGGAATAGGGGAGGAGGGGATCTGGAGTAGGGGAGGAGGGGGTCTGGAGTGGGGGAGGAGGGGGTCGAGCCTGGAGTAGGGGATCTGGAGTGGGGGGTGGAGTAGTGGAGGAGGGGGGTCTGGAGTAAGGGAGGAGGTGGTCCTGGAATAGGGGAGGAGGGGGTCTGGAGTGGGGGAGGAGGGGGTCTGGAGTGGGGGAGGAGGGGGTCTGGAATAAGGGAGGAGGAGGTGGTCCTGGAGTAGGGTTAGGAGGGGGTCTGGAGTGGGGGGGAGGGGGTCTGGGGTAGGGGAGGAGTGGGGAGTAGGGAGTCTGGAGTAGAGGAGGAGGAGGTCTGGTGTGGGGGAGGAGGGGGTCTGGGATAGGGGAGGAGGGGGTCTGGAGTAGGGGAGGAGGGTGTCTGGAATAGGGGAGGAGGGGGTCTGGAGTAGGGGAGGAGGGGGTCTGGAGTAGGGGGTCTGGAGTAGGGGGTCTGTAGTAGGGGAGGAGGGGGTCTGGAGTGGGGGAGGAGAGTGTCTGGAGTGGGGGAGGAGGGGGTCGAGCCTGGAGTAGGGGATGTGGAGTGGGGGTGGAGTAGTGGAGGAGGGGGGTCTGGAGTAAGGGAGGAAGTGGTCCTGGAATAGGGGAGGAGGGGGTCTGGAGTGGGGGAGGAGGGGGTCTGGAGTGGGGGAGGAGGGGGTCTGGAATAAGGGAGGAGGAGGTGGTCCTGGAGTAGGGGAGGAGGGAGTCTGGAGTAGGGGGTCTGGAGTGGGGGGGAGGGGGTCTGGGGTAGGGGAGGAGTGGGGAGTAGGGGGTCTGGAGTAGAGGAGGAGGGGATCTGGTGTGGGGGAGGAGGGTGTCTGGTGTCGGGGAGGATCGGGTTTGGAGCGGAGATGAAGAGTCGGGAGTGGGATGGGAAGGGGGTCTGGTGTAGGGGAGGCTCGTGTGGGGTGTCTGGATTGGGGGACTAGGGTGTGGTGTGGCGAGCATGGGGTTTGAATCGCAGAGTAGGGGTCTGCACTGGGGGGGTGGAATCTGGAGTAGGGGAGGATGGGGTTTGGAGAAGGGGAGGAAGAGTCTGGAGTCGGGGGGGTCTGGAGTCGGGGGAGAATAGAGATGGAGGGTGGGGAGTCTGGAGGGAGGGAAGGCTTGAGTCGGTGGAGTGGAGAGGGAATTTGAGTTCAGTTTAGTTTGGAGATACAGCTTGGAAACAGGCCCTTCAGCCCACAAATCTGTACCGACCAGCAATTCCCACACATTTGGGACAATTTTCCAATTATGCCAAGCCATGTATGTGTGAACCTGTGGATTGGAGTGTGGGGGGAGAACCGGAGATGTATTAAAACTCACACAGGTTACGGGGAGAATGTACAAACTCCGTACAGACAGCAGGACGTAGGTGGACGAGGAGGGAGCGTGCAACGGGGTTGGTGGGTGGAGTGGAGCGAGGGGTGAGGCTGGATAGAGAGTGGTTTGGGATTAGGTGTGTGGGGTGAGGGTGCAGGGCGAGGGTGGTGGGGAGGAGAGAGTGGGGTGGGGGAGGATTGAGAGTGGGGTGAGTGTGGAAGGAGCGTGGAATTTGGGAGGAGGGAGCACGGGGTGGGGGAGAGGAGGGAGTGTTGTGTTGTGGGGGAGTGTAAAGTGGAATTAGGTGGTAGTCTGGAGGGGAGGCTGAAGTAAGCGAGAGGGAATGCAAGGGGAGGTGTCCGGGAGAGGGCTGGACAACTGGGATCACCAGAGACTGGTGTTGCCGTGCTCTTCGGTCTCCTTCCATCCTACAGAGCTACTGGATTATTTCCCCACTCCACCCACTGTCTGTCCACACTTTATTACAGATCCAGCCTCCGTACCAACTGAGGAACCCCAGGAAACAACACCCGAACCCCGGGAGGGTTTGTCCATTGTCCCAGAGCCTGATACAAGCTCATGTATTGATAGAGGGATCATTGCAACAGGGTCTTGAACCATATCTTTGTGCTCGTGGGGAAAGAGTAGGGTCAGGGGAACTGAGAGAAATATTGACATGAAGGGGGGGGGGGGTGGAGTAGGAGTTGAGGGAATCTAGAGCGAGAGGGAGGTGATCGTCTGGAATGGAGAGGAGATAACCACTGGAGCAAGTATGTCCAATGAAATTAGTTATGTGCAGTTTTAAATGAAACTCTTTCTTCATAACTTAATCATACATTTTGTGGCCATTGTTCTTTTATTCAATAGAATTGGGATGCGTAAGGAAAAAGCAAAATAGAAAAAACAAAACAAAACATTTTTTCTTTGTGTTGTAAAAAGTATTTCTGTTCAATAACCTTTCTATAAATAGCAGAATATACTCATGATAGGCCTGACATTGTACATGTGGTCCAAGAACACATGAATGTAGCGCATCGCATATGCGCATTTGGCGTGCACACCTTTTTTTGCTGAAAAGTTGCATTACGTGCCATATTATGAAGTTTGATGTAAAATTCTGAATTTTGCACATCATTATTATGAATTTGTAAAATCAAATGTTGGGAGGTCTGCATGGATGGGAACCCTGGAGTTGGGAGGCTGGAATACGGGGGGAGGGATTCAATGCAAGAGGCCCCATGTAAGGGAAAGCTGGAGTCTGGAGTGAAGGGAGGCAGGAGTACGGGGGGGGTTACAAGGGGAAGTGTCCCATGGAAGGGAATGCTGAAGTCTGGAGTGAGGGGCAGCAGTAGGAAGAGGGGGGAATGCAAGGGGAGGTGTCCCGTGGAAGGGAACACTGGAGTCGAGTGCGGGGAGGCTGAAGTACGAGGGAGGGGGGAATGCAAGAGGAGGTGTCCAATTCATCCTGACTCAGGCTGGGGGAGTGACGTGGAGTGACAGACATTTCCAAGGGAGTGTGGGTGAAGGGAGACTGGATGATGCTGCTATCTGCACAGATCCAATCCTCTAATTCCCAAACTCTCCTCCCAGTCGATGAGCTGTTGTGGTGTTGCCACGCTCCCGTGTCTCTATTTCTTTATTCCAGTTCTCCAGATGTCCACGGAGGAACAGGCCCATGGATCATCGACTGGAGAATCCACCCAGGAACCGTCTTCTGTCCCAGTGGGAGACACATCCTCAGGTACCAAGCCCCCTCACACATTATCACTTGTCCTCATTGACCATGTAGCCAGCTTTTGGAGGTCAGTATTGTTCTGCAATGGCGGACAATACTCCTGGGATTGAGATTGGTTCAGGGAACCACATGGAATTTGTGGGTGAAGTAGATTTAAATGGTTAGTGGGGTGGATTGGAGGCCTCTGAGATGGATTATGATCTGGGGTTCAGAGCAGGGCTGGATTGTGATTGAGGAATAGACCAGAGCAAAACAACAGCTGGTGTTATGGGCCTGAAGGAGATAAATGGCATAAAGAATGAGAAATATGATATTCACGAGATGAGTGGGAAGTGTCTGACCTGAAGAGAAGTGGAGCTTTAGGTTTATTATTGTTACTTATCCAGAGGTACTATCTCATCAAATGGCACAACATTTAACATTGACAATATTACACATGGATATAACCAAGCCAAATGCAAAAGGTAAAGAGAAAAGAAAAACATGCAGAATATTGTTCTCAGCATTGTACCTTTACTGTCCCAGAGTAAAATTGCAATGCTGCAGTGAGGTAGGTTGGAGTATCGGGACAGTTCCCTCGCTCTTGGAAAGACCATTCAGAAGTCAGATAACAGAGGCAAAGTAGTTGTTACTGCGACTGGAGTTGTGTGTTTACAAGTTGCTGGATCTTCTGGACAACGGGAGCAAGGAGAAGGCACTGGATTATATTGTCTGCTTTCCAGAAGCAGCTTCAGTGTAGATGGAGTCAATAGTGGGGAATCTGGTCTGTGCGGTGAACTGGGCTACATCCACAACTCCGCATTTCCTTACTATCTAGGGCAGAGCTATTCCCAAACCAATATGCCATGCAACATGACAGTATGATTTCTATGGTACATCTGTACAAGTTAGTAAGAGATGTTTGACACTTGCCTGATTTCCTCGGTCACCTGAGGAAATAGAGGGCTTGGTGTGCTTTTCTGGCTGTTGCATCAATGTGGTCGGACCACTATAGTTTGTTGGTAATATTTATGGCAACAATCTTGAAGCTCTCAACCACTTCCACGTAAACTCCATTGATGCCAATTGGGTCATGTACTCCATCACACCTCCTGATGTCTTGCTGACATTGAGGGAGAGGTTGTTGTCTTAACTCCATGTTACTAAGCTCTTTATCTACTGCCTGCACATGAGTGCCATCTGTAAACCTGAAGATGGAGTTAAAGCAGAACTTGGTTGCACAGTCTTCAGTGTACAGGGCCACAGTTAGCGACAGGGAAGGCATACTTGCAGGACACCAGTGTTGGGAATTATGGTGGAGGATGTGTTGTCACCTATTCTAATCTAAATTTACGTGCATTAATGGGAAGAGGGTATCTAGAGAGAGAATAATGACCCTCAGAAACCATCTGTCTGTCGACCAGGAGATGGGCACGAGTATTTCCCCTGTTTTTACGATGGTGAAAGACATGAAAAGTGGGAACTTGGTGCAGTTAAAGGTGATGTCTGAATGACAGTCCATATGTCAGTGATGCTGGACGTCCTTAGGCATATGAACCTAATAAATCTCCCGGGCCTGATCAGATATATCCGAGGATACTGTGGGAAGCTGGGGGAGAAATTGTAGGATCATCGTTAGACATGGGTGAGGTGCCGGGTGACTGGTGAGTGGCTGACATTGCACCTCTATTTAAGATGGGCTGCAAGGAAAAGCCATAGAACAGAACCTGAAATCAGTGGGAGGTAAGTTGCTGGAGAGGATTCTGAGGGATATGGAGGTTAGATTGCAAGAAATCTAGGGAGAACTAATGGACTGGAATCAGATTTCTTTTTGTGGTAGGAAGCAGAGGGTGGTGGTGGAAGGTTGTGTTTTTTTTGACTGGGAGTCCTGCTCAGGGGTTTGTGCTGGGCCCAAAACTGTTTGTGGTTTATATGAAAGATTTAGATGAGAACGTACAAGGCATGATTAGTAAGTTTTCGGATAATACTCGAATCAGTAAGTCATATCGTGGATGGTGAAGCTGGTTATCACAAGGCAGCAGGAGCTTGTTGAGCTGTGCAAGTGCACCCTGGAATGGAGAATGACGTTTGATGCAGATAAGTACAAGGTGGTGCATTTTCCGAAGTCAAGTCAGGAACTTCACAGTGAACGGTACGGCACTGGGGAGTGTTAGAGAGCAGCAGGATTTTGTTCCCTGTCAGTGGCGACATGGGTAATCTTTCTGTAACCACCCAACCTCCTGCTCCCTGCCTCCCACTCCAACCCTACCCCCCACGCACTCGTTCCCACCTCCTCCTCACCCTGCCCCCACCTCCAACATCCTACACAGCTCCTTCACTCCCCCCCGCCTCCCCCTCTCCCCAGACCCACCTCCCTCCTTGTCTACCCCCCTCCCCTTACCCTCGCCTCCCCCTCTACCCCCTTGGGGAGAGGAGGGAGCACGGGGTGAGGTTATATGGAGAGTGGCTTGGGGAAGAGGGAGTCTAGGGTGGAGTGCAGAGATGGGGAGGAGGGTGTGGTGTTGGGGCAAGTGTAAAGTGGGATTAGGAGGGAGTCTGGAGTGGGGGAGAGGGAATGCAAGGGGAGGTGTCAGGATACACGGTGCAGGAGAGGGCTGGACAATTGGGGTTACCAGAGACTGGTGTCGCCACGTACTTCGGTCTCCTTCCATCCCACAGAGCTGCTGCATTACTTCCCCACTACACCCACTGTCTGTCCACACTTTATTACAGATCCAGCCTCCGTACCAACTAAGGAACCCGGGAGTGGAGGGAGGAGGGGTTTGGAGTGGAGGGAGGAGGGGTGTGGAGTGGAGGGAGGAGGGGTCTAGAGTGGGGGCAGGACAGGCCCTGGAGTGGAAGGAGGAGGGGATTTTTGGGATGGGGTCTGGATTAGGGGTAGCAATTGGTCTGGTGTGGGGGTGCAGGGGGTCTTAATTGGGGGGAGGAGAGGGTGTGGAGTGGATGCAGGGGGTCAAGAGTGCTGGGAGGTTGGGAATGGGGGGATGGATGGGGTCTGAGTGCGGTGAGGAGCGAGTGTGAGGTGGAGAAATATCCAGATTTGGGAGGGAGGCGGTGGAGGGATTGTGAGATGGGGAGGACAGTTTGTGTGAATGGGGGAGGAGGGAATGGGGGGAGGAACCGGTCTGAGGAGGGAGTGTCGGTTGGAGGACGAGGGAGTGAGTGAGGAGGGAGTGTGGGGTGGGGGCAAGAGGATGTGTGAGGTTGGGCAAGAGGGAGTGTGGGGTGGGGGCAAGAGGATGTGTGGGGTGGGGGGAGGAGGGAGTGTGGGGTGGGGGTAGGAGGGAGTGTGGGGTGGGGGAGGAGGAGTGTGGGGTGGGGGAGGAGGGAGTGGGGTGGGGGTAGGAGGGAGTGTGGGGTGGGGGGAGGAGGAGTGGGGTGGGGGTAGGAGGGAGTGTGGGGTGGGGGGAGGAGGAGTGGGGTGGGGGAGGAGGGAGTGGGGTGGGGGTAGGAGGGAGTGTGGGGTGGGGGTAGGAGGGAGTGTGGGGTGTGGGGGAGGGAGTGTGGGGTGGGGGTAGGAAGGAGTGTGGGGTGGGGGGAGGTTGGGGTGTGGGGAGGAGGGAGATGGGTGGGAATCTGTTGGAGGGAGAGGATCCCAGGGAGAGTGGGCAAGTAGGAATATATGGAATATATATCATTGTGTGACAAGTGATGGCTGCTGGAAGGCTGTGAGATTGAAGATTGAACATGTGTCAGATGGTCAGCTCTCCTCGACCCTCGCGATCAGTGATTTCCGCACTGACGTGCGTCTGCAGCTACATCCCGGTTCACCCTGACACAACAGAGCCGCAGGACCACTGCCCTGTGTAGCCGCCCAGTGAACACACCATGTCCACACGAGGACTGCACCAGAGTGTGCAGCCAATCGTCATTGGGATTTAACTGTGGACTTTCTGTTGGCAGTGGACATGGGCAAGGTGACCGAGTGGAATGACATTTCAGACTCAAACTACAAGATGTCTCTCCCTCTCCCTCCCTTCCCCCCTCCCTCCCTCCCTCCCTCCCTCTCTCTCCCCTCTCTCCCTCTCTCTCTCCCTGTTTCCTGCAAAGACTATACCTTACTTCAAATTCCTCCATCTACGCCACATCTGCACCCAAGATGAGGTGTTCCCTGGCACGACATCTGAGATGTCCTCATTCTTTAGGGAACCCCCCTTCCAACGTAGATGAGGCTCTCACACGGGTTTCCTCGGTACCCCGCAGCTCTGCCCTTGCTCCCCCTCCCCAAGTCGCAACAAGGACAGAGTTCCCCTAGTCCTCACCTCTCCCCCAGCAGTTGTCGCATATAGCCCATAATCCTCTGACATTTTCGCCACCTCCAACGGGATGCCACCACTAGCCACATCTTCCCACCTCTGGGACAGTCAGAGTGTCAAGGGCTGAGACAGGGTTCAATAAAGTTTCCTCAGACATGTCGAGGCCCCTTTTCAGTGGAGAGCAAAGCTTGATCTACTGTTAGCAAATAGGGAAGAGAAAGTGACTGAAGTGTTCATGGATGAACCTTTTGGTACGGGCTACCACTGTTCTATTCGCTTTAAGATATTTATAAAGACAGGGCAGGCCAACGAGTTAACATTCTGAATTGCAAGGCCAACTTTGGTGGTATCAGTGAAGACCTTGCTAAATTTCATTGGTGTAGGTTGTTTGCAGCAAAAGAATGTCTGGAATGTGGAATGTTTAAAGACTTCAAGACTTGCGCATTCCTGTTAGAGTGAAGGGCAAGGCAGGTGAGAGTAAGGAAGCTTTGATAACGAGGGAAATTGAGGTTCTGGTCAGGTAAAAGGAGGCGGGGGCAGGTGGGGGAAGCCGGGATCAAGAGTATCCCTGGAGGTGTTTCGGGAACTGAGGAGCATACTTAAGAAGGAAATCAGGGGAGCAAAAATGGGTGCGGAGAAGGGGGCACCTTGATCCTCACGGCAGGTCGGGTGGAAGGGCCTGTTTCCACGGTGAATGACTGACGTGGGAAAGGAACACATTAGAAAAGAGAGAGCAGGGAAGACATCGTCTCAGCCACATTCAACCTGACTCTGATCTCCTTGTTGATGTTGGGCTATTGTATTCAGATGAAGAGGACCAGTGGATTGAGATAAAGGTGACAGTGGAAGGGGAGATGACTGAGGAAGATGTGATGGAAGCTCTCCGTGCAAAGGTGAGAAAATAGTACGAGGTGGAGGGAGAGAGGGACAGATCTCCCTCACTGTCTGCCCTCACTGAAGGGAGCAGCTCCCTTACCCTCCATATTTCCTCAGTATTTTCATTCCCCTTGTTCCCCTCTCTCTCCCCTCATCCCCCTCTCTCCCTCATCCCCTTCACTCTCCCCACATCAGCCTCTCTCTCTAGCCTCCTCCCCACTCTCTCCCCCCCTGTCTCCCTGTCCTCAGTTCCCCTCTCTCTCCACCCCCTCTCACTCTCCCTCCTCCCTCCATCCTCTCTCTTCTCTCCCTATCCCCTCTCGCTCTCTCTCTTTTTCTCATTTCCCCTCCCCCCCCCACTCGCTCCCCCCTCTCTCCCTTCATCCCCACTCTTGCAGTTACTCACCTTTGCTTTTCTCTGGGCTTCAGCTGAAGGAGATGTATGATGACCCGGACCCTGAGATTGAGCGAGTGCCGTGAGGGAGGAACCTGCGGTGGACTGACGGGGACCCAGCTGTCAACGCCCCGTCCTGTCAACGCCCCGCCTCTCGCTCGCCTTGTCCACAGCGATTCCATCCTGGGGGTGAGCTACATTATCATATCATATCATATATATACAGCGCGGAAACAGGCCTTTTCGGCCCACCAAGTCCGCGCCGCCCAGCGATCCCCGTACATTAACACTATCCTACACCCACTAGGGACAATTTTTTACATTTACCCAGCCAATTAACCTACAAACCTGTACGTCTTTGGAGCTGTACATTGTTGCTGCACCGCTGCTGCTTCTGCCTCTGCAGCAGGGAGTGGGGACGCTCGCTGCTGCTGCGTTTGAGTTTATTATTGTCACCTGTACCGAGGTGCAGTGAAAAGCTTTGCTTTGCATGCTATATATCAATACTATAATACGAGATATAAATATAATCAGCTCACACTCAAGTACAACGGATAGTGCAAAAGAAAGATACCAAGTGCAGAGTATAGTTCTCAGCATTGTAGCAAACAAGTTCCACAGACAGACTCCAATGTCCACAGTGGGGTAGAGGTGAATCCAACAGTGCCCTAGCTTATGGAAGGACCATTCAGAAGCCTGATAATGGTGGGGAAGATGTTGTTCCTGAGTCTGGTGGTCCGCACTTCTGTTTAATCTGTTGGGTCGGAGAAGGGAGAAGGAATGACCCGGTGGGACAAGTCTTTGATCATGTTGGCTGCTTTTCCGAGGCAGTGTGGTGTAGATGGAGTCAATGATGGGAAGTCTGGTCTGTGTGATGGACTGGGCTACATCCACAACTCTGCAATTTCTAACAGTCTTGGGCAGAGCTGTTCCCAAACCAAGCTGTTATGCAACCCAACAGTTCGCTTTCTATGATACACCTGGAGACGTTTATAAGAGTCACTGGAGACAGTTCAAATTTCCTATCTCTGCAATGACTCAACATCACTAAAGACAAGATTTTTTAAAAAACTTTTTTCATTGGGCTCCAATCCTGTGTGAATGAATCTATTTCTTTCTGACAAATGCAGAAATAAGGAAAGTCTCTGGCTCAGCTGTTTGTGGGAAAGGAGTTCTGCTCTTCATGGTTAATGGGGAAAGGTATTTGAGCTAGTGAGGAAGGTGCCTGGACAGGTAGTGGGAGCAGTGGAGGGGAGGGGTGATGTTGAGTGGGACCTGAGGGGCTGGTTAGAGAGGGTGGGAGAGGAGCAGCAGAGTCCATGGTGAGGGTCGAGCTCTCACAACCATTCACACTCCAACTCATATTCCCTCCATCTAACGCAATTCCATCTCATTTACACTCTCTCCACCACACACTCACACCATCAGTCTCCACCTCTCATACACCCTCCATCTCTCACACACCCTCCATGAAGTTGCAAGAATAACACCATTATTAACTTCAAGCTAAGTTTAATGAGCACGGGGATGCAAGGTTACAGACCAAAACGCAGCTCCTCAACAAGATGACTCCCCTGAGTAACACGCATGCGCGAGATAACTTCTTGCAGGAACGGTTCTGCGAACACTCGACATGGACTGTGAATAGTGACTGATCTGCAACACACCCTCCATCACACACACAAGCACACCATCACACACACCCTCCATTGCGCACACACCCTCCATCACGCACACACCCTCCATCACGCACGCACCCTCCATCACACACACACCCTCCATCACACACACACCGTCCATCACAAACACACCCTCCATCACGCACACAACCCATCACACACACCCTCCATTACGCACACACCCTCCATCACACACACCCTCCATTACGCACACACCCTCCATCACGCACACAACCCATCACACACACAACCCATCACACACACCCTCCATCACAAACACACCCTCCATCACGCACACAACCCATCACACACACACCCTCCATCACACACACAACCCATCACACACACACCCTCCATCACACACACACACCCTCCATCACACACACACCCTCCATCTCACCCCCCCCCCTCTCCCCACCACGCATCTGCTCTCCCCACTTTCCCCTTTGCACACTCACCTGATCTGCAACTTCTTTTCTCGGGCAGTGGTGTGTACATGGGACGAGCTGCCAGTGGAATGATTGAGGCGGATACAATAGCTACTAAAAGACGTTTGGACAGCTACATGGATAGGAAGGGTTTAGAGGGGCTAATTATGGTCAAATGGGGTGAGTTTCGATGGACATTCTGGTTGGCGTGGACGGGTTGGGCCAAATATTCTGTTTGGCTTCTGTGTTGCTCTACAACACTTTATCCACACAGACCGACATGCACACGCATGCCTGAAAACACACATACACACACTAACCACATACACACAACATACAAATAACTGAGCACAGACATACCGACGCTCAGTACAAACCATCCTGACTGCACGCAGATACACTATCCACACCCACTCAGACACAGGCACTCTCACACACGCATTCCTGACCACACACAGATGTACTGGAACACACACACACTGTCTCTCTCACTGCTGACCACACACAGACACAGTATAACCCAACACACCTCACTACTGACCGCACACAGATGCACTGTAACCACACACTCTTGGACTCAGACACACAAGCACTGACAATGTGCACACTGACAATGTGCCAATGTATTTTGACCACTCACACATGTGCACACCCATAGATGACAGGAACACTAATTCTACCACAGATCATCCTTCGTCTGTGCCTCTTCTTCCCTCAGTCTCCATCATCTGCCACATCTCCCGCCTCACCCACTCCTTCCCTTCCACACTTCTTCCCACAGGCTGCTTTCCCGGCGTCCTGCATTCTCTCACTCTCCTCCATCACGAACTCCCCACATTCTCCCTTTTACCCCAATCTCCTCCTCCCGACTGCACTGCTTGCTCTGCAGCTGTACTGGGTCTCCCCACTCCCCCTTCTCACCAGCCCCTGCCTCACCCACCACCTCGCTCTCTTCCCTCCCTAACTTTCCCTCCAATCCGCCCTCTGCTTTACCATGCTGATAAGTGTGGCATTGATAGGATAGACAGTGGCATTGACAGGGTAGACAGTGGCATGGACAGGGTAGACAGTGGCATGGATGGGGTAGACAATGGCATTGATAGGGTAGACTGGCATGGATAGAGTAGACAGTGGCATGGATGGGGTAGACAGTGGCATTGACAGGGTAGACTGGCATTGACAGGGTAGACAGTGGCATTGACAGGGCAGACAGTGGCATGGATAGGGTAGACAGTGGCATGGATGGGGTAGACTGGCATGGATAGGGTAGACAATGGCATGGATGGGGTAGACAGTGGCATTGACAGGGTAGACAGTGGCATGGATGGGGTAGACAGTGCATGGATAGGGTAGACAGTGGCATGGATAGGGTAGACAGTGGCATGGATGGGGTAGACTGGCATGGATAGGGTAGACAGTGGCATGGATGGGGTAGACAGTGGCATTGACAGGGTAGACAGTGGCATGGATGGGGTAGACAGTGCATGGATAGGGTAGACAGTGGCATGGATGGGGTAGACAGTGGCATGGATGGGGTAGACAGTGGCATGGATGGGGTAGAAAGTGGCATGGATAGGGTAGACAGTGTGAACTTTTTCTGAGGGTGCAAATAACAGTTACTAGGGAACATTGCTTTAAGGATGGAGGGGCAAAGTTTAATGGAGATGTATGGGCATGTTTGTACACTGAGGTTGGGTGCCTGGAACTGTTGCCAGGGCTGGGTATGGACCCAGATATGGTGGTGGTGCTTAAGAGACTTGAAGTGGGCATAAGGATGTGCAAGGAATTGAGATATATGAAATATGTGCCGGCAGACAAGAGTTTAGTCTCGGCCTCGTGTTCAGCACGGACGTTGAGGGCCGAAGGGCTTGTTCCTGTGCTGTACTGTTCTATGATGTTCAATGAGACTCGGCTTTCCCAACCTTCGCTGGGGAAGGGACGGCGCTGGCCTCAGTCAGTGGAGAGTGTTGTGGAATCATCCCCAGCGCGGTGACACACTGATGTGGAGCCGTGCCCGTGAGGAAGGAGAGATCATCCGGTGAGATTTTAACGATGGACAGGGGCGGAGGAAAGCAGAGTCCAGAGCGGCAGCGCGGGTTTAAAGGCCGGAATAATGAGACCGTCTGCAACACGCTTTAGTACTTGAATATTATTTACTGTAAAGCCAATGATTTATATTGCTTTTGTCTAATGTGTGTGCTCAATAAACCTGGAACCGCTTGACAGCAAGTTTCTGAAAGCGTGGTCTTCCTTTATCATCTGAATAATATGTGGGTGTTTGGTGCCAGAGGAGGGAGGTGAGGCGGGTACAATAACAAGGTGCATAGATAGAACAGTATAGCACAGGAACAACAAGGGAATAGATAGGGTGAACGCAAAAAATCGACCCGGATAAGCTAATCAAGAAACAGGGACATAGGTTCAAGTTGAGAGGGGAAACGTATTCACACAGAACAGTATAAAACACGGGCAAGGCCACGGTCTGAGAGTTGCGGGCTCCGGGGCTGTGAAGAAGATAGGTGGGATACTCGCCTTCATGGGCGGCGGCGTAGAATGCAACTAGTTCCACGTTGGTACAACTTTAGAAAGCTTGATCAGACCTCAGCTGGTGCACTGCGAGCAGGTCTGGTCACCACACGACTGAGGGCACAGATTCACCAGGATGGTACAAACACAGTGGGTATCAAAAAGAGTGAGAGACAGGGACTGGGATATGCTTCCCCTGTGGGGCAGAGTAAACTAATGGGTAACAAACAGGGATTCAATATTACGAGGGTGATTGGTGGGACAGATAGCCGTAAACTTCACAAAAGCAACAGTGGCTAAAATAAGAGGACAGGACAGTTTGAAAGGATGCGATTGGAGGTTTGGAGGACATGTTTATGGTGGAGACATAACATGCGAACAGGCCCTTTGGCCCACCGAGTCTACTCTGACCATCGATTACCATTCATATGAGTTCTGTTAGCCCACTTTTTCATCCACTTCCTACACAAATTGGGACAATTGACACAGGACCTGGAGGAAATCCATGTTCTCACAGGGAACGTGCAAACTCCACACCGATCGCAACCAAGGTCAGGATTGAACCTAGGTCTTTGGCACAGTGAGGTAGAAGCGCTACCAGCTGCACCACAGTGCTGATATGAAGGGAGGTTTTCCCCAGAGAGTGGTTGAAATCTGGAACTCACTGGTTTAGGTTTTTGTTCATTGTTGTCTTGTGCACAGAGATACAGTGAAAAGCTTTACATTACTTGCTCTCCAATCAGATCTAATAATGTACATGAATGCAATCAAGTCAAATTCAAGTACAACAGGTAGAGCAAAGGGGAAGATATTTGGTGCAGAATGTAGTTTTCACCATTGTAGCGCACCAGTTCTATAGACACAGTGTGATTGAGGTGAATTGGACAGTGCACCAGCAGATGGGACCTTCTTTGTTCTCGTCGCCACCGCACCCCGCCCCCCCCCCCCCCCCCCCGATCCCTCTTTATTCTAGCCATCCCCCCACGCTGTGTTGCTTTCTGTTCTCTCTGCGGCACGTCCCCCTCTGACCTCCAGCACCCACTGCGTGCTCCGCACGGCCTCTGGCATCCACCATGGCCCATCTGCCCTGCGGCACTCATGTGGGCTGGATCGGAGCAGGGAGAAGAAAGAATGATTGGGGTGAAATCAGCCTTTGATTATGTTGGCTGCTTTCCCGAGGCATCGTGCAATGTAGATAGAGTTGATGGTGGGTAGACTGGTCTGGGGGATGGACTGGGCTGTATTTACTGAGGAGGAGGAGGTTGAGGCAAGGTCTCTCAAAACATTTTAAAGCGTGCAGGTGCATACTTGAATCACCAAGCCGGGGGAGGCAACAGACCAATATTCTGAAATGGGATTACTCCGCATGCGTGGAGCTATTAAATTAGGTTTACAGAGCCCAAAGTATGTGTTGACAAGGATACCAGAGTTAATACCAGGCTCTTGTTGTATCTCAAGTCCCAGTGACATCCTCGTCAATCCATCTGAACCCTCTCCAGCTTAATTACATCCTCCCCATAGCATGGCGTCCATAACTACACGCAATACTCATCCAACATTGAAGAGTCCAGCATAGTAATTAACAGGCGCTTTGGCCCACAATGCCTGTGCCAAATTTGGTGCCAAGCCCAACTCTTAAACGCCTGCAAACAATTAATATCCATCCTTTCTCTGCATATCCATATGTCCATTCAAAAGTCTCAAACACCATTAACATATGTGCATCCAATGCCATCACTGGCAGTACATTCCAGGTACCCACCACATTCTGTAAACATCCTGCCCCGCACATCTCCTATAAACGTTTCCCCTCCACTTTAAAGCTCAGTCCAAGTGAGGTTTCACCAACAAGTGTCTTTTAAATGCTGCTGCCATGGATGTCTGAACAGCTCGTTTCATATAGTTGCGCATGAACGTTGCCCCTCAGTTTTCTATTAAATCCTTCCCCCTCACCTTAAAACTATGTCTTCTTGTTCTTGATTTCCCTACCCTGGGTAAAAAAAATCTCTGTTCGTTCACCCAATCAATTCCCCTCATGATTTTATACACCTCCATATTACCTCAGCCTCCTGCTCTCCAAGGAATCTAAGCCTAACCTACCCAACCTCTCCCGATACCTCAGACCCTCGAGAACTGGCACATTGTGGTGGGGAAGATGCTGGAGTCAATTATAAAAGACGAAATTGCTGAGCATTTGGATAGCAGTAACGGGATCATTCCGAGTCAGCATGGATTTACGAAGGGGAAATCATGCTTGACAAATCTACTGGAATTTTTTGAGGATGTAACTAGGAAAATTGACAAGGGAGAGTCAGTGGATGTGGTGTACCTCGACTTTCAGAAAGCCTTCGACAAGGTCCCACATAGGAGATTAGTGGGCAAAATTAGGGCACATGGTATTGGGGGTAGGGTACTGACATGGATAGAAAATTGGTTGACAGACAGAAAGCAAAGAGTGGGGATAAATGGGTCCCTTTCGGAATGGCAGGCAGTGACCAGTGGGGTACCGCAAGGTTCGGTGCTGGGACCCCAGCTATTTACGATATACATTAATGACTTAGACGAAGGGATTAAAAGTACCATTAGCAAATTTGCAGATGATACTAAGTTGGGGGGTAGTGTGAATTGTGAGGAAGATGCAATAAGGCTGCAGGGTGACTTGGACAGGTTGTGGGAGTGGGCGGATACATGGCAGATGCAGTTTAATGTAGATAAGTGTGAGGTTATTCACTTTGGAAGTAAGAATAGAAAGGCAGATTATTATCTGAATGGTGTCAAGTTAGGAGGAGGGTGAGTTCAACGAGATCTGGGTGTCCTAGTGCATCAGTCAATGAAAGGAAGCATGCAGGTACAGCAGGCAGTGAAGAAAGCCAATGGAATGTTGGCCTTCGTAACAAGAGGAGTTGAGTATAGGAGCAAAGAGGTCCTTCTACAGTTGTACCGGGCCCTGGTGAGGCCACACCTGGAGTACTGTGTGCAGTTTTGGTCTCCAAATTTGAGGAAGGATATTCTTGCTATGGAGGGCGTGCAGCGTAGGTTCACTAGGTTAATTCCCGGAATGGCGGGACTGTCGTATGTTGAAAGGCTGGAGCGATTGGGCTTGTATACACTGGAATTTAGAAGGATGAGGGGGGATCTTATTGAAACATATAAGATAATTAAGGGATTGGACACATTAGAGGCAGATAACATGTTCCCAATGTTGGGGGAGTCCAGAACAAGGGGCCACAGTTTGAGAATAAGGGGTAGGCCATTTAGAACGGAGATGAGGAAGAACTTTTTCAGTCAGAGGGTGGTGAAGGTGTGGAATTCTCTGCCTCAGAAGGCAGTGGAGGCCAGTTCGTTGGATGCTTTCAAGAGAGAGCTGGATAGAGCTCTTAAGGATAGCGGAGTGAGGGGGTATGGGGAGAAGGCAGGAACGGGGTACTGATTGCGAGTGATCAGCCATGATCGCATTGAATGGCGGTGCTGGCTCGAAGGGCTGAATGGCCTACTCCTGCACCTATTATCTATTGTCTATTGGCATAGCAGAAACAATTACTGCCTCACAGCACCAGAGACCCGGATTTGCGTTCTGCAAGGGATTTGTACGTCTTACTGTAACTGTGTGGGTTTCTCCTGGGTACTCCCGTTTTCTTCAAGATTGCCCAAAATATACAAGTGTGTAGATGAATTGCGATCTGTAAAATTGCTCTTGTAGTGTTGGGAATGGATATGAAAGTGGGAAAACATAGAACCTGTGAGAACCGGTGATCAATGATTGAATGGACTAGTTAGGCTGAGGGGTCTGTTTCCATGCTACATTGCTAAAACTAAAAAATGAATAAAACTGAAACATCCTCCATCTTCTCTGCACTTTTTACAGCTTGCAACAGGGTGACCAAAATTGAACACAATACACCACTTTAACAAACTGCATAGGCCCCCCAAAGCCTTTCTTTTCTGCAATATTCCCCAGGATGAAACACGGTCATTTGAAATGAAATGTACAGAGCGACCTTTTGGTCCAAGTCTACACAAAGTGGTAACACATAAAGATAAGGAAATGTTGCACCCAACGGGCTTATGACTGGCTCACGGGAGGGGGTATGCGCGGTCTGAATGGACGAGAAACGCCATAAAAGAACATGTCGGGCGCCTTTCCAGGAACAGAGAACTCCAGCCTCGAACGGTGTCAGGTGAACATCAGGATACGATCCGGACGCGTGCTCTGCTGTGTACATGGGGTTTGCGAGTGCATACGGGGATACATGAGTCTATGTGATGGCTCTCGCGGCTCGAGCTTGTGGCGGCCACCCTTCCCTTGTCCAACGATAATACTCCAGTCCGAATGTATACCAACTCCTGGGCGATTGCCAACGGTATGGCCGAGTGGTACATCTCCAGCGGTACATCTCTTCAGTGTCAGTGCACGCAATGCAGCCCAGCTTCCGTAGCAGAGCAATCACATCAATGCAGCTCAGTAGCAGTCCGCTAACATAATGTCACAGTTTACTAATCCAGCGCAGTAGCAGCAAGTTCAATTGTACTGTCTCAATGCCTTGAGTGCAGAAAGCCCACACCAGTGCAGCTCGGTGCTAAGTGCCACCTTGGTCAGTCTGATGCAGTTTGTCCACTCCAATGCAAGGCATTTATTTCCCAAAGCAGCCCACCTATGTTGATGCAATTTGCCACTTCGCGAATGCAGGACCGCCTCTCCCAGCGTAATCTGGTTGAGCCAACGCCATGCAGCTGCACTGGGGGGCGGGGGTGGGGGGGCTGCTTCTCCCAAATGCGGCCTAGAGCGACTCTCTCCCATTGTAGTCATCAAGGCAGCTCAGCTGAATTGATGCATGCCCCCCCCCCTTACAAGCACTGGTCTCTGCAAATCCGCGAATGCTATATTCATCGAACAAACCCCCATCCCTTGCACGGTCTTCCCATGATGGGGGGGGGGGGTGTGAAGGGGGTGAAGCAGGGAAAAGAGGGGTGGGTAGATTACAGGTCCCAACACCAACAGTCGCAGTCATGCGGTCAGGCAATTACGATGAACACCAGGACGAAAGTGCCAGCCTAAACTCAGAGGTCGCTGGCAGCTGCCGGGTGATGAGCCTGAGATTGGGCGGCGGTTTGTGCAGTGAGCAAGGCACCAGCCAGTCCAAGGCGGACTCTCAACCCCACCACCGCCAATCCCCGGCGTTGGCGCCCGTCGTCCCCACTGCCCCTTCCACCCTTCTGCACGCCCGCCAGTATATCTCGGAGCGAAGCTCAGCGCCACTCTGGGGCAATCAATGCAAGTGCGGTTCCATCAGGCCGCAGGGCAAGACTTCTCGTCCTTCCTCCCTCCTCCTCCTGCTCCCCTTCATCCTCTCCACGCAAAAAGCCAGCCTTTTCCGCTCTCTCACCGCGCTGCACTGATCGCTGAATGCTGGAGTAACTCAGCAGGTCAGGCAGCTGATTGTGATGCTGCCTGACCTGCTGAGTTACTCCAGCATTTTGTGAATAAATCGATTTGTACCAGCATCTGCAGTTATTTTCTTATACTGCACTGATCGCTGTCCTGCTAGGGACCTCGGCTGCGGAGGGCCAGAGTGCCTTCCTCTGCTTCGGGTAGAAAAGACAATAGGTGCAGGAGTAGGCCATTCGGGCCTTCGAGCCAGCATCGCCATTCAATGTGATCATGATGAGCATTCACAATCAGTACCCCGTTCCTGCCTTCTCCCCATACCCACTGACTCCGCTATCATTACGAGCTCTATTCTCTCTCTTGAAAGTGTCCAGAGAATTGGCTTCCACTGCCTTCTGAGGCAGAGAATTCCACAGATTTAGAACTCTTTGAGTGAAAAAGTTTTTCCTCATCTCCGTTCTAAATGGCCTACCCCTTGTTCTTAAACTGTGGCCCCTGGTTCTGGACTTCCCCAACATTGGAAACATGTTTCCTGCCTCTAACGTGTCCAATCTCTTAATAATCTTATATGTTTCAATAAGATCCCCTCTCGTCCTTCTAAATGCCTGTGCATACAAGCTCCAGTCTTTCAACATACTACAGTCCTGACATTCCGGGAATTAATCTAGTGAACTCCCTCAATAGCAAGAATGTCCTTCCTCAAATTTGGAGACCAAAACTGCACAGTACTCCAGGTGCAGTCTCACTGTACACTGCACAGTACACTGCAAAGCACCTCTTTGCTCCTCTACTCAACTCCTCTTGTCATAAAGGCCTACATGCCATTAGCTTTCTTCACTGCCTGCTGTACCTGCATGCTAACTTTAAGTGACTGATAAACAAGGACACCCAGATCTTTGTACTTCCCCATTTCCTAACTTGACACCATTCAGATAAATATCTGCCCTCCTGTTCTCACCACCAAAATGGATAACCTCACATTTATCCACATTAAACTGCATCTGCCATGCATCTGCCCACTCGCACAACCTGTCCAAGTCACCCTGCATCCTTATAGCATCCTCCTCACAGTTCACTCTGCCACCCAGCTTTGTGTCATCCGCAAATTTGCTGTTACTTTTAATCCCTTCATCTAAGTCATTAATGTATATTGTAAATAGCTGTGGTCCCAGCACCGAGCCTTGCGGTACCCCACTAGTCGCTACCTGCCATTCTGAAAGGGACTCGTTAATCCCTACTTTTTGTTTCCTGTCTGCCAAACAATTTTCTATCCATGTTGGTACCCTACCCCCAATACCATGTGCTCTAATTTTGCCCACTAATCTCCTATGTGGGACCTTATCAAAGGCTTTCTGAAAGTCCAGGTACACTACATCCACTGGCTCTCCCTTGTCCATTTTCCTAGTTACATCCTCGGGTACCGCCGGGTAGCGCAGGGTGAGCTGGTTGTGAGACAGGAAAGCCAGGGAGCAGGGGGGCGAGTTCCAGCAATCGGCCTCGCCCCCGTCCTGCTTCAGGAAACGAGGTAAGCTGCCGAGTAGAGGCAACAGGCCAAATGACAACAGCAGCGACGAGTGTCCACACATCCTCTCTCTCACGTCGTCGCACCAACTGCGGGCGGAAGCGGGGCTGCCCGTGACCTCATCAATGGGGACCCGTGACCTCATCAACGGGACCACTGTCACGGGAGGGGATGCGTGGAGGGAGCACAGTGCCGCACTGTGGGAGGCTCATAGTGAGGATGAGCATAGCGCCGCACTGTGGTGAGGAGGCATCACAGTGCCGCACTGTGGGAGGGACAGTGAGGAGGGAGCACAGTACCGCACTGTGGGAGGGATGGTGAGGAGGGAACACTGCCGCACTGTGGTGGGGGGGGGGGGGGGGGGGGGGGGTGCAGCAAGGAGGGAATGCTGCAGGAGAGGTGGTGAGGAGGGAGTTTATTCACAAAATGCTGGAGTAACTCAGCAGGTCAGGCAGCATCTCGGGAGAGAAGGAATGGGTGACGTTTCGGGTCGAGACCCTTCTTCAGACTGATGTCAGGGGGGCGGGACAAAGGAAGGATATAGGTGGAGACAGGAAGATAGAGGGAGATCTGGGAAGGAGGAGGGGAAGAGAGGGACCGAGGAACTATCTAAAGTTGGAGAAGTCGATGTTCATACCACTGGGCTGCAAACTGCCCAGGCGAAATATGAGGTGCTGTTTGCACATAAAGGGGCGTGGCTGTGTTCTGCAGCTGCGGCTCACCGGCAGTCTCTCTGTTTTTTTGTTGTTTTTTTGTCATTGTCGTCGTTAAATGTACGTTTTGTTTTATTTTTAACTCTGTATATGTGGGGGGTGGTGGGGGGGTAGGGGGAAACCTTTTTTTCAAATCTCCTCCTCAACGGAGATGCGACCTTTACCGTGTCGTATCTCCGTTCGCGCTACGGCCTAACATCGTGGAGTCGGCGGCCTCCAGCTGGGATCGACCTCAAAGACTCCAGTCGCAGGGCCTGGGACTTACCATCTCGGAGGCTTCGGCCATGGGCCCTGCAGACCGCAACATCGGGAGTTCGCAGGTCCCTGGCTGGCGACCGGCTTTCGGGAGCTCCAGCCATAGCAGCTTCAACCGCCCCGGAGCGCGAGGTACGATCGACCCGCTCGCAGGCCCTTCATCGCCCTGCGTGGCTCAGCCGTAGCACTTTCCATCGCCCGGTGGGGGCTCAGGACTTTCATCGGCCTGCTCGGCTCGGCCCTGGGACTTTCCATCGCCCGGTGGGGGCTTCAAAAAGTTGGGAGCCTCGATCACCTCGTGGCACCACGGGAGAAGAATGAGGAGGAGATAAGACTTTGCCTTCCATCACAGTGAGGGTATGCCTAGAGCAATCACTGTGATGGCTGTTTGTGTAAAAAATTATATCTGTGTGTCTTGTGCTTTTTAATGTCTACTGCCGGACCCTGACGTGAGAGGACGCTGGCGTTGTGTATTCGCCGCTTTTCCGTCAGGATAGTTTGTCTGTTTGTTTCTATGTTAATTGTTTTTGTAAAGCGCTTTGAGCATGCGATAAGGCGCTATATAAAATAAATGAATTATTATTATTATTATTATTATCTTCCTGTCTCCACCTTTTTCCTTCCTTTGTCCCGCCCCACTGACATCAGTCTAAAGATGGGTCTCGGCCCGAAACGTCACCCATTCCTTCTCTCCCGAGATGCTGCCTGACCTGCTGAGTTACTCCAGCATTTTGTGAATAAATACCTTCGATTTGTACCAGCATCTGCAGTTATTTTCTTATACTGTTGAGGAGGGAGCACTGCCTCGTCATACAGACTCTGGTGAGGAGTGTTGTGCTGAGGAAGGGGGAGCGAGGGAGAGCCACACTGTGAAGTGGTGAGGAGGGAGCGCCACGCCGCCTGACAGTGTAGAGGGAGTGCCACACCATGGAAGGGGTAATGAGGAGGAAGTGCTAAACCATGGGAAGGGCAGCGTGGAGTGAATGTGGCGCTGTGGGAGGGGCGGTGAGAAAGGAGTGTTGCATTGCAGGATGGGCTGCCTGTGGGGAAGGAGAACCACACATTGGAAGTGATAGTTTTTAATGCTTTAATGCTGTTAAATTATATTCTACACTCTGGTATCTTTCTCTTCGTTCTACAGGTGCTCCTCAATTTACGATGGGGTTCCGTTCCGAGAAATCCATCGGAAACCGAAAATATCGTCAGTCGAAATGTATTGAATACTACCTGATCACGTGACCGGAAGCGAGCCGCGGCTCACTACGGGTTGCTGCCGTTTGCACCATCGCAAAGTCGAAATATCGTAAGTCGAAGCATCATAAAGTGGGGAACACCTGTATCTGATGCTGCCTTCTTGAGGCAGACATTAGGGAGTTGTATCAATCTGCCCAATCGTTGGGGGAGATATCTGGCAGATGATGGCGGGTCAGAGGCAGAAGGCCTCTGGCTGAATCAGATCATTATTTGTTTATGAAAGGGAAAGCATCCTGTCAGGTTGCATCAGATTGTGATTTCACAACAGCTCTGTGCAAGACCACAAAAAAGTGTGGAGGGTTGTAGACATAGTCCAGTTCCTCACACAGTCCGGCCAACCCCACATCAACTCCATGGGGATACTTGATGCTTGCCTCGGGAAGGCAGCCAACATAATCAAGGACCACTCATATGACTGCTATTCCCTTTTCTCACCTCTCCCAACAGTCTTCTGAATGGTCCTCCCATAAACTGGGGTGTAGGTCTGATCTTCCAACATAACTCGTCGTGGATCTTGGACTTGTTCTCTGTAACTGTAAAACTATACCATTATGTACTGCACTGCAGTGTTTTTCTCTTTGCACCAACAGCATTATTTGTGTATGGCTTGAGTGTACTCACATATAGTATGATTTGACTCGATAATATGTGACCAATGTTTTTCACTGTCGCTGAGTAAATGTGACAATTAAAAACCAACATTAATACCAATAGTCAAAAGAGACTCTGGAAACCGGTGACAGGAAAATGGCCACCGTATGAGGTGGAGAGGTAAACAAATGGCCACAAATATTTATTTTCAGTCTAATTCCTAATGCGAGATATTTTGAGAGCTGATGCCTCTGTGAGAAGTGAAGACAGGGTGAGTATCGATTGCTGCCCTGGGTCTCTCCAGCCCACCTCTTCCCATGTATCTCACCTCTTCCCATCCAATACCAACATTAGACATGTTGACTTGAATGTTGTTTTACTGATCAGAAAGAAGTATTGTAATATTACCTGCACATGGTTAAATAACCAACCGCAAGACTGAAAGGAAATATTTTGCCAGTATTGATCATGTTGTGAGTACACATGGTTCTGAGGGAATTTGGCTGTGGAAGACAGGATTCATCTAACTGACACGTGCTGTGGATAGGATATCTGACGCTCACAACCACTTGTGCCGGTACAGGCGGCCATTTTAAAATTCTCATCTGTGTTTCAGAGTCCCCTCCCTCACTCTCCATCCCCTCACCCCTTCACCCCAATTTATGTGCTCCGGAGACTCAGGTTCAAATCATAGTACTGTCTGTGGAGAGATTGCATGGTTTACCTGGGTGCTTTTTGTTTTCTGAGTTGATCAGGAGGAAAAGGTAAAATGCTGAAAAGGCTCAGCAGGCCCGGCAACATTTATGCAAAGAGAAACTGTTCAGTTTTCAAGTCAAAAACAGAACTTAAAAGGTAAAAAAATCAAGTTAGCTTCAATTTGCAGAGGTGGAGAGGGATAGGTCAAAGGATAAATCAATGATCTGACAGTATTAAAAGATAAAAGTATCTACTAAAACACACTCCTACTGAAAAATGATGCCTATCAAGAATGTTTGAACAGGCTGG
Organism: Rhinoraja longicauda; assembly: GCF_053455715.1. Lineage (NCBI taxonomy): Eukaryota > Metazoa > Chordata > Chondrichthyes > Rajiformes > Arhynchobatidae > Rhinoraja > Rhinoraja longicauda. Next base: position 6,017,439 of record NC_135995.1, read on the forward strand.
GTTTCTTTTCTCTTCACCTATCATTCCTCAACCTCAAGAAATCTTCAAAATGATCAAACAAGTAGCTGCAGAGAAGACAATTGTATTTGCAGGAGCGACTACAACTTAGGGCCATCGATAAGTCGCTCATAAATCAAATTTGTAATTCATGCCTCAAATGTGTTTCATGGTCATATATATCGGCAATGGAACAATTGGAATTCTTACTTGCTGCAGCTTTACAGGCCGATTAACACAGTAATATGACAAATAAGCATTCAATAATCCAGAATATATAAATGAATAATCAGTAACATCATGTCACCAAAGCCTGTGCAAAACCAAAGTCCATAGTACAACCAAAAAGTACACAGTAGTAAGTCCTCATTTCGTGAGGTAGTGCTTGGTGTTGCGCAGTGTTTAAGAGCCTGATGGTTGTTCAGGAAGTGGTTTTCAATGCAAAAACATGAACCCAGTTGCTCAGAAAGCCCATTCTCTAGCTCACCTGTTACCTGCCTCATTCAATGTGTTGAACATGATTTTATTTTTCACTAAATTACAATGACCCTGTCTTGTTATCTAATGAGGACATTACTGCCACCCGCAGCTACTAGTGGCAGCTGCACATTAGGTCCTGCAGATATTTGCAACTCAGTCCAAATGCTGCTTGGAAGGGGCTGAGAATCAACAGATCAAAGAGTTGGATATCAAAACACAGAGCCCCCCCCCCACCCCACTCCCACCACTCAACTGGTGCTCACCTGCAGGGCAGTGGTTCATTCTGTGTTTGCCCTGTGACCTGAGCCAGTGAACGGCTTCTTGATGTTGTTGAGACGGAGCTGGAAGAGAGAAACGTCACAATGTACACGTGAGGTTTCCATGTTGACAAATGTTTTGTCCAATTCCACATAAATCAACCTAAGGATTTCCTTTTTTTGGATCCAGCGAAAGAAGGAAATACCAACAGTGCCATGCAGTCTATCACACACGAAATCTTCACCCTGCATGTCGAGAATCACTGAACATTTATAGCAATAGCAAGGTTATTCTGCCAACCATCTCCTTGCCAGTAGGGAAAACACTTCCCAGACTAATGCCACATTCTTGCCCTTTACAATACTTCAGCAGGTCATGGATCTAGACAAATGCGCTCAAGTGTTTTGTGAATTGGCTGGAAGGTTTCTGGCTCTGCAACCCCTTCAACTGGGAAATTGTAGATTCCCTCCCACCTTCTAGATGAAAAACCTTATCTCCCCCCAATCTTTTCCAACAATTATTTTAAATCTACTTCTTGTTTCTAATACCTCTGCTGAGGGGAAATAGATCTTTCACATTTAACCTCCCCATAATTTACCTCATCTCAATTCATTCAATCCTCAATCTGTCCAGTTCCAAAGAGAACATTTACAGTTTGTCATGCCTTTCCTTACAGCTAAGGTTTTTCATTTCTGGCAACTTCCTAATGGATCTTACTTTTTTTTAATTTGTCCTCTTCCTCATAAGGTCATAAGGAATAGGAGTAGAATTAAGCCATTTGGCCCACAGGTCTACTCCGCCATTCAATCATGGCTGATCTGTCTCTCCATCCTAACCCCATTCTCCTGCCTTCTCCCCAGAACCTCTGACACCTGTACTAATCAAGAATCCATCTATCTCTGCCTTAACAATATCCACTGACCTGGCCTCTACAAACTTCCATGGCAGAAAATTCCACAGATTTACCACCAAAGAAATTTCAACTCATCTCCTTTCTTAAAGAACGTCCTTTAATTCTGAGACGATCACCTCTAGTTTTAGACTCTCCCACTAATGGAAACATCCTCACTACATCCACTCCATCCAAAGTAGTATAAGAAAATAACTGCGGATGCTGGTACAAATCGAAGGTATTTATTCACAAAATGCTGGAGTAACTCAGCAGGCCAGGCAGCATCTCGGGAGAGAAGGAATGGGTGACGTTTCGGGTTGAGACCCTTCTTCAGACTGATGTCAGGGGGGCGGGACAAAGGAAGGAGACAGGAAGATAGAAGGAGATCTGGGAAGAAGGAGGGGAAGGGAGGGACAGAGGACGTGCAGCAACAGCAGCAGCGTGTTCGCCCCACCCCGGATCGCGGGGCTTGGGTCGGCCCGCTGCGGACCTTTCACCGTCCGGCGCGGCCAGGAACGTGGCAACGACAACGGCCTGACCGCCTGGAGAAGATGGCAGGTGAAGGGAAAAGACACTCTGGCCTTCCATCACTGTGAGGAGGTGACTGGAGGAGACTCACTGTGATGGATGTTTCTTTTTTTTTGTGTGTGTTGGTTGGGGTTGTGTAATTTGCTTATTTTATTGCTTTTATTGTTGAACTGTGGGTGACTAAATTTTATCCAAAAAACTTGTTTTTTGGATGACAAATAAAGATATCTTGAATCTTGAACTATCTAAAGTTGGAGAAGTCGATGTTCATACCACTGGGATGCAAACTGCCCAGGCGAAATATGAGGTGCTGTTCCTCCAATTTCCGGTCGGCCTCACTATGGCACTGGAGGAGACCCATGACAGAAACATCAGACTGGGAAAGGGAGGGGGAGTTGAAGTGCTCGGCCAGCGGGAGATCAGTTTGGTTAATGCAGACCGAGCGCAGGTGTTCAGCGAAGCGATCGCCGAGCCTGCGCTTGGTTTCGACGATGTAAATAAGTTGACATCTAGAGCAGCGGATGCAATAGATGAGGTTGGAGGAGGTGCAGGTGAACCTTTGTCTCACCTAGAAAGACTGTTTGGGTCCTTGGATGGAGTTGAGGGGGGAGGTGAAGGGACAGGTGTTGCATCTCGTGCGGTTGCAGGGGAAAGTGCCCGGGGTTGGGGTGGTTTGAGTAGGAAGGAACGAGTGGACCAAGGAGTTACGGAGGGAACGGTCTCTGCGGAACGCAGAGAGGGGAGGGGATGGGAAGATATGGCCAGTGGTGGGGTTCCGTTGTAGGTGACGGAAATGTTGGTGGATGATATGTTGGATCCGCTGACTGGTGGGGTGGAACGTGAGAACGAGGGGGATTCTGTCCTTGTTGCGAGTGGGGGGAGGGGGAGCAAGAGCGGAGCTGCGGGATGTAGAAGAGACCCTAGTGAGAGCCTCATCTATAATGGAGGAGGGGAAGACCCGTTTCCCCGTTTCCACGCTATCCAAGCCTTTCACTATTCAGGCCTTTCACATAAAGTACTTATAAAACATCTTAGCTCTTTTTTCAATGTTACTGCCTGTATAATTTCATGGTTTCTCTGTGCTTTCCTAACTTCCCTCTAATTTCATCCAGGTACTCTCCACGTTCCTTCAGACTTTCAGCAGCGTAGAGTTGCCAGTGCCTGATATAGACAATTTCCTCTGCGTTCTCTCTTCGTCCATACACCCTGTCTTCCATTAAGTGCTTCCTATTTATCTTTGGGAACAGCCTGCAGACAGGGGGGATTGCAAAGTCCTCACATTTTTCCCCTTGGTTCTTCGAACAGGTTGGGATGAGTACCATCTGGGTGTGGAGTTCAACTGTGTCCAGAGGTTCCAAACCCTTTAATACCTCCCGTCTTACTATATTAATCCTTTCCAATATTTCTCACTCATTTGCATCAACCCTTCACCCTTTTTTTGTAAAGGTAGTGGCAAAGTATTCATTTGTCACCTTACCCAAATCCCCTGCCACTGCAGAATGGACAATTCTTGGTTCCATTGGTCCTAACTCTTTTCGTTAGTTGTTATCTTCTTAATGTACTTGTGAAACATCTTTGCTTTTCTATTAATGTTACGGCCAATATATTTTAACACCCTGCTTTCCTAACTTCTCTCAAATTTCACTCTAAAATGTCCTACATTCAATCAAACTTTGTGCAATTTTGGAATCTCAGTGTCTGACAGAAACCTCCCTCACTGTGTTCCCTCACCCACTATACATCGTGCTTCCCATTGAACGCCTCCTGCTTGGTTTTGGAACATGTTCAATCTAAACCCAATGAACTTTCTCCTTGACGGTCTCCCACTGTTCTGATGTGGATTTACTTTCTGGTCAGTTTCCTGCCCATGTTTACAACACACTCGTATCTCAGCCCAGGCAAAATTCTGCTCCTTTCCCCCTATTTTATCTTTGTGCTTTTAATGACGATGGAAATTGTTAGATTCCCACCGCCTCAGATGTTCCTCTCTTTCCCTCGGCTTCTTCCATGTCCCTCCTCTCGCCCCTCGGACACTTCTTGCACTCAGATCTTCCACATCCCTTCTCCTTCCGCCCTCTTCGCTCAGATACTGCGCGACAGCCCTCTTTTCTCTCCCCCTCAAAGCCTCATTCCCTCTCAGGTCCCATCCTGTCCCTCAGTCCCTCCTCCATTCCTCTCCATTCAGACTCTCCTCACTTCCCTTCGGAACCTCCTGACCGATATCCTCTCACAACTCAGCCCCTCCTCACCTCGGTCCCTCACAACTCAGCCCCTCCTCCCCTCACAACTCAGCCCCTCCTCCCCTCACAACTCAGACCCTCCTCCCCTCACAACTCAGACCCTCCTCCCCTCGGTCCCTCACAGCTCAGTCGCTGCCTCCCTCCCTCCTCTCTCCTCCACCCTCCGCCCAGCGATCGGACGCCCCAACCGCCCGCGCACGCGCTCTCTCTCCCGAGCGAGGAGCCGGGAGCGTCGCCCTCGCGCGGTGACGGTTGGAAAAGTAGCGCACGCGCAGAGCGGTCCCGCGGCCGGTTGGAAACACGGCGCCTGCGCACCGCGGCCCCGCTGCTTCCAACCGTCACCGCGCGAGGGCGACGCTCCCGGCTCCGCGCGCGGGAGAGAGAGCGCGTGCGCGGGCGGTTGTCGACGTCCTGAGCTGTGAGGGACCGAGGGGAGGAGGGTCTGAGTTGTGGGGGATTTAGAGGAAGAGGGTCTGAGTTGAGTTCTGAGAGGAAGTGAGGAGAGTAAATGGAAAGGAAAGGAGGAGGGGCGGGGTAGACTGAGGGGCAGGAATGAGGCTTTGATGGGGAGAGGGGAGGGTCTCAGCCTGAGGGGGAGAGAGGGAGGGACTGTGTTGTGAGGGATAGAGGAGGCGGGTCAGACCTGTGAGAGGCTGAGGAGAAGTGGGTCTGAGGCGTGAGAAACCGAGGGGAGGAAGATCCGAGTTATGAGGAGGGTCTGAGTTGTGAGGAGGCTCTGAGTTGTGAGGAGGGTCTGAGTTGTGAGGAGGGTCTGAGTTGTGAGGAGGCTCTGAGTTTTGAGGGGCCGCAGGAAGAGGTTCTAAGTTTTGAGGGGAGGAGGGTCTGGGGTGAGATGTTCTGAAGGGAAGTGAGTAGAGAGAGTCTGATGGAGAGGAATGGAGAAAGGGAGAGTCAGAGGGGAAACAAGGAGGCTTTGATGGGCAGAGACAAGGTCTGTTGGGCAGTGAGGGAAGGGTCTGAGTTCGAGGGACTGAGAGAAGGAGGGACTGAGAGGAGGATGGACTGAGCTGTGAGGATGGACTGAACTGTGAGGATGGACTGAGTTTTGAGGAGGGTTTGGGTTGTGAGGAGGGTCTGAGTTGTGAGGTGGGTCTGAGTTGTGAAGGCCCGCTGGAAGAGGTACTAAATTATGAGGGAAGGAGGGTCTGAATTGTGAAGGACTGTGGAGAAGAGGGTCTGTGTGGGAGGGAGGAGGGCCCGAGTTAAGAAGTTCTGAAGGAAAGTGAGTAGAATAAATCCCACCAGCACCACTCATTCGCAAGACGCCTTACGCTCTCTCATCTAATTTTATCTGCCCATTGCCTCTTCCCTCCCCACCCCACCCCCCAATCATCTGGTTCCATCTTTCAGATACCACCCTTCATTTCACCCATTCATCGCAACTCCATATCGTGGATATCTTTCTATATTCATCATCTACATCGTGCAAGGTCTGAAACCGAAGCTTTGGCCACTAGTTGACTCCACACATGCTCCTCAATCTGTTGATGTCTCAACGTATTTTGCAGCAGTGACAGTATCCCATGTCATAGAGCAGGGGTGTCAAACTCACTTTCACCTCGGGCCACATCAGCATTATGGTTGCCCTCAAAGGGCCGGTTGTAACTGTAAGACTGTATAAATGTAACTAATCTTTAACATATTGTTAAATAATTGTCTGCATTTGATTATTATTGATTGAAATGAACAAATATTGTACATGCATTAACATAAATGTAAAAATATATGTAAGCACATTGACAAGTTCCTCGTAGGGTTTCCATTGCGACCTGGGGAAATCGCGTTTTTACCTGGGGAAATCGCGTTTTTTCTTTAAAATAAATTGTCTCTTAAAAAAAAAAAATTCAATGGGGAGGAGGAGGGGAGGTGGAGAGGGGAGGGGTGAGGAAGGGAAAGGGGAGAGGGAGCCTCTGACACCGTCCTTCCAGCGGCCATCTTTCTCCTTCGCTGTGGTGCCGTGCTCCTCCAGGGGAGGGGGAGCGCAATTAAAGGCGGTACAGGGAAGGGGAGAGGGTGTGACCGAGGAGCCTTGGACCCAAAGCCTCTCCTGTATTGGTGTAGCATCCTCAACCCCCTACTCAATCCTCCTTAGCCCTCCTCTCCCTACCCCCCACTCTCCCATCTTACCCGACCCCCACTGTCCCCTTTCTCCCCAACCCCCACTCTCTCATCCCCCACCAACACCCCCTCCTCCCCCCACCCCTGCTGTCACCTTCTCCCCACCCCTCCTCCCCACCCGCACTCTTCCTTCCTCCCCACCCCACCCTCCTCCCCAGTAGCACTCTCCCTCCCACCCGCACTCTCCTCCACCCCCATTCCACCACTCTCTCCTCCCCCACCCCCCATTCTCTCCTCTCCAGCCCCACTCTCCCTCCCACCCCCACTCGCACTCTCCTCCACCCCCCATTCCACCACTCTCTCCTCCCCCACCCCCCCATTCTCTCCTCCCCAGCCCCACTCTCACGCCCCACTCTCTCCTCCCCAGCCCCACTCTCTCCTCCACCCCTCCATACCCACCCCGCCTCCCCCACTCTCTCCTCACCCCCTCCCATCCCTACCCTCCCCTCCCCCCACTCGCCCCACCTGCATTCTCACCGTCCCCCTCCCCCCCACTGTCCCCCACCCCCACTGTCCCCCTTCCCCCCTATCCCCCACTCTCTTCCCCCCACCACCACCCCCTTCCTCCCACACTCCCTCTCTCCTCCACCCACCCTCCCCCTCCTTTCACTCTCACTGTCCCCTTCCCCATCACCACCTTTCCCTCCCTCCCCCACTCCCTCCCCCCACTCTCCCCTTTTCCCTGACCCTCACAGTCCCCCTTCCCTCCCACCCCCACTCTCTCTTCCCATCACCACCCCCCACACCCCCTCCCTCCTCTCTCACCCCCTCCTTCCTCCCCACCCCTCCTCCCCCTTTCACTCTCACTGTCCCCTTCCCCCACCCCCCTTCCCCCCCACTCTTCCCTGACCCCCACTGTCCCTTTCCCCCCACCCCCACTCTCTGCTCCTCCCAACCCCCCCTCTTCCCTCCCCACCACCCCTCCCCAGTCCCACTCTCCCAACACCCACTCTCTGCTCCTCCCACCCCCCTCCCCCCTCTTCCCTGACCCCCGCTGTTCCCCTTCCCCCCACCCCCACTCTCTTCCCCCAACCACCCCCACTCTCTCTTCCCCCAACCACCCCACCCTCTCTTCCCCCAACCACCCCCGCTGTCCCCTCCCCAGTCCCACTCTCCCCCTACTCTCTCCTCACCCACTCTCACTCTCACTCTCCCCCCCTTTCCCCACCACCCCCTTTCCCCCACTCTCTCCTCCCCCCACCCCCATAATCCCATTCTCCCCTCCCCCACCCTTCCCTCCCCCCACTCGGCCCCACGTCCACTCCACTCCCCTCCCCTCCGTGGAGCCGTTGGCGGCGAAAGGCACTTACGGAGCGTGCAGGGAGGAGGGAGCCCCGGACTACTCGAGGCGGGCAGCGGAGGTGGGACTACTCGAGGCGGGCGGGGCCGGTCTGGGAGCATCGCGAGAGGAGAGAGGCGCTGCGGGAGGCGCGCAGTCTGAAGTCGCGACGGGCCGTCGGTGGCAGCGGCCCTCGTTGACGCCGCCATCGGTGGAAGGGGACTCGAGGACGCCGTGCGTGGGTTGAAGGGACGGAAGGGAAGGATGAGGACCATCAGTCCGACCATCTCCCTCCTGCTCGGGAGACAGTGTCCCCCGAGTGTAGGAGAGTGAGGAGAGGGGAGGCGGTGATTGTGGGCGGGCGGCTCCGCTAACGGCGTCCATCTTGTGTGTGCGAGTGAGGAGAGGCCGTGCCGTCAGACGCACAGCAACTTGGAAAAATGTGTTGAGAAATGAAAGTTTGAAAGTTTAAAATGTCTGTAACTTAAAAGATATACGACCAATGACAATTAAGCTCTCGCGGGCCACATAAAATGACGTGGCGGGCCGCATTCGGCCCGCGGGCCTTGTGTTTGACACCTGTGTCATAGAGTGATACAGTGCGGCAACAGGCCCTTTGGACCAACTCGCCCACAACGGCCATCAATGCTAGTCCCACGTCGGGGGAGGGGGAGAGGTGGGGGGGGGGAGTGGTGGGGAGGGAGGGGGAAAGGGGAGTAGGGGGGTAGGCGTGAGAGGGGAGGCGGGAGTGGGGGGGAGTCGGGGGGAGTGGAGTACGGGGGGAGTCGGGAGTGGGGATAGAGTGGCAGTGGGGGGGGGGTTTGGTGGGGAGGAGTGGGGGATTGGGGGGACATGTACTGTTGTGATTTGCTGTTGAAAACCACTGGAGCAAGTATGTCTTCAATGAAATTAGGTATGTGTATTTTTTTAATGAAACTTTGTCATATATTTTGTGTAAGGAAAAAGCAAAATAGGGAAAACAAAACTATTTTTTCGTTGTGTTGTAAAAAGTATTTCTGTTGAATAACCTTTCTATAAATAGCAGAATGTACTCATGATAGGCCTGACATTGTACATGTGGTCCAAGAACTACAGACTGTTGGAAATAATAGTTGTTTTTCACACATGAATGTAACGCAACGCGTACGCGCATTTGGCGTGCATACTTTTTTTGCTCAAAAGTTGCATATCATGAATTTTTATATAAATTTCTGAATGACTAAAATCAAATGTTGGGAGATCTGGATTATAATCACGTGTTGTAATGTTAAATCAAATTCTTTACCTTCAGTCTGAATAATCACACGTGATACTGGATTAGCACATCAGATTTATTCCACCATGGGGTTCTTCCCGAGAAGATCTCCAGACACAACACTAGTGTCTGAAGAGATCTCAACTCAGGGCAGGGGAAGAACAACTTCTCCACCATTGTTTACTTTTTTATACAGAAAAAGAGAGGTGTGACAAAAAGAAATCAAGGACCAATTACACATCTAATACAATTTCCATGGTTACAGAGAAGACAAAATCATTGATACAGGTCACATGCTCAAAAACCAAACCATTAATATAAGTCACATGTATTTAGAGAAACGCATCAATTTACCTAGCGTGGATTCAAACTTTTCCTACTTTCACACGCACCCAAATAAGGAGTTGCTAATAAGAAAGAAACTTTCTTATCTCTATAGACGAGCAATCTCGCAGCTGCATGACCTTGCTTTACTGTTTCAATACACAGTACTCGCAGTCAGACAGAGTGGGAGAGGACAATAGCCCATCTCTTCTGTACACTCCTTATCACTCGTAAAGGGACAAACACATTCTGTTCCCAAGGATAACATTTCTGCCACAAGCATCCATCTTACTGCTTTCCACTAAAATAAGCATCCATTTTATATTAGCTAAAACAACAAAAGAAACCATCTTTACTACAACAAAATATAATATCTCTAATTGACTATACCAGCTAATAGCATAGATTCTCATTCCCTCCTTTTATCATTCTATGATAACTATCAAAGCTTAAAACAATAAATCACCTTAAACACTTCAAGAGTAAAACAACGCCTTCATATTACCTCAGGTGGATAGAAAACAAACTAAGTACAACCAACCCTCTAAATATAATCAAATCAAACTTCAAAATATAATCAAATCAAACTTCAAACTTCAACTTCTAATCAAATCAAACTTCAAACTTCAACTTCTAATCAAATCAAACTTCAACTTCTAATCAAATCAAACTTCAAACTTCTAATCAAATCAACTTCTAATCAAATAAAACTTCAAACTTCAACTTCTAATCAAATCAAACTTCAACTTCTAATCAAATCAACTTCAAACTTCAACTTCTAATCAAATCAAACTTCTAATCAAACTTCTAATCAAATCGAACTTCAACTTCTAATCAAATCAAACTTCAAACTTCAACTTCTAATCAAATCAAACTTCAACTTCTAATCAAATCAAACTTCAACTTCTAATCAAATCGAACTTCAACTTCTAATCAAATCAAACTTCTAACTTCAACTTCTAATCAAATTAAACTTCAAACTTCAACTTCTAATCAAATCAAACTTCAACTTCTAATCGAATCAAACTTCAACTTCTAATCAAATCAAACTTCAAACTTCAATCAAATCAACTTCAAACTTCAACTTCTAATCAAATCAAACTTCAAACTTCAACTTCTAATCAAATCAAACTTCAACTTCTAATCAAATCAAACTTCAAACTTCTAATCAAAACAACTTCTAATCAAATAAAACTTCAAACTTCAACTTCTAATCAAATCAAACTTCAACTTCTAATCAAATCAACTTCAAACTTCAACTTCTAATCAACTTCAAACTTCAACTTCTAATCAAATCAAACTTCAAACTTCAAACTTCTAATCAAATCAACTTCAACTTCTTATCAAATCGAACTTCAACTTCTAATCAAATCAAACTTCAACTTCTAATCAAATCGAACTTCAACTTCTAATCAAATCAAACTTCAAACTTCTAATCAAATCAACTTCAAACTTCAACTTCTAATCAAATAAAACTTCAAACTTCAACTTCTAATCAAATCAAACTTCAAACTTCTAATCAAATCAACTTCAAACTTCAACTTCTAATCAAATCAAACTTCAACTTCTAATCAAATCAAACTTCAAACTTCAACTTCTAATCAAATCAAACTTCAACTTCTAATCAAATCGAACTTCAACTTCTAATCAAATCAACTTCAAACTTCAACTTCTAATCAAATCAAACTTCTAATCAAACTTCTAATCAAATCGAACTTCAACTTCTAATCAAATCAAACTTCAAACTTCAACTTCTAATCAAATCAAACTTCAACTTCTAATCAAATCAAACTTCAACTTCTAATCAAATCGAACTTCAACTTCTAATCAAATCAAACTTCAAACTTCAACTTCTAATCAAATTAAACTTCAAACTTCAACTTCTAACCAAATCAAACTTCAACTTCTAATCAAATCAAACTTCAACTTCTAATCAAATCAAACTTCAAACTTCAATCAAATCAACTTCAAACTTCAACTTCTAATCAAATCAAACTTCAAACTTCTAATCAAATCAAACTTCAACTTCTAATCAAATCAAACTTCAAACTTCTAATCAAATCAACTTCTAATCAAATAAAACTTCAAACTTCAACTTCTAATCAAATCAAACTTCAACTTCTAATCAAATCAACTTCAAACTTCAACTTCTAATCAAATCAAACTTCAAACTTCAACTTCTAATCAAATCAAACTTCAACTTCTAATCAAATCAAACTTCAAACTTCAACTTTTAATCAAATCAAACTTCAAACTTCTACTTCTAATCAAATCAAACTTCAACTTCTAATCAAATCAAACTTCAAACTTCTAATCAAATCAACTTCAAACTTCAACTTCTAATCAAATCAAACTTCAAACTTCAAACTTCTAATCAAATCAACTTCAACTTCTTATCAAATCGAACTTCAACTTCTAATCAAATCAAACTTCAACTTCTAATCAAATCGAACTTCAACTTCTAATCAAATCAAACTTCAAACTTCTAATCAAATCAACTTCAAACTTCAACTTCTAATCAAATAAAACTTCAAACTTCAACTTCTAATCAAATCAAACTTCAAACTTCTAATCAAATCAACTTCAAACTTCAACTTCTAATCAAATCAAACTTCAAACTTCTAATCAAATCAAACTTCAAACTTCAACTTCTAATCAAATCAAACTTCAACTTCTAATCAAATCAAACTTCAAACTTCTAATCAAATCAACTTCAAACTTCAACTTCTAATCAAATCAAACTTCAAACTTCAAACTTCTAATCAAATCAACTTCAACTTCTTATCAAATCGAACTTCAACTTCTAATCAAATCAAACTTCAACTTCTAATCAAATCAAACTTCAAACTTCAATCAAATCAACTTCAAACTTCAACTTCTAATCAAATCAAACTTCAAAGTTCAACTTCTAATCAAATCAAACTTCAACTTCTAATCAAATCAAACTTCAAACTTCTAATCAAATCAACTTCTAATCAAATAAAACTTCAAACTTCAACTTCTAATCAAATCAAACTTCAACTTCTAATCAAATCAACTTCAAACTTCAACTTCTAATCAAATCAAACTTCAAACTTCAACTTCTAATCAAATCAAACTTCAACTTCTAATCAAATCAAACTTCAAACTTCAACTTCTAATCAAATCAAACTTCAACTTCTAATCAAATCAAACTTCAAACTTCTAATCAAATCAACTTCAAACTTCAACTTCTAATCAAATCAAACTTCAAACTTCTAATCAAATCAACTTCAACTTCTAATCAAATCAAACTTCAACTTCTAATCAAATCGAACTTCAACTTCTAATCAAATCAAACTTCAAACTTCTAATCAAATCAACTTCAAACTTCAACTTCTAATCAAATAAAACTTCAAACTTCAACTTCTAATCAAATCAAACTTCAAACTTCTAATCAAATCAACTTCAAACTTCAACTTCTAATCAAATCAAACTTCAACTTCTAATCAAATCAAACTTCAAACTTCAACTTCTAATCAAATCAAACTTCAACTTCTAATCAAATCGAACTTCAACTTCTAATCAAATCAACTTCAAACTTCAACTTCTAATCAAATCAAACTTCTAATCAAACTTCTAATCAAATCGAACTTCAACTTCTAATCAAATCAAACTTCAAACTTCAACTTCTAATCAAATCAAACTTCAACTTCTAATCAAATCAAACTTCAACTTCTAATCAAATCGAACTTCAACTTCTAATCAAATCTAACTTCAAACTTCAACTTCTAATCAAATTAAACTTCAAACTTCAACTTCTAATCAAATCAAACTTCAACTTCTAATCAAATCAAACTTCAAATTCTAATCAAATCAAACTTCAAACTTCAATCAAATCAACTTCAAACTTCAACTTCTAATCAAATCAAACTTCAAACTTCAACTTCTAATCAAATCAAACTTCAACTTCTAATCAAATCAAACTTCAAACTTCTAATCAAATCAACTTCTAATCAAATAAAACTTCAAACTTCAACTTCTAATCAAATCAAACTTCAACTTCTAATCAAATCAACTTCAAACTTCAACTTCTAATCAAATCAAACTTCCAATCAAACTTCTAATCAAATCGAACTTCAACTTCTAATCAAATCAAACTTCAAACTTCAACTTCTAATCAAATCAAACTTCAACTTCTAATCAAATCAAACTTCAACTTCTAATCAAATCGAACTTCAAACTTCAACTTCTAATCAAATCAAACTTCAAACTTCAACTTCTAATCAAATCAAACTTCAACTTCTAATCAAATCAAACTTCAAACTTCTAATCAAATCAACTTCTAATCAAATAAAACTTCAAACTTCAACTTCTAATCAAATCAAACTTCAACTTCTAATCAAATCAACTTCAAACTTCAACTTCTAATCAACTTCAAACTTCAACTTCTAATCAAATCAAACTTCAAACTTCAAACTTCTAATCAAATCAACTTCAACTTCTTATCAAATCGAACTTCAACTTCTAATCAAATCAAACTTCAACTTCTAATCAAATCGAACTTCAACTTCTAATCAAATCAAACTTCAAACTTTTAATCAAATCAACTTCAAACTTCAACTTCTAATCAAATAAAACTTCAAACTTCAACTTCTAATCAAATCAAACTTCAAACTTCTAATCAAATCAACTTCAAACTTCAACTTCTAATCAAATCAAACTTCTAATCAAACTTCTAATCAAATCGAACTTCAACTTCTAATCAAATCAAACTTCAAACTTCAACTTCTAATCAAATCAAACTTCAACTTCTAATCAAATCAAACTTCAACTTCTAATCAAATCGAACTTCAACTTCTAATCAAATCAAACTTCAAACTTCAACTTCTAATCAAATTAAACTTCAAACTTCAACTTCTAATCAAATCAAACTTCAACTTCTAATCAAATCAAACTTCAACTTCTAATCAAATCAAACTTCAAACTTCAATCAAATCAACTTCAAACTTCAACTTCTAATCAAATCAAACTTCAAACTTCAACTTCTAATCAAATCAAACTTCAACTTCTAATCAAATCAAACTTCAAACTTCTAATCAAATCAACTTCTAATCAAATAAAACTTCAAACTTCAACTTCTAATCAAATCAAACTTCAACTTCTAATCAAATCAACTTCAAACTTCAACTTCTAATCAAATCAAACTTCAAACTTCAACTTCTAATCAAATCAAACTTCAACTTCTAATCAAATCAAACTTCAACTTCTAATCAAATCAAACTTCAAACTTCTACTTCTAATCAAATCAAACTTCAACTTCTAATCAAATCAAACTTCAAACTTCTAATCAAATCAACTTCAAACTTCAACTTCTAATCAAATCAAACTTCAACTTCTAATCAAATCAAACTTCAAACTTCTAATCAAATCAACTTCAAACTTCAACTTCTAATCAAATCAAACTTCAAACTTCAAACTTCTAATCAAATCAACTTCAACTTCTTATCAAATCGAACTTCAACTTCTAATCAAATCAAACTTCAACTTCTAATCAAATCGAACTTCAACTTCTAATCAAATCAAACTTCAAACTTCTAATCAAATCAACTTCAAACTTCAACTTCTAATCAAATAAAACTTCAAACTTCAACTTCTAATCAAATCAACTTCAAACTTCAACTTCTAGAGTAAAACAACGCCTTCATATTACCTCAGGTGGATAGAAAACAAACTAAGTACAACCAACCCTCTAAATATAATCAAATCAAACTTCAAAATATAAGCAAATCAAACTTCAAACTTCAACTTCTAATCAAATCAAACTTCAAACTTCAACTTCTAATCAAATCAAACTTCAACTTCTAATCAAATCAAACTTCAAACTTCTAATCAAATCAACTTCTAATCAAATAAAACTTCAAACTTCAACTTCTAATCAAATCAAACTTCAACTTCTAATCAAATCAACTTCAAACTTCAACTTCTAATCAAATCAAACTTCTAATCAAACTTCTAATCAAATCGAACTTCAACTTCTAATCAAATCAAACTTCAAACTTCAACTTCTAATCAAATCAAACTTCAACTTCTAATCAAATCAAACTTCAACTTCTAATCAAATCGAACTTCAACTTCTAATCAAATCAAACTTCTAACTTCAACTTCTAATCAAATTAAACTTCAAACTTCAACTTCTAATCAAATCAACTTCAAACTTCAACTTCTAATCAAATAAAACTTCAAACTTCAACTTCTAATCAAATCAAACTTCAAACTTCTAATCAAATCAACTTCAAACTTCAACTTCTAATCAAATCAAACTTCAACTTCTAATCAAATCAAACTTCAAACTTCAACTTCTAATCAAATCAAACTTCAACTTCTAATCAAATCGAACTTCAACTTCTAATCAAATCAACTTCAAACTTCAACTTCTAATCAAATCAAACTTCTAATCAAACTTCTAATCAAATCGAACTTCAACTTCTAATCAAATCAAACTTCAAACTTCAACTTCTAATCAAATCAAACTTCAACTTCTAATCAAATCAAACTTCAACTTCTAATCAAATCGAACTTCAACTTCTAATCAAATCAAACTTCAAACTTCAACTTCTAATCAAATTAAACTTCAAACTTCAACTTCTAATCAAATCAAACTTCAACTTCAAATCAAATCAAACTTCAACTTCTAATCAAATCAAACTTCAAACTTCAATCAAATCAACTTCAAACTTCAACTTCTAATCAAATCAAACTTCAAACTTCAACTTCTAATCAAATCAAACTTCAACTTCTAATCAAATCAAACTTCAAACTTCTAATCAAATCAACTTCTAATCAAATAAAACTTAAAACTTCAACTTCTAATCAAATCAAACTTCAACTTCTAATCAAATCAACTTCAAACTTCAACTTCTAATCAAATCAAACTTCAAACTTCAACTTCTAATCAAATCAAACTTCAACTTCTAATCAAATCAAACTTCAAACTTCATCTTCTAATCAAATCAAACTTCAAACTTCGACTTCTAATCAAATCAATCTTCAACTTCTAATCAAATCAAACTTCAAACTTCTAATCAAATCAACTTCAAACTTCAACTTCTAATCAAATCAAACTTCAACTTCTAATCAAATCAAACTTCAAACTTCTAATCAAATCAACTTCAAACTTCAACTTCTAATCAAATCAAACTTCAAACTTCAAACTTCTAATCAAATCAACTTCAACTTCTTATCAAATCGAACTTCAACTTCTAATCAAATCAAACTTCAACTTCTAATCAAATCGAACTTCAACTTCTAATCAAATCAACTTCAAACTTCAACTTCTAATCAAATAAAACTTCAAACTTCAACTTCTAATCAAATCAACTTCAAACTTCAACTTCTAATCAAATCAAACTTCTAATCAAACTTCTAATCAAATCGAACTTCAACTTCTAATCAAATCAAACTTCAAACTTCAACTTCTAATCAAATCAAACTTCAATTTCTATTCAAATCAAACTTCAACTTCTAATCAAATCGAACTTCAACTTCTAATCAAATCAAACTTCAAACTTCAACTTCTAATCAAATTAAACTTCAAACTTCAACTTCTAATCAAATCAAACTTCAACTTCTAATCAAATCAAACTTCAACTTCTAATCAAATCAAACTTCAAACTTCAATCAAATCAACTTCAAACTTCAACTTCTAATCAAATCAAACTTCAAACTTCAACTTCTAATCAAATCAAACTTCAACTTCTAATCAAATCAAACTTCAAACTTCTAATCAAATCAACTTCTAATCAAATAAAACTACAAACTTCAACTTCTAATCAAATCAAACTTCAACTTCTAATCAAATCAACTTCAAACTTCAACTTCTAATCAAATCAAACTTCAAACTTCAACTTCTAATCAAATCAAACTTCAACTTCTAATCAAATCAAACTTCAAACTTCAACTTCTAATCAAATCAAACTTCAAACTTCTACTTCTAATCAAATCAAACTTCAACTTCTAATCAAATCAAACTTCAAACTTCTAATCAAATCAACTTCAAACTTCAACTTCTAATCAAATCAAACTTCAAACTTCAAACTTCTAATCAAATCAACTTCAACTTCTTATCAAATCGAACTTCAACTTCTAATCAAATCAAACTTCAACTTCTAATCAAATCGAACTTCAACTTCTAATCAAATCAAACTTCAAACTTCTAATCAAATCAACTTCAAACTTCAACTTCTAATCAAATAAAACTTCAAACTTCAACTTCTAATCAAATCAAACTTCAAACTTCTAATCAAATCAACTTCAAACTTCAACTTCTAATCAAATCAAACTTCAAACTTCTAATCAATTCAAACTTCAACTTCTAATCAAATCAAACTTCAACTTCTAATCAAATCAAACTTCAAACTTCTAATCAAATCAACTTCAAACTTCAACTTCTAATCAAATCAAACTTCAAACTTCAAACTTCTAATCAAATCAACTTCAACTTCTTATCAAATCGAACTTCAACTTCTAATCAAATCAAACTTCAACTTCTAATCAAATCAAACTTCAAACTTCAATCAAATCAACTTCAAACTTCAACTTCTAATCAAATCAAACTTCAAACTTCAACTTCTAATCAAATCAAACTTCAACTTCTAATCAAATCAAACTTCAAACTTCAACTTCTAATCAAATCAAACTTCAACTTCTAATCAAATCAAACTTCAAACTTCTAATCAAATCAACTTCTAATCAAATAAAACTTCAAACTTCAACTTCTAATCAAATCAAACTTCAACTTCTAATCAAATCAACTTCAAACTTCAACTTCTAATCAAATCAAACTTCAAACTTCAACTTCTAATCAAATCAAACTTCAACTTCTAATCAAATCAAACTTCAAACTTCAACTTCTAATCAAATCAAACTTCAAACTTCTACTTCTAATCAAATCAAACTTCAACTTCTAATCAAATCAAACTTCAAACTTCTAATCAAATCAACTTCAAACTTCAACTTCTAATCAAATCAAACTTCAAACTTCAAACTTCTAATCAAATCAACTTCAACTTCTTATCAAATCGAACCTCAACTTCTAATCAAATCAAACTTCAACTTCTAATCAAATCGAACTTCAACTTCTAATCAAATCAAACTTCAAACTTCTAATCAAATCAACTTCAAACTTCAACTTCTAATCAAATAAAACTTCAAACTTCAACTTCTAATCAAATCAAACTTCAAACTTCTAATCAAATCAACTTCAAACTTCAACTTCTAATCAAATCAAACTTCAAACTTCTAATCAAATCAAACTTCAAACTTCAACTTCTAATCAAATCAAACTTCAACTTCTAATCAAATCAAACTTCAAACTTCTAATCAAATCAACTTCAAACTTCAACTTCTAATCAAATCAAACTTCAAACTTCAAACTTCTAATCAAATCAACTTCAACTTCTTATCAAATCGAACTTCAACTTCTAATCAAATCAAACTTCAACTTCTAATCAAATCAAACTTCAAACTTCAATCAAATCAACTTCAAACTTCAACTTCTAATCAAATCAAACTTCAAAGTTCAACTTCTAATCGAATCAAACTTCAACTTCTAATCAAATCAAACTTCAAACTTCTAATCAAATCAACTTCTAATCAAATAAAACTTCAAACTTCAACTTCTAATCAAATCAAACTTCAACTTCTAATCAAATCAACTTCAAACTTCAAATTCTAATCAAATCAAACTTCAAACTTCAACTTCTAATCAAATCAAACTTCAACTTCTAATCAAATCAAACTTCAAACTTCAACTTCTAATCAAATCAAACTTCAAACTTCTACTTCTAATCAAATCAAACTTCAACTTCTAATCAAATCAAACTTCAACTTCTAATCAAATCAAACTTCAAACTTCTAATCAAATCAACTTCAAACTTCAACTTCTAATCAAATAAAACTTCAAACTTCAACTTCTAATCAAATCAAACTTCAAACTTCTAATCAAATCAACTTCAAACTTCAACTTCTAATCAAATCAAACTTCAACTTCTAATCAAATCAAACTTCAAACTTCAACTTCTAATCAAATCAAACTTCAACTTCTAATCAAATCGAACTTCAACTTCTAATCAAATCAACTTCAAACTTCAACTTCTAATCAAATCAAACTTCTAATCAAACTTCTAATCAAATCGAACTTCAACTTCTAATCAAATCAAACTTCAAACTTCAACTTCTAATCAAATCAAACTTCAACTTCTAATCAAATCAAACTTCAACTTCTAATCAAATCGAACTTCAACTTCTAATCAAATCAAACTTCAAACTTCAACTTCTAATCAAATTAAACTTCAAACTTCAACTTCTAATCAAATCAAACTTCAACTTCTAATCAAATCAAACTTCAAATTCTAATCAAATCAAACTTCAAACTTCAATCAAATCAACTTCAAACTTCAACTTCTAATCAAATCAAACTTCAAACTTCAACTTCTAATCAAATCAAACTTCAACTTCTAATCAAATCAAACTTCAAACTTCTAATCAAATCAACTTCTAATCAAATAAAACTTCAAACTTCAACTTCTAATGAAATCAAACTTCAACTTCTAATCAAATCAACTTCAAACTTCAACTTCTAATCAAATCAAACTTCTAATCAAACTTCTAATCAAATCGAACTTCAACTTCTAATCAAATCAAACTTCAAACTTCAACTTCTAATCAAATCAAACTTCAACTTCTAATCAAATCAAACTTCAACTTCTAATCAAATCGAACTTCAAACTTCAACTTCTAATCAAATTAAACTTCAAACTTCAACTTCTAATCAAATCAAACTTCAACTTCTAATCAAATCAAACTTCAACTTCTAATCAAATCAAACTTCAAACTTCAATCAAATCAAACTTCAAACTTCAACTTCTAATCAAATCAAACTTCAACTTCTAATCAAATCAAACTTCAAACTTCTAATCAAATCAACTTCTAATCAAATAAAACTTCAAACTTCAACTTCTAATCAAATCAAACTTCAACTTCTAATCAAATCAACTTCAAACTTCAACTTCTAATCAACTTCAAACTTCAACTTCTAATCAAATCAAACTTCAAACTTCAAACTTCTAATCAAATCAACTTCAACTTCTTATCAAATCGAACTTCAACTTCTAATCAAATCAAACTTCAACTTCTAATCAAATCGAACTTCAACTTCTAATCAAATCAAACTTCAAACTTCTAATCAAATCAACTTCAAACTTCAACTTCTAATCAAATAAAACTTCAAACTTCAACTTCTAATCAAATCAAACTTCAAACTTCTAATCAAATCAACTTCAAACTTCAACTTCTAATCAAATCAAACTTCAACTTCTAATCAAATCAAACTTCAAACTTCAACTTCTAATCAAATCAAACTTCAACTTCTAATCAAATCAAACTTCTAATCAAACTTCTAATCAAATCGAACTTCAACTTCTAATCAAATCAAACTTCAAACTTCAACTTCTAATCAAATCAAACTTCAACTTCTAATCAAATCAAACTTCAACTTCTAATCAAATCGAACTTCAACTTCTAATCAAATCAAACTTCAAACTTCAACTTCTAATCAAATTAAACTTCAAACTTCAACTTCTAATCAAATCAAACTTCAACTTCTAATCAAATCAAACGTCAACTTCTAATCAAATCAAACTTCAAACTTCAATCAAATCAACTTCAAACTTCAACTTCTAATCAAATCAAACTTCAAACTTCAACTTCTAATCAAATCAAACTTCAACTTCTAATCAAATCAAACTTCAAACTTCTAATCAAATCAACTTCTAATCAAATAAAACTTCAAACTTCAACTTCTAATCAAATCAAACTTCAACTTCTCATCAAATCAACTTCAAACTTCAACTTCTAATCAAATCAAACTTCAAACTTCAACTTCTAATCAAATCAAACTTCAACTTCTAATCAAATCAAACTTCAAACTTCAACTTCTAATCAAATCAAACTTCAAACTTCTACTTCTAATCAAATCAAACTTCAACTTCTAATCAAATCAAACTTCAAACTTCTAATCAAATCAACTTCAAACTTCAACTTCTAATCAAATCAAACTTCAAACTTCAAACTTCTAATCAAATCAACTTCAACTTCTTATCAAATCGAACTTCAACTTCTAATCAAATCAAACTTCAACTTCTAATCAAATCGAACTTTAACTTCTAATCAAATCAAACTTCAAACTTCTAATCAAATCAACTTCAAACTTCAACTTCTAATCAAATAAAACTTCAAACTTCAACTTCTAATCAAATCAAACTTCAAACTTCTAATCAAATCAACTTCAAACTTCAACTTCTAATCAAATCAAACTTCAAACTTCAACTTCTAATCAAATCAAACTTCAACTTCTAATCAAATCAAACTTCAAACTTCAAACTTCTAATCAAATCAACTTCAACTTCTTATCAAATCGAACTTCAACTTCTAATCAAATCAAACTTCAACTTCTAATCAAATCGAACTTCAACTTCTAATCAAATCAAACTTCAAACTTCTAATCAAATCAAACTTCAACTTCTAATCAAATCAAACTTCAACTTCTAATCAAATCAAACTTCAAACTTCAACTTCTAATCAAATCAAACTTCAACTTCTAATCAAATCAAACTTCAAACTTCAACTTCTAATCAAATCAAACTTCAAACTTCAACTTCTAATCAAATCAAACTTCAACTTCTAATCAAATCGAACTTCAACTTCTAATCAAATCAACTTCAAACTTCAACTTCTAATCAAATCAAACTTCTAATCAAACTTCTAATCAAATCGAACTTCAACTTCTAATCAAATCAAACTTCAAACTTCAACTTCTAATCAAATCAAACTTCAACTTGTAATCAAATCAAACTTCAACTTCTAATCAAATTGAACTTCAACTTCTAATCAAATCAAACTTCAAACTTCAACTTCTAATCAAATTAAACTTCAAACTTCAACTTCTAATCAAATCAAACTTCAACTTCTAATCAAATCAAACTTCAACTTCTAATCAAATCAAACTTCAACTTCTAATCAAATCAAACTTCAACTTCTAATCAAATCGAACATCAACTTCTAATCAAATCAAACTTCAAACTTCAACTTCTAATCAAATTAAACTTCAAACTTCAACTTCTAATCAAATCAAACTTCAACTTCTAATCAAATCAAACTTCAAATTCTAATCAAATCAAACTTCAAACTTCAATCAAATCAACTTCAAACTTCAACTTCTAATCAAATCAAACTTCAAACTTCAACTTCTAATCAAATCAAACTTCAACTTGTAATCAAATCAAACTTCAACTTCTAATCAAATTGAACTTCAACTTCTAATCAAATCAAACTTCAAACTTCAACTTCTAATCAAATTAAACTTCAAACTTCAACTTCTAATCAAATCAAACTTCAACTTCTAATCAAATCAAACTTCAACTTCTAATCAAATCAAACTTCAACTTCTAATCAAATCAAACTTCAACTTCTAATCAAATCAAACTTCAAACTTCAACTTCTAATCAAATTAAACTTCAAACTTCAACTTCTAATCAAATCAAACTTCAACTTCTAATCAAATCAAACTTCAAATTCTAATCAAATCAAACTTCAAACTTCAATCAAATCAACTTCAAACTTCAACTTCTAATCAAATCAAACTTCAAACTTCAACTTCTAATCAAATCAAACTTCAACTTCTAATCAAATCAAACTTCAAACTTCTAATCAAATCAACTTCTAATCAAATAAAACTTCAAACTTCAACTTCTAATCAAATCAAACTTCTAATCAAACTTCTAATCAAATCGAACTTCAACTTCTAATCAAATCAAACTTCAAACTTCAACTTCTAATGAAATCAAACTTCAACTTCTAATCAAATCAAACTTCAACTTCTAATCAAATCGAACTTCAACTTCTAATCAAATCAAACTTCAAATTTCAACTTCTAATCAAATTAAACTTCAAACTTCAACTTCTAATCAAATCAAACTTCAACTTCTAATCAAATCAAACTTCAACTTCTAATCAAATCAAACTTCAAACTTCAATCAAATCAACTTCAAACTTCAACTTCTAATCAAATCAAACTTCAAACTTCAACTTCTAATCAAATCAAACTTCAACTTCTAATCAAATCAAACTTCAAACTTCTAATCAAATCAACTTCTAATCAAATAAAACTTCAAACTTCAACTTCTAATCAAATCAAACTTCAACTTCTAATCAAATCAACTTCAAACTTCAACTTCTAATCAACTTCAAACTTCAACTTCTAATCAAATCAAACTTCAAACTTCAAACTTCTAATCAAATCAACTTCAACTTCTTATCAAATCGAACTTCAACTTCTAATCAAATCAAACTTCAACTTCTAATCAAATCGAACTTCAACTTCTAATCAAATCAAACTTCAAACTTCTAATCAAATCAACTTCAAACTTCAACTTCTAATCAAATATAACTTCAAACTTCAACTTCTAATCAAACTTCAAACTTCTAATCAAATCAACTTCAAACTTCAACTTCTAATCAAATCAAACTTCAACTTCTAATCAAATCAAACTTCAAACTTCAACTTCTAATCAAATCAAACTTCAACTTCTAATCAAATCAAACTTCAAACTTCAATCAAATCAACTTCAAACTTCAACTTCTAATCAAATCAAACTTCAAACTTCAACTTCTAATCAAATCAAACTTCAACTTCTAATCAAATCAAACTTCAAACTTCTAATCAAATCAACTTCTAATCAAATAAAACTTCAAACTTCAACTTCTAATCAAATCAAACTTCAACTTCTAATCAAATCAACTTCAAACTTCAACTTCTAATCAAATCAAACTTCAAACTTCAACTTCTAATCAAATCAAACTTCAACTTCTAATCAAATCAAACTTCAAACTTCTAATCAAATCAACTTCAAACTTCAACTTCTAATCAAATCAAACTTCAAACTTCAAACTTCTAATCAAATCAACTTCAACTTCTTATCAAATCGAACTTCAACTTCTAATCAAATCAAACTTCAACTTCTAATCAAATCGAACTTCAACTTCTAATCAAATCGAACTTCAAACTTCTAATCAAATCAACTTCAAACTTCAACTTCTAATCAAATAAAACTTCAAACTTCAACTTCTAATCAAATCAAACTTCAAACTTCTAATCAAATCAACTTCAAACTTCAACTTCTAATCAAATCAAACTTCAAACTTCTAATCAAATCAAACTTCAAACTTCAACTTCTAATCAAATCAAACTTCAACTTCTAATCAAATCAAACTTCAAACTTCTAATCAAATCAACTTCAAACTTCAACTTCTAATCAAATCAAACTTCAAACTTCAAACTTCTAATCAAATCAACTTCAACTTCTTATCAAATCGAACTTCAACTTCTAATCAAATCAAACTTCAACTTCTAATCAAATCGAACTTCAACTTCTAATCAAATCAAACTTCAAACTTCTAATCAAATCAACTTCAAACTTCAACTTCTAATCAAATCAAACTTCAACTTCTAATCAAATCAAACTTCAAACTTCTAATCAAATCAACTTCAAACTTCAACTTCTAATCAAATCAAACCTCAAGCTTCAAACTTCTAATCAAATCAACTTCAACTTCTTATCAAATCGAACTTCAACTTCTAATCAAATCAAACTTCAACTTCTAATCAAATCAAACTTCAAACTTCTAATCAAATCAAACTTCAACTTCTAATCAAATCAAACTTCAACTTCTAATCAAATCAAACTTCAAACTTCAACTTCTAATCAAATCAAACTTCAACTTCTAATCAAATCCAACTTCAAACTTCAACTTCTAATCAAATCAAACTTCAACTTCTAATCAAATCGAACTTCAACTTCTAATCAAATCAACTTCAAACTTCAACTTCTAATCAAATCAAACTTCTAATCAAACTTCTAATCAAATCGAACTTCAACTTCTAATCAAATCAAACTTCAAACTTCAACTTCTAATCAAATCAAACTTCAACTTGTAATCAAATCAAACTTCAACTTCTAATCAAATTGAACTTCAACTACTAATCAAATCAAACTTCAAACTTCAACTTCTAATCAAATTAAACTTCAAACTTCAACTTCTAATCAAATCAAACTTCAACTTCTAATCAAATCAAACTTCAACTTCTAATCAAATCAAACTTCAAACTTCAATCAAATCAACTTCAAACTTCAACTTCTAATCAAATCAAACTTCAAACTTCAACTTCTAATCAAATCAAACTTCAACTTCTAATCAAATCAAACTTCAAACTTCTAATCAAATCAACTTCTAATCAAATAAAACTTCAAACTTCAACTTCTAATCAAATCAAACTTCAACTTCTAATCAAATCAACTTCAAACTTCAACTTCTAATCAAATCAAACTTCAAACTTCAACTTCTAATCAAATCAAACTTCAACTTCTAATCAAATCAAACTTCAAACTTCAACTTCTAATCAAATCAAACTTCAAACTTCTACTTCTAATCAAATCAAACTTCAACTTCTAATCAAATCAAACTTCAAACTTCTAATCAAATCAACTTCAAACTTCAACTTCTAATCAAATCAAACTTCAAACTTCAAACTTCTAATCAAATCAACTTCAACTTCTTATCAAATCGAACTTCAACTTCTAATCAAATCAAACTTCAACTTCTAATCAAATCGAACTTCAACTTCTAATCAAATCAAACTTCAAACTTCTAATCAAATCAACTTCAAACTTCAACTTCTAATCAAATAAAACTTCAAACTTCAACTTCTAATCAAATCAAACTTCAAACTTCTAATCAAATCAACTTCAAACTTCAACTTCTAATCAAATCAAACTTCAAACTTCAACTTCTAATCAAATCAAACTTCAAACTTCAACTTCTAATCAAATCAAACTTCAACTTCTAATCAAATCAAACTTCAAACTTCTAATCAAATCAACTTCAAACTTCAACTTCTAATCAAATCAAACTTCAAACTTCAAACTTCTAATCAAATCAACTTCAACTTCTTATCAAATCGAACTTCAACTTCTAATCAAATCAAACTTCAACTTCTAATCAAATCGAACTTCAACTTCTAATCAAATCAAACTTCAAACTTCTAATCAAATCAACTTCAAACTTCAACTTCTAATCAAATCAAACTTCAACTTCTAATCAAATCAAACTTCAAACTTCTAATCAAATCAACTTCAAACTTCAACTTCTAATCAAATCAAACTTAAAACTTCAAACTTCTAATCAAATCAACTTCAACTTCTTATCAAATCGAGCTTCAACTTCTAATCAAATCAAACTTCAACTTCTAATCAAATCGAACATCAACTTCTAATCAAATCAAACTTCAAACTTCTAATCAAATCAACTTCAAACTTCAACTTCTAATCAAATAAAACTTCAAACCAACTTCTAATCAAATCAAATTAAAAAGGAAACTACATCAATACTGGACCACCATTAACACTTCTAAACAATGACCCCTGACACCAGAAAACTGCTCCCTGCTACAATATCTCTTACATGAACTGCTTCTTGCCTACATCACCTTAACCCTTTTAGTTTCAAAACTCCACACATGCATCATTCTTCTGGTATAGCCCTCCAAAGGGCACATATCCTATTACACCTATTCTATTATGTTGCTCATCCTCAAAACCACTTCATCTTCCCCTTCACTCTTACCTCCTAATCTAATAATCTTCCTAGTCGTTCAAAACTCTTCCTTCACACTATCAACATCCTCAGCCTCCTTATCATATAATTCAGTTTGTCTTACCACTAACATTCTTGAAGTACCAATACACTCTAACACCATCTCCATTCTTCTCAATACGCATTTCAGAATAGCCAACCTGACAAAAATACAAACAATTAAAATTCCCATATACAATGCTATATTAATCAACTTGTCCGACCAGCCCCCAAAATCCTAATCACCCCAACTATTCGACTCCTTCATGTTATCCATTTACTCTCTTATCTTTGTAATAAAACTAGTAATATTCTCTGTCTGATCCCTAACTCCCATCATACAACTACCTTTTACTATAGCACAGACACATCCTTCCAGAGCCAACAAATAATCTAGGGCATATCTGTTCTGCATAGTAAAGAGCCTAAGTTCAATAAGTCCCTGGGTAATCATGTCGAGGGCCCCCGTGGTTGCATTACCCAAGATAGTGAGACCACAAATGAGGTAATTGCGATTATTGGCAGCCAAATAACCTCCAGTGAAGCCTAGACTAAAGAAGCTCGCCCATCCCTATCCCACAGAGCCCCCATGTGTTCCTAGAGATGTGGGATCTTTCCACTTTGAACAAAATTCTTCTGAAACAGTTTTAGTCACCAACCTTTGACGAGAGACCCACTGGGAGGGACAGGTTATTGTCATAGGAATCAGGGTTCCTATTGCTACCTCGGGACTGGTGGATTCAGGACATTAGTGGCTGTACCATTAAAGAAAAAGAAAAGGTTTGTATCCGTTAAAAACAAAGTGCCATGACATATCGAATACATGTTTAACTCACCTCCCTCTATCAAGATCCTAAACTGCTCAGAGAACCATTGTGCATCTCTGCCACCTCTTTCTTTCATCATCTTGGTAAAAGTTGGGTGTGAATTTGCACGGTTTGGCGATATCCGCGACCAAACATACGTCCTGTGAATGTGAATTATCCTTTGGTAACGGAAGACCAATAGCAGGCGGGGCAATAAAGGGTTCATAAATAAGGTGGGTTTAGACGCCTTTATTTTTGCTTTCTCCCTCCAATTATCACATATAAGGTACTTTAGGGGGTCCCATTCTGGTCATGCTGAATAATGCCTGTACTGAGGTTATGGGTGGGTAGCAAACAACTGACTGTGGGGAGTACATAACTGAGTGAGCTCGGAGAAATAAGTTACCTCTTGGGACTTCTCCGAGAAACTTGAGATCACGTTTACATCTCTGTAGTGGAGAGACCAGACATAGTTCTGTGAGAATCCAACCTACCGCACTTCGACATACATCATCAATTTTTACATTTAGTCCAATAACAAGGTAACATTTTATGATGACAGTCCTTCAACAGTCACGAAAAGTGAAGATGCCTCAAAAGTCCAATACAGGCCTTCAGTCGGCTGACGTTCCATTTTCCAAATCCCTCCGGGTTATCATCATCGCATTAGAGTACATCTCCTTGGCACAGGTGGTGATCGTGGTTAGGTTGGTTCGGCCTGCACTTCTTTCCTCCATCATACCTGGAATCTGCAAGGCTTTAAGACAGATGATCACCAGGGGCATTTTCATTATACGTTAACCTCGAGTACTCCGAGGAGAGATTTCAGCACGTAGTCTCCTGGTATTATGGACTCGTCCCCTTATGTAACTGGTAGTAGCTTCGGTGCCTCTTGTACCTGGGAATGCAGGACTGGTAAAGCAGGGGTTAATTGCTGTGCATAAATAATTAATTCATCGCTGAGGGCGTGTGGGTCAGAATAACTTCCACACACTTAATCATAATGTGCCCCTGACAACTCTATAAGATCTACTTATATACACTCAAAGGGTCAATAGACAATAGGTGCAGGAGTAGGCCACTCGGCCCCTCGAGCCAGCACCGCCATTCAATGTGATCATGGCTGATCATTCAAAATCAGTACCCCGTTCCTGCCTCTAACGTGTTCAATCCCTTAATAATCCTATGTTTCAATAAGATCCCCTCTCATTCTTCTAAATTCCAGCGTATACAAGCCCAGTCGCTCCAGTCTTTCAACATACAACAGTGCCGCCATTCCGGGAATTAACCTCGTAAACTTACGCTGCACGCCCTCAATAGCAAGAATATCCTTCCTCAAATTCGGAGACCAAAACTGCACACAATACTCCAGGTGTGGTCTCACTCCAGGTGCAGTTCTCCAACTGCAGAAGGACCTCTTTGCTCCTATACTCAACTCCTCTTGTTATGATGGCCAACATTCCATTGACTTTCTTCACTACCTGCTGTACCTGCATACTTCCTTTCAGTGACGGATGGTCAGTTCAATATGAGTGTCATTCCCTTTGTCTTTCCGGGATTATTTCATCTGCAAATTTCAAAATCTGAGGCTTGTTTTAACGCCTCCTGGTGAATTTTCGGATGCAACCAGATTTCCTTTGCCATCCTGACCATACCCTCCTTACTAGCATGCGTAAAGAAGTGTATATAGTTGAAAGGAACGGGCAGAAAAACATCAGGTACACAAATTTGCCCAAGAGGGGTAAGCCAGAGCCCAGTCAACGAGTCAATGGCACAATCCTCTCATTTTCAAGATCACGTTGCCCAGCAGAGGCATCCCCCTGCACTAACCCTACATCACCCATGTCTGGCAAGGCCGTTCTGCCCATTAGAATCTTTGGTTCTGTGGGGACCATAGTGCAGGATTCGCAAGCTACGGTGCGGGCAGTGATGTCAGCAAAGGGCATTTCCCTGGCAATTTTAGTCGCGGCCACCCGGATGGGCATTGCACTTGATAATGGCCAGTTGTGTTGGGAGAGCTGGGGCTTGCAATAGGTTGATCACATAAAGCTGAAAATGGGCAATCTTATAAAGGACGTCCAATGTCTGGTGCAGTGACTAGCACTGTTTTAGATTGCGGCATGCTTCTTCTTGTTGGGGTGAGAGAGTGAGTTGCTGTGGTGCCTTGGCGGAGGCAAGGGTGACAGTAATTTAGTGTACACTGTCACGTTGGGGATCCACTCCGGCAGAAATTCACCAAGCCCAGAAAAACCCCTCATCCGTCTAGGGGTGGTCGGGCTGGTATGGTTCCCAAAGGGTTCTCCATCGTACCCCCTCGGTTGGATTCAGGATAGCGGACGTTAGGGTGAACACATCTCTTGCGACTGTTTCGTACATGGTTAATGTTGATCTTATACAATTCACAAATCCAAACAGTCTGGGGCATTCCTAGAAATGTTCATCATTTCCTGCAACTTCCATGGGGTGTATACATGCATCACAGCCTGCGCCCCATTCTGTCCTGCTAATGGATTTGGCATTGCTCTCAGTAGCATTATCTTTTTAGTCTTTTTAATTTCCTGCTGGTTCTCAGCCTCGCGTTTCCTTAGTTCTTCGTTGCACTCTCTCACTGATGAATTCAATTACTGCTGCTCCTTCCTCTTCTGCCTCAGCCCTTCCCCTCCTTTCATCCTCCTTTTCAGTTTCCCGGTCGCTATCGGTATCATCTTCCTCTGGGGATGCCCTTCCCTGTGGGGGTGCCGATGCCCCCCCCCCCCCCCCCCGATGGGATCTTAGTGGGGCAGTTCCTGCTCTTGGGGACAGGTGGCTAGGGGCATATGGAGGAGGTGTTGTACACCATTCCCGACTTTCCCAATTTACACCTCATCCTCCTCTTCTATAAACAGGGTCGCCATGCCAGACAAGGAGTCCTCGGGGTTATTTCGCTTAAATTTCCATTTTTGCATTACCAATTGTTTACTATCCTGTTGACCAACTGCATTTTTCCTCCTGATCATCATGCCATTGGCACTCTGCCAATAATACATCCCAACCTTTCAATATGCCTTCCTTCGTATGTAACTCTATCCCTCTACAACTTAGATTATCCATCCAATATGCTGAAACTCCTCCCACACCTCTTTCTTCATATTTCCATTCCTCAATCTATTTCTTGTCTCTCTCTCTCTCTCTCTCTCTCTCTCTCTCTCTCTCTCTCTCTCTCTCTCTCTCTCCTCTCTCTCCCTCTCTCTCCCTCTCTCTCCCTCTCTCTCCCTCTCTCTCTCTCTCTCTCTCTCTCTCTCTCTCTCTCTCTCTCTCTCTCTCTCTCTCTCTCTCTCTCTCTCTCTCTCTCTCTCTCTCTCTCTCTCTCTCTCTATCTCTCTCCCTCTCTCTCTCCCTCCCTCCCTCTCTCCCTCCCTCTCTCCCCTCCGCCTGCTTACTGACTTCAGTCAGTCTACTATATCCTTAAGAATATCTCAAGGGTTAAAGGACTTATGGCTCAGCAAGATAGCTGCAGCGGTTTCAGAAGCAGCCACTCAAGTTTCACTAAGGCCAAGAAAGTGAATCACATCATTCCAGTTCTGAGGTCTCACACTCGCATCCAATCTATCAAAGAATTAATTTCAAAATACTACTGTTGATTCATAAAGCACTGAATGGTTTAGGGCCAAAATACATTTCTGATCTTCTGCTACACTATAAACCATCCAGACCTCCCAGGCCTTCCGGGACAGATCTGCTCTCTGTCCCAGAGTCAGAAATAAACCTGGAGAAGCAGCGTTTAATTTTTTATGCACTACATATATGAAACAAACTCCCAGAAAACTGCAGGTTCGCTGCAACACTCAGTTCCTTTAAATCGAGGCTGAAGACTTCTGTTTGACGCTGCCTCTTATTAAATCAAATGATTATTCATTCTAACATTGCACTGTAACCTTTATTCGGGTATTTTATACCTGTCTTATTCTATTTCAGCTTCCTGCTCTTTAATGTTTTATGTAAAACACTTTAAATTGCCTTGTTGCTGGAATGTGCCATATAAATAAACTTGCTTTGCCTTCGGCTTTTACATTCCATGCTTCCCCCACGCTGACCATCCTTCGTCTCCTAATCTCTTGGTTACAAGCTGATAACTGTGTGCAATATGTACGTTTTCCAGGGTCTAAGTAACACATATCCCCCCTTCCCCTCCAGGAGGGAAACTCGGTTAACACACTGACCAATTTATAAAGTATTTCTACAGACCCCATCTTCCCTGGGACGGGTTACTCAATTTAAAGTCTCCAATTCATAAAACTTTCTTACTGGCTTATTGGCTTCTATGTGACCACTGTGTTCCCAGGAACCTTTTTCAGGAGTCCAGACACAAAGGATCTGATAGTGCACTTTTACTCCCTTCAAGGTCCAGGTCAGATTGTTGGATATAATTTCAGCAGGACTCAGCCGTGCTTCCCCAGCCGGGGTGATACGTATCTGGAACAGGGCTACGTGAAGTAATTTGACCCATGTAATTCCCATTTCACCCTGTAGTTGGCCAATTTACTTTTAAGGTCTGATTAACCCTTTCAACTAGTCCGGCAGTCTGAGGTCTGTAGGCACTATACAACTATTACTGGATGCCCATCTGGGTACAGAATTCGTTGTTTATTTGACCCATGAAATAAGAGCCGTTGTCTGAACTTAATCGGCTTGGAATTCCATACCTGGGAATAATCTCATTTAACACTTCACGACAGTAGAGGCTTTGTTATCCCTTGTCTGGTGAGCCTCAATCCATTTACTAAACTCATCTACAATAACTAATACATATTTATAACACTGACATCTCTCCAGCTCACTGTAGTCCATCTGGAGGGTCTCAAAGGGATCCACGGACAATGGTGTTTTACCCATCTCATAAGGTACACCCTTTCCAGGATTATGTTGCTGACCAATCAGGCAACGATTGCTAATACCTTGAGCCAGAGATTGTAACCGTGAATGCCAGCATGTGGCTAGGAGCATATCACTGGTTGCTTTACCACCACAATGAGTTGCAAAGTGTATATATTCAATAACCCACATTGCTAAATCATCTGACATACAAGCCTGTCCAGCAGGGGTGATCTACAGTTTAGATTCACAATCAACTGTGCACCCGAGCTGTTTCCACATTACCTTATCCCGGTCAGGAGCGTCCTCCTGTAATTTAATGACGTCTTGGATGGTTGGCATTCCTTTCCAAGGGAGACTTGCTTTTATTTGAGCTTTTAGTCTGGCCCATCATTTTAGGCACAACCACCCGCTGTCCCCGGGACGCCTCTCTAGCTTCCTAATCGGTTCCCTACATCCACCAGTGTTTGACCTGTTGTGTGGGCAGATCATTTCATAACGGAAATCTGCTCTGTTGTATTAGGACAACTAGTTCAGCTGGCTGAGCAGAATGCTCAAAGCTGCTGACTCCAGTTTGCCATCCTGACAACATATGGGAGATTTAGGGACTTCAGGCAATTCTGTGATTCCATTCATCCAAATCAGGAAACAAACAGTCTCCCTTCGTTCGGGGAAAGCCAGCCATTGGACTACGTAATCCCTTACATCCATATCCCCAGACCCCATCAGGGTCTTACCAGACTTCTGTCTCAAACGTTTCTCATGAGCACATTCCTTCTTTAACACTCCGACTGATTTAGCCACTCCCCCTCCTGCAATTCCTATTCCCAATTTCAAAGCATTATCCTGCCAACTTGCCAACACTGAAGCTTCCCTTAATTCTTGACAATACTGTTTCCACAGGGCAATAAGTTCCTTTGCCAGAGTACCCCTATTACTCTTCCAAATTATCTCCTGAACCTTCTTAACATCATCCAGAGCCTTTATTCCTTCTAATGGCCAAAAGTCATCCCCTAATTTCTTGTTTAACTCCCCCGACAATTGTCTGAATTGCTCCGATTTGTCAGGATACCGTTCACATAAGATTTGCAAAGGACTGTTTGATTCAGTTGTAGTATCCAAACGATTACCCATCTTGCTGACTGATAATTCAACACAGTGCGTTGCAAATGACACAAATTACACAGACGCATTCCAAACGTCACACATCTTAATACCCCCACAACACTTCACACAAGTTCACACACCTCACAACACTTTCATACACACAATCGGACCCAATCTTACAGCGACTGTAACCCACGCTTTCAGGACTGAAACCTGAACAACGTCCGCACTTTCAGGACTGAAACCTGACCTGTGCCCCACTCTCTCAGGACTGAAACCTGACCCAGTGGTATTGATATCGATATCATTAAATTATAGTCGACTCCCAGTGATACCAATCACTGACCAAAATATCTGCCGCTTCCAGTATTCACCAGACTGACCTGATTTCGTCAAGATATCACACAAGAGTTAGCGAATGGCCAATTCGTCATCAGACGACAGATCAGAGGAAACCGATGCAGTAAAACAAACCACTTGCATCGGGGGCCCAATTCCACTCTCTGCCTCCGAGACTTCTCAGCTCCTTGGCCGCGAACTCGTGGTAATTGTCTTTTGAAATCCCACCGCTGCCACCAAATGTTAAATCAAATTCTTTACCTTCAGTCTGAATAATCACACGTGATACTGGATTAGCACATCAGATTTATTCCACCATGGGGTTCTTCCCGAGAAGATCTCCAGACACAACACTAGTGTCTGAAGAGATCTCAACTCAGGGCAGGGGAAGAACAACTTCTCCACCATTGTTTACTTTTTTATACAGAAAAAGAGAGGTGTGACAAAAAGAAATCAAGGACCAATTACACATCTAATACAATTTCCATGGTTACAGAGAAGACAAAATCATTGATACAGGTCACATGCTCAAAAACCAAACCATTAATATAAGTCACATGTATTTAGAGAAACGCATCAATTTACCTAGCGTGGATTCAAACTTTTCCTACTTTCACACGCACCCAAATAAGGAGTTGCTAATAAGAAAGAAACTTTCTTATCTCTATAGACGAGCAATCTCGCAGCTGCATGACCTTGCTTTACTGTTTCAATACACAGTACTCGCAGTCAGACAGAGTGGGAGAGGACAATAGCCCATCTCTTCTGTACACTCCTTATTACTCGTAAAGGGACAAACACATTCTGTTCCCAAGGATAACATTTCTGCCACAAGCATCCATCTTACTGCTTTCCACTAAAATAAGCATCCATTTTATATTAGCTAAAACAACAAAAGAAACCATCTTTACTACAACAAAATATAATATCTCTAATTGACTATACCAGCTAATAGCATAGATTCTCAGTCTTTCCGCTGACTGGATGGCACACAACAAAAAAAAGCTTTTCACTGTACCTCGGTACACGTGACAATAAAGCAAACTCAAACCCAACTCATTTAAGGTGAGAACTGCCGGAATACATAATAGGAAATAGACAATAGGTGCAGGAGTAGGCCATTCGGCCCTTCGCGCCAGCACCGCCATTCACTGTGATCATGGCTGATCATTCCCACTCGGTACCCCGTTCCTGCCTTCTCCCCATATCCCTGGACTCCGCTATCTTTAAGAGCTCTATCTAACTCTCTCTTGAAAGCATCCAGAGAATTGGCCTCCACTGCCTTCTGAGGCAGAGAATTCCACAGGTTCACATCTCCGTTCTAAATGGCCGACCCTTTAATCTTAAACTGTGGCCCCGGGGCTTTAGAAGGACCAGCGATCATTCACAGTCTTTTCTTTTAGAATCGGATGACGCAACGTTCTGGCTCGGGACCGAACCGGGTGGAATTGTGAACGACGGCCCCATTGTTGACTCGTTCTACACGTCACTGCGGTCTCCAGGAGATGAGGCGTGGAGACGGGGGACGCCTCTCTCCATCAGGCGCCGTGGGATGGACGCCTGGTCGGTTTGGACCCCCACTCTTCCAATCGCCCTGTTGCTCTTGACCGGCGCCCGGCAGGCATGGGGTGGGACCTTGGTGGCTTGTTACCCCAACTGGCCGTGTCAAGTCATCTTCCTCACCCAGAACCCGGCCACTTTGCTCTGTCCCAACGGGCCGAGCCACCCCGGCGGCGTGGCCTGGGTCTACTACAACACCACGGAGCCCGACACCAAGACGGTGGTCCTCGCTGGGACTGGAGATGACACCTTGAACGCGGACGCGCTCTTGGATCTCCGGGCCCGTTGCATGTTATCCTGGCCGCATCTGGTCATCAGGTCCGCCATGGTCACGGACTCGGGCGTCTACCTCTGCAGGTCGGGAAACAGGACCCTCGCTTACTAGAGGTGGACACGCAGGACGCCGAGAAGGTCCACATCTCGGGCAAATCCATCGGCGTCTCCTCGCTCCCCAATCGTTTCTTGGAAGTAGGAGGCCGGCACTTGGAGCTGTTCACCGTGTGGAACGCCTGGGAAGACTGCGACAGGTGCGGGGTCCCGGCGGAGAGGAGGCGAGTGGGTTGCTGTTACGCCCGGCCAGTCCCGATCGACCACAACCCGGTGCCCTGCGGCATCTGGGCTTTGGTCGAGCTACAGATACTTCCAGGGCGGACCCCGGAGCTGGGACTGGAACCGTGCATCGTTCCCTGCGTTACCTTGCCCCCATACCTCGCCAAAGTCAGGAAGCTCGAAGTGCCTGGTCAGAAATTTGGGCCTTTGCAACTGTCCGTCGTCCTCCTGATCGACACCTACTTGGTCAACGGCAACGTGAGCTTCAAGTGCCCCGACGCCTCGGTCTGCACACCGGTGTCGTGGCGGAGAAATTCCACCGACGTTTCGCGGGCGGATCTCTCCCGACGGCTTGGGTAGCACTCACGCCTTGGACGATGTGATGGGCCGAATCGTCTACAACATAAAGGGCGTCCAGAAAGCCGACGAGGGGGTCTACAGGTGCTACGTCTCTGATGAACTGGCTGGATCTTTCCACCCGAAGGTGCTGGAGCCTAACGAGAGGAGGGCGGCGGCCAAGACCAGCGCCATGTGCTTCGTCTGGTACGCCTTGACTGCCATCGCCTTGGTATCTGTGCTGCTGGTTTTCCTCACCTTTCTGTACACCTACCTCTGCAGGTCGGGAAACAGGACCCTCGCTTACTACGTGGTGGACACGCAGGACGTCGAGAAGGTCCAGGTGCGGCGCCGCCAGGTCGTGCACTGGTAAATCCCCACCCTTTACACGTACACCCTCATTTGCACCAATATCACAGCAGGCCACTCACCCCCTCCGGGTGATACTATCCCAGAGCAATCTGCATTCTATTTCCAAACAGCTCCCCTCATTACGTGAGTTCATACATTCATAAGTTATAGCAGCAGAATTAGGCCATTCGGTCCATCAAATTTACTCCGCCATTCAATCATGGCTGATCTATCTCCCTCTCCACCCCATTCTCCTGCCATCTCCCCGTAACCCCTGGCATCCGTACTAATCAACTAATTTATCCCCCTCTTTTTCCCAATATCACTCACTACCCACTACCACCCCTCCCCCCCCCCCCCCCCCCCGCCCCATCTCACCTCTATCACTCCCTCTGGCTTTACATTTCACCCCCTCGTTATCTGACAGCCGTTTGTATCTTTTCCCATCTCCGGCATTTGTCCACCCAATCAGCCACCGCACAGATACCTTCCCTGCATTGCCTCACAAGTATTCACCTAACACTTGAACAGGTGAGTGAACCCCAGCCCCATCTCTTTGTTCGATATTTCGCAGCAGCTAATAACCTCACCGACACCAGCATGTCTTGTTTGGGGATGGAGAAGGAATCGAAGCAGCCAATGGAAACACACACAAATCCACACGCGCGCACACACACAAACATACAAACAAATACATACACACACACAAATCCCCATACACACGCACATACACAACCACACACGCGCGCGCACACGCACAAACATACAAAAATCCACACACACACACACAAATCCACACACACACGTGCACGCACACACACACACACTCCCTCACACACGCACACATGCTCTGGGGTACTATCACCCGGAGGGGGTGAGTGGCCTGCTGTGATATTGGTGCAAGTGAGGGTGTACGTGTGAAGGGTGGGGATTTACCAGTGCACGACCTGGCGGCGCTGCACCTGGGCGCAGTAGGTGTACAGAAACGCGAGGAAAACCAGCAAAACACACACGCGCACACACACACAAACTCTCTCTCACACATCCACACACACAAACACACACCCACACTCACTCACACACACACACACACACACACACACACACACACACACACACACACAGTGCCGGAGGTCAGATTTGAACCCTGGTCTCTGGAGCTGTAAAGAGGTGACTCTCCCGCCACAGTATTGAATCAAACCATGTGAGACTCCCTGCTGTCCCAAAGCCATTAACTCACGCCTTCATAAACCGCCGCACACTGAGTTGAGTAGTCTGAACAGAGCAACAATGCCTTCTATTTAATTAAAGTTGTCTCATGTTAAAGTGCGTGGTTAATTGAGAAGTTACAATTTTATTGCTGGCTAAGAAGAAATAGGACAGGAGGTGGCCATTCGGCCATTCAAACCAGATCCCTTCCCTCCACTCATTAGTGGAGACCCTGTTCTCATACTGTAGACAGCTTGGCATAGCGGGTAGAGCCAGTGTCTCTCAAACCGAGAGACACAGGTTCAGTGCCAATCTCCGCCTGTGTGTGTGTTCGTGTGTTTGCATGTTTTCATGTTTGTGTGTGTCAGTGTGCATGACATTTAGTGGACATCTTAACGCAGTGTTCAGGTTCAGGATTCATCTCGGCAGATAAAATGGACCTTTTCTCTCGCATTCTGCACCTGTTGTAACCACACAAATGTTGTCCAGTATCCCAATAACATTACATTGAATCTACATTCCTCCATATCGTAACTAATATGTGACTATTCTCCACGCTGCAACGTAATATGCGGTTATGTGAAAAAAGAACAAACGCGCTGGAGGAATTCATTGGGTAAAAACAGCACAGTGTGGAATGGACAGACTACGTTTTGGGTCAGGGGTCGCATCTTCCATAAGGAGCTGGTCAGGCCGCATTTCGAGTATTGTGAGGAATTTTGGGCACTGTATATGAGGAGGGATGTGCTGGCTCTGGAGAAGGTCCAGAGGAGGTTTACAAGAATGAGTGGGATAACTTACGATGAGCTTTGACAGCACTGGGCCTGTACTCGCTGGAGATTAGAATGATAAGTCTTCATTGTAAAGTATCAAATCATGGAAGGCTTGTCTGCTTGTCTACACACAGTTCGTACGTTCCCCCATGACCTGCCTAGGTTTTCTCCAAGATCTTCGGTTTCCTCCGCACTCCAATGACGTGTAGGTTTGTAAGTTAATTGCCTTGGTAGAAATGTAAATGTGTCCGTAGTGTGCAGGTTAGTGCAAATGTGTGGGGATCGCTGGTCGGTGTGCACTCGGTGGGCCGAAGGGCCTGTGTCTGCGCCGTATCTCTAAACTAAAAAACTAAAAAAGCTGGAATCTGCAGCAAGCAGATGGAACACAGCCTAACAAAGTCTGGACTCATGCATTTTGGTCGTAGGAATAAAGGCATAGACGATTTTCTAAATGGGGAGATAATTCAGAAATCGGAGGTGCAAAGGGACTTGGATGTGCTGGTATAGGATTCCCAAAAAGTTAATTTGCAAGTCGAATCACTAGTAAGGAAGGCACATACAATGCAAACATTTATTTCAAGAGGGCTAGAATACAAAAACAGGGATGTAATGCTGAGGCTCTATAAGGCGCTGGTGAGGCCGCATTTGGAGTATTGTGAGCAGTTGTGGGCACCATATCTGAGGAAGAATGTGCTGGTGTTGAAGAGAGTCCTGAGGAGATCTTACGAGAATGATCCGAGGAATGAGTAGGTTAACATAAGATGGCCGTTTAATGGCACTGAGCCTGTACTCGCTGGAGTTTAGAAGGATAAGTGAGGACCTCTTTGAAACATACAGAATAGTGAAAGAGTGAATGTGGAGAAGATGTTTTCACTAGAGGGAGAGTCTCGGACCAGAGGCGATCACCTCAGAAGTAAAAAATGCACCTTTAGGAAGGAGATGAGGAGGAATTTCTTGTCAGAGGGTGGTGAATCTGTGGAATTCATTGCCACAGACGGCTGTGGAGGCCAAGTCAATGGATATTCTTAAGGTGGAGATTGACAGATTTGTTATTAGTACGAGTGTCAGGGATTGTGGGGAGAAGGCAGGAGAATGGGGTTGAGAAGTAGATCAGCCATGATTGAATTTCGGTATAAACGCGATGAGCTGAATGGCCTAATTCTGCTGCTAGAACTTATGAACGTGTAAAACTTCGAAGCATAAACTGCTGGTGGAATGCAGTGGGACAATCTCTTACCTTGCCGGGGATCCGATTGTTTTCCGGATCGTATCTCCGGTCGCTCTGCGGCCCAACATCGTGGAGCTGGAGGCCTTGCCTGGGACTGACTTTGAGCCCCACCGCGGGGCGTGGATTTACCATCGGAGACGATTCCTTGCCTGGGATCGAAGCTCCAACCGCAGTAGAGAATAGGTGCAGGAGTAGGCCATTCGGCCCTTTGAGCCAGCACCACCATTCAATGTGATCATGGCTGATCATTCTCAATCAGTGCCCCGTTCCTGCCTTCTCCCCATACTCCCTGACTCTGCTATCCTTAAGAGCTCTATCCAGCTCTCTCTTGAATGCATTGGGAGAATTGGCCTACACTGCCTTCTGAGGCAGGGCATTCCACAGATCCTTCTGAGGCAGGGCATCCCACAGATGCAGACTTTAACATCAGGAGCTCGCAGTCTTGGGTTGAGACAAATTCGGGAGCTCCAAGCTGCACGACATTCGACAAGCCCCGACCCAGGGTAGATCGCCCGGCATGGGGGTGTTGAGATCCCCCCCCCCCCCCCAATGCTGGAGCTCGATCACCCCGACAAGGAAGGCCCGCCAACGGCTACGGGAGTCAAGATCAACCCATCGATGGAAGGTTAGAGACCCCTGACCACTGGAGAACAAAGGAGGGAGAGATTGAACTTTTTTTCGCCTTCCATCACAGTGAAGAATGCGGAGCAGTCACTGTGGTGGATGTTCAGGTTAAAATGTATTTTGTGTGGCCCGTTGCTTTTTATTGTTATGTCTGTATGGCAAATTAAATTCCTCGTATGTTGCAAAACATACTTGGCTAATAAGGTATAATTGTGATTG
This sequence comes from Rhinoraja longicauda, assembly GCF_053455715.1. NCBI lineage: Eukaryota > Metazoa > Chordata > Chondrichthyes > Rajiformes > Arhynchobatidae > Rhinoraja > Rhinoraja longicauda. The sequence goes on from NC_135995.1 coordinate 6,058,489, forward strand.
TGATAAATGTCCTCTTGGGGGCCTGGGAATGGGGAAGATGATGCTGCTCCTTCTCAGAGTGGTGGATTGGTATGCAGGGCAATGGTAGAAAAATGACAGGAATGGTTCAAGAGAGCATACTTGTGTTCGCTCATGGACTAATTTCTCTTTTAACATTAATCACAATTACTTAACTTAACATTTGATTTTATCTTCTGAACTTTTGTTATACATTGGAATCTGATATTTTTCCTGGTAAACTGACAGTGAATGATTAAAGAGAGTGTGGTTCATGTCCAATTTGTAAAGGACGTGAAAGTAAGAGAGTATTGCTTTGTGTATTATTAATATAGGACTATGAACAGTGTAACTAACTTACATTACAGAAAATATTAATCAAACTGGTGTGGTACATTGTGGGAAAGAACAATGAGATTTTACTCTCTTTTCAACCTCTTGTCTTTTATCTTTTCCTGTTATGTAATTTTGTGGACATCTTGTGTATTGTTTTACCATTTACCTTCTAATCAGCAGTATTATTGAAAACATTGCAGGTGCCTTGCTCGAAGGTATTATCTTGGATTGATCATTGCCTTTAAATAATTACTTTTGTTTACCTGTAATAATGTTTCATCTAATTTCCAAATCTAAGCAATCTGGTCTTATATATATCAGTAAATGACTTCAGATAAATCTCAAGTTTCTGATTTCACGTCACCACTCATCAGCTCAATGTACATTCCTGTCATTTCAACATGGTTTCTGAGATTTACCTTCTCTCATATTCCACAAAATGATTTCCTGAGCTAAAATTGTTCATCACAATTGCTCACATGGAAAATTATATTATTAGGGCCAACTCAACCTTGTCTTGCATTTGATAAAGTTCAGTTTAGATACAAACCATGAAATCACTTTTCGGTATTGTATGCTTTATTAAATTTCTTGTCTCTTTGCATGGTCTTAATTCATCTGCCATGTTATAAATGCATCATTAGTTCACATAATAGACTGTTACATTTATCCCTCAAAACGCTTTTCTTGTAGTTGACTCCATGCACCACAGCACTGTTACCATTAAACATGCTCTCCACATTCCATCATGCTGGTTATTACCAAATCATAATTATACTCTCTGGTCAGGATTACTCTCCTGAAGTTTAGAAATATCCACGCAGCTGAATTCGGCTGGTGTTTTGAATTAAACAGCGGCATCTTTATAGCGACCCATTACACATATAATGAAGTGATTTTTAAAAACAAATTATGACAAATACCTTTGTATGTCCAAAGTACATAGTTGTCTCTGTTGTGATATTGTAAGGACTACTTTGTTGTATCACAAGGACTACTTTGTTTGCCTGTGTAGTAACATGTACATAAGAGAATGAGGTGATTTGGTGGTCACTCTGGTTCCAGGTGGCCATGGAATAAACAGCCTGGATTTAAGCTCCAGCCTTTAAACCTTTTAAGCACGTGTACTTGTGGTCAGTCCAGGGTCATAACAAAGGTATAACAGACCAGGTAGTACAACAGTCTCCACCAGAAAAACTTTGGGATCTATAAGCGTGGATTTGACTGGGTAAATGTAAAAAATTGTCCCTAGTGTGTGTAGGATAGTGTTAATGTGCGGGGATTGCTGGGCGGCGCGGACCTGGTGGGCCGAAAAGGCCTGTTTCCGCGCTGTATATATATGATATGATATGATATGAAACGACTAAAGAGGCAGAAAAGAGAAGTTATAATTTAAGAAATAAGGAGAGGATAATTTACAGAGAAGAACGGGAGCTCCACGATGAGGATTACCTTTGTATGTCCAAAGTAACCAATCTACTTCTTCAGAGCAACCATATTTCATTAGGAGCATTTTAGTGATGGCACGGTGCATTGGTAGCCAGGGCAATGGTGGAACAATGCAGCCTTTTGGTTCAAGAGCACAGACTTGTGTTCGCTCATGGACTGATTTTTCTTTAAAAATGAATCACAATTACTTTTCGTAACAATTGTCGTTCACTTCTGGAATTTTGTCATACACTGGAATCCGACGTTGATTATTTGTAAAATACAGTGATTTGAGAAGAGAGTATGGTTCATGTCCAATTTAGGCAAGGCTCTTTGCTGTGTACATTCAGGCATTATCAAGGATGTGAAAGTGTTTTGAACTAAACGGCGCCATCTTACCCCAACATATTTATGGTGACCCAATACAATCATCATGAAGGGATTCTTTACAAATTAGCTAGTTAATCTCTCACATTTTGAATGCTTCCTCAGAAGTGTAACTTTGGAAAAAGTATTTTTGTCAACATCTTCTGTACAGCATCTGCATCATGGTAGTATTATATTCTGAAATACTTCTACTAGCCCCGACCCAGAGTCGATTGCTCGGCGCAGGGGAACCGAGATCCCTCCCCCGATGCAGGAGCTTGATCGCCCCGACCACCGGCTACGGGAGTCAAGATTGTCCCGTCAACGTAAGGCGTGAGGCCCCCGACCGCGCGAGGACAAAGAAGGGAAGAGATTGAACTTTTTTTCACCTTCCATCACAGTGAGGAATGTGGAGGAGTCACTGTGGTGGATGTTCATGTTAAAATGAATTTTGTGAGTTCCTTATACGGCACTTAAGAAGGCATCCTGAACCCTCCAGACCAACGCCAGCTGGACAACCTTCTTCCTCCAGAGGAAACCCAGATTCACAATGTAAATGTGGGCAGAGTCCGTTCACACCATCTGATGGAAGGAATGGAATTGGGAAATCTGGTGATATCCAAGGACGAATAAAGGAGATGGCATGAATGTGCAGAATGTGGGAAGTGTTTCACACATGCAGGTCACCTCCACCGACACTGGAGAGAGACCGTACAAATGTTCTGACTGTGGGAAGAGATTTTCTTATCTCCGTCAGCAGAAAGCTCACACCTGCCTTGAAACGTGCCCCATGTAAGGAATGTCTTTAAGGACACAGCAGCTTTCACTGTTCACCTATGTTAAACAGTAACACAGAGGAAGGTCACCAATTTTCAGTGTTATTATTTCCTTTATATTATTTCATTTTATATTATTTCCGTTCTTTCCCGTTGGAATTATTTGAGCAATCATTTGTTTTCCAACAGTATTAATATTGGGACCTGTTGTATTTCCCTCTCTATGGTGATACTTTATGTGGAGAAGTCTGGAGTATAAGGGATGGGTCCATGATTTCCCATTCCCTGCGAGAATTGGGGACCAGGGATGGGTATCATTGTCGTATGTCCGACCCTCTCCAGACTGCATCGACCGACTGCGATAAACTGCCCTACCAGGCATATTCTGACTGTGTGGGATCGCTGGGATCGGGGCTGTTGTGATGCAGTCTGGTTATCGCACTGTGTTCATCAACAGAAGCCGTACAAATGTTCCGACTGTGGGAAGAGCTTCACATACTCAGCGATCCTCCAGAAACACCAGCGGATCCATACTGGCCACATAAATGCACAGACTGGGCAACGTTTCACTGAGCAGGGACCTCCAATGACAGCAGTGGATCCACACAGGAGGAGCCATAAAAAAGCCGACCATGGGAAGCGTTTCAGTGAACAGGGACCTTCAGTGGATGCACACTGGCGAGAGGCCGTTTAAATGCACAGATTGGGAAGAATTTTACACGGATAGATCACCTCCAGCAATACCAGTGGACCCACACCACAGAGAGGCCTTGTGAATGTTCACACTGTGGGAAGAGTTTCACACAGGCAGGGACCTTCCAGTAACATCGACAAATCCACATCGGAGAGAGGCAGATTGAATGTAAATGTTCAATTATACAAAGAGTTTCACATGAATAGATCATCTCTAGTGACATCAGCAGATCCACGACGAGGGGCCGTGTAAATGTTCAGGCTGCGGGAAGAGTTTCACACGAGCTGGGACCCTCCACCTACACCAGCGGACCCACACCGGAGAAAGGCAGTGCAAATGCAGTGTGCAAGAAAGGTTTCAGATTTCAGCTCCCTCCATCAACACCAGAGGACCTACACGGGATAGACGCTGTAGGAAGAGTTTCACAGACTGCATGAATGTGCAGATTGTGGGAAGAGCTTCGCAGGGGCAGGGACCCTCCACCAACAGCACTGGACCAACACCGGAGAGAGGCCGTACAAATGTTCTCACTGTGGGAAGAGCATTCCTTATCTCCGTCAGCAGAAAGCTCACACCTGCCTTTAAACGTGTTCCGTGTGCGGGGCATGTCCTTAAAAACTCAGCAGCTTTCAGTTGAACAGAATCACAGAAAAAGGTCACCAATTTTCAGTGTTATTATTTCCTTTATATTATTTCATTTTATATTATTTCAGTTCTTTCCCTTTGAATTACTTTGGAGTAACTATTTGTTTTCCAACAGTATTAATATTGGCACTTGCTGTATTTCCCTCTTTATGATGATACTTTGTGTGGAGAAGTCTGGGGTATAAGGGATGGTCCATGGTTTCCCACTACCTATGTGAATTGGGGACCAGGGACGGGTATCGTTGCCGCATGTCCGACCCTCTCCAAACTGCATCTTCCAACTGTGATAAAGTGCCCCCACTGGGATATTCTGACTGTGCGGGATAGCTGGGATTGGGGCTGTTGTGATGCAGTCTGGTTATTGCACTGGGTTCATCAACACGGTGATTGATAAATCAACCACTTTTATTGTTGCGGCAAGTCAGGAGTGACCCAAGGAGACTGTCATTCCTGCCCTCACTGCACTGTTGCATTTACCACGGCAGAGTTTCTTACAAGGCACTTAAGAAGGCATCCTGAACCCTCTAGACTAACGTCAGCTGGACAACCTTTCTTCCTCCAAAATGAATACAGATCCACAATGTAAACTTGAGCAGAGTCCTTTCACATCATCTGGCGGAAGGAGTGGAATTGGAAAATCAGGTGATACTCAAGCATGGACAAATGAGACGGCATGAATGTGCAGAATGTGGGAAGAGTTTCACATGGGCAGGGTACCTCCACCAACACCAGCGGACCCACACCGGAGAGAAGCCGCACAAATGTTCTGACCTGGGAAGAACTTCAGATACTCAGGAATCCTCCAGAAACGCCAAAGGATCTACTCTGGTTGTCAGAGTCCAGTAATACTCATAAATCTGGTGCATTTGGGAGTTTGCTGCTGGATGGCCGATTTTCTAGGGTGTTGCATGTTGTCCACATTGTTCAGTTTAGTTTAGAGAGCCCATCGAATCCGCACCGACCTGCAATCCCTGCCCATTAACTATCCTACACACACTAGGGACAGTTTACATTTATACCCAGCCAATTAACCAACAAACATGTACGTCTTTGAAGTAGTGGGAGGAAACGAAAGATCTCGGAAAAAACCCCACAGAGGTCACAGACAAACCCGTAGTCAAGATAGAACCCGGGTCTCTGGCGTTGCGAGGCAGCAACTCTACCGCTGCCCCACTGTGAAACCGTTCCAATTGTTCCAATGAAGCAGACAAAATCTTTTGGAACAGCACCACGTCTGAGTGTGGTGCAGTCCTTGAGGTCATCATTAATATGGACAATTTCAGATAACCAGCCTTTCCAGTTTGTATCAGAACTGGCCACATCATGTGCCTGCATCCAGTTCTGATCAACGGTCATTGATCTGAAAAAGCATTTTTCAGAAGACATTTGTACATGGATAAGAAAGGTCAGAGGGCGATGAGCCAAACGTGGGCAAATAGAATCAGCGTAGAGGAGGCATCTGGGTCAGCATGGTCAAGTTGGGCCAAAGGGCCTGTTTCTATACGGCCCTGAAACATGAACTGTTTCTTTCTCCACAAGATGCTGCCCAACCGGCTGAGTATTTCGAGCATTTCCTGTCATTATTTATTTGTTCTGTCTTCGTCTTTATTCGTTGCCCAGCCCCGAGTTGACTTGTTTGAGGTGTAGGTCGTCCCCAGCTTAGGAACACACTAAAGTGCAGTCCATACACATGAGCGAGTGTGTGGGAGACGGTGGGATGGATTTACCGGCTGCTGCGGGGCTGCAGACATCTTCTGCCGTGTGGGAGCTCTGTTCACGGCCGCATGTTGGGAACGGTTCCCAGGAAGGGAATCCTGCCATAACCGGGGGGAACGTCCTTCACCGTCTCCATAGCAACTTCTTGATGCATCTAATGCATGTGTTATGTCCCAGGCCAGCTGTGTGCTTCCAACACAACACCACATCTCAGTCACAACTGGTACTCTGACTTCCACAATCTGCAAGTTTCAAACATCACAGTTTCAGCACAATCTCACCATACACCCAATTAACACATGTTGTATGAAGGAAGGAACTGCAGATGCTGGTTTAAACCGAAGATAGGCACAAAAAGCTGGAGTAACTCAGTGGGTCAGACAGCATCTCTGGAGAGAAAGAATGGGTGTCGTTTCAGGTCGAGAACCTACTTCAGACTGATCGGTTCGAGACCCTTCTTCAGACTGATGAAGGGTCTCGACCCGAAGCATCACCCATTCCTTCTCTCCAGAGATGTTGCCTGTCCCGCTGAGTTAGTCCAGCATTGTGTGTCTATCTTCGGTTTAAACCAGCATCTGCAGACCGCTGGGTTGCAAGCTGCCCAGGCAAAATATGAAGTGCTGTTCCTCCAATTTGTATTTGGCCTCACTCTGACAATGGAGGAGGACAGGACAGAAAGGTCAGTGTGGAAATGGGATGGGGCAGTAAAGTGTTTGGCAACTGGGAGATCAGGTAGGCCCCTGGCACAAATACATATTGTACTTGCTTTATCTTTCTCATAATATTATCAATCTTTACAACAATATTCCATTGTAGCAACAACAGAAACACAGTGCAGGAACAGGCCCTTTGGCCCACAATGTCTGTGCCGAACATGATGCCAAGTTGAACATGATCCATATCCCTCCAATCCCAGCATATCCATGTGCCTTTCCAAAAGCCTCTCAAACATCACTATTGTATCTGCTTCTATCACCACTTCTGGCAGTGTCATAAGTGATAGGAGCAGAATTAGGCCATTCGGCCCATCAAGTCTACTCCGCCATTCAATCCTGGCTGCTCTATCTCTCTCTCCTACCCCCATTCTCCTGGCTTCTCCCCATAACCCCTGACACCCGTACTAATCAAGAATCTGTCTACGCTTTATAAATATCCATTGACTTGGCCTCCACAGCCTTCTGTGGCAAAGAATTCCACAGATCCACCACCCTCTGACTAAATAAATTCCTTCTCATCTCCTTCCTAAAGAAACGTCCTTTAATTCTGAGGCTGTGACCTCTAGTCCTCGACTCTAGTGGAAACTTCGTCCCCACATCCACCCTATCTTAGCCTTTGGCCAAGGTCAAGGGGAGAATGTACAAACTCCGTACAGACAGCACCCATACACAGGATTGAACCCAGGTCTCTGGCGCTAGTACTGCCCTATTTTATCTGCTCTGAACAGTAAGTTGGCAGAAAGCAGCACGTTAGGAAAAGTAATTCTCCTGAAATTAATCCAACAGTACAACATTTTTTTGTAGTTAATTGATATTTCGTAACGTGCAATGCAATATGTCACTGATAATCGTCTGGAACAAGTCTCCTTAATGTTTATTCACAAAATGCTGGAGTAACTCAGCAGGTCAGACAGCATCTCAGGAGAGAAGGAATGGGCGACGTTTCAGGTCGAGACCCGTCTTCAGACTGATGAAGGGTCTCGACCCGAAGCGTCACCCATTCCTTCTCTCCTGAGATGCTGTCTGACCTGCTGAGTTACTCCAGCATTTTGTTGTGATTCATTATCCTGGAAATGTCCTGTATTAAATAAAAAAATGATATTTTTTAATCATATCATATCATATCATATCTATACAGCCGGAAACAGGCCTTTTCGGCCCTCCAAGTCCGTGCCGCCCAGCGATCCCCGTACATTAACACTACACCCACTAGGGACAATTTTTACATTTACCCAGCCAATTAACCTACATACCTGTACGTCTTTGGAGTGCGTCTGTTTTGAAATTAATATCTGATAATTAAGATTATGCTCCAAAGTGTATCAGGTACAATGTTTGTTTTTCCAGGATCCTGGCCATTTCAAAGTAATTAGAAACATAGAAAATAGGTGCAGGAGTAGGCCATTCGGCCCTTCAAGTCTGCACCGCCATTCAATATGATCATGGCTGATCATCCAACTCAGTAGCGTGTACCTGCCTTCTCTCCATACCCCCTGATCCCTTTAGCAAAAAGGGCCACATCTAACTCTCTCTTAAATATAGCCAATGAACTGGCCTCAACTACCTTCTGTGACAGAGAATTCCACAGACTCACCACTCTTTGTGTGAAGAAATGTTTTCTCATCTCGGTCCTAAAAGACTTCCCCCTTATTCTTAAGCTGTGACCCCTGGTTCTGCTGACTATTTTACCAAGAAAGAGTCTGGGAGAAGCTCCATTCTAAGAATGTGAAGCGGAATTACGAAGCCATTCTTGCCGTTGGTTTGTACAAAATATTATATTGTGGCGCGTCGAGAGAGGCCCGAAATAAAGGCGAGGAGCCGGGTATTTTGGGGCGTTCGGTTTATTTCTCAATTATCAGGCTGGGCGAGTGCTGGAAAGGCTTCGCGCCCAAAACTTTGTCCTTATATACCTAATACAGGACCACCCCCCTGGACTGGTCCATTCCCGTGCCGAGGGGTCGGTAGTGGTATCGTATGGCCCGACCCTTGGGAGCTGCCACAGGAACCCCCCCCCCCCCACAGAACCGGAGGCACGAACCGCACTGGTGGTCGCACAACCCGACCGGACCGCGTACGGAAATCGGTCGACAGAGGGGCCGGCAGAGGCACAGTTGGAGGGACAGTTGGAGGGACAGGTGGTGGGACCCGCAAAGGTGGGCAACCTCGTGGCCGAGGCTGGGCAACCTGCACGGTTGGTCGATGTCCAAGTGGGCCGGCTTCAGGTGGTCAATTGACACGGTCTCCGGCCGGCCCCCCGTGTCCAAGACAAAGGTTGTCTGTCCGTGCTCCAGCATCCGGTACGGGCCCTCATACGGCCTCTGGAGCGGCGTCCGGTGGGCGTCACGGTGCAGGAACACAAAGGCGCAGTCCCGGAGGGCCGATGGCACGCAAGGGCGGAATGTCCCATGGCAGGACGTCGGCACCGGTGCGAGCTTGCCAACTCGCTCTCGAAGGCGCTGTAGGGTGGATGAGGGTGGTTCCTCTCGCCCCGGCAACGAGGGCACGAACTCCCCGGGCACCGTGAGCGGGGACCCGTATACGAGCTCCGCTGATGATGAAGCCAGGTTCTCCTTGGGCGCAGTCCGGATGCCCAGCAAGACCCATGGTAGCTCATCAATCCAATCGGGGCCAGAGAGTCGCGCCTTCAGCGGTCTTCAGCTGCCGGTGGAACCTCTCCACTAGGCCGTTTGCCAGCGGGTGATAGGCCGTGGTGTGGTGCAGCCGCACGCCCAACAGGTGGGCCATGGCCGACCAAAGCTCAGAGGTGAACTGTGGCCCCCGGTACAATGAGATGACCACCGGCACCCCAAAGCGAGCGATCCAGTGCGCAGCCAACGCACGAGCGCATGTAGCTGTGGCTGTGTCGGCCAGCGGTATGGCTTCCGGCCACCGTGTGAAGCGGTCCATCACCGTGAGGAGGAGTGTGATGCCCCGGGACGGCGGGAGAGGGCCCACAATGTCCACGTGCAGGTGGTCGAAACGTCGGCAGGGTAGACCGATCACCTGGAGTGGCGCCCGGACGTGGCGTTGAATCTTCGCCATCTGGCACGGAATGCAGGTGCGGGCCCAGTGGCCAACCTGCTTGCGCAGTCCGTGCCACATGAACCGCGCAGCTACCAGTGTGGTCGTCGCCCAGATGGATGGGTGAGCCAGCCCGTGGACCACGTCGAACACCCTCCGGCGCCACGCGGCCAGGACGATGGGGCGCGGCCGACCTGTCGACACATCGCACAGTATCGTCGCTCCTCCGGGGCCGAGGGGGACATCCCCAAGGCGGAGGCCAGAGATGGCAGTCCAGTAGGTGGGCATTTCCCCGTACGTTAGCTGGGCCTCCGCCAGGGCAGAATAATCAATACCGGGCGCCACTTCTAAAACGGCATTGATGGCGGGGCGAGACAACGCGTCGGCCACCCGGTTTTCCTTCCCCTCGATGAAGCGGATGGAAGTGGTGAACTCAGAGATGTACGCCAACTGGCGCTGCTGTCGGGCGGACCATGGGTCGGAGACCTTTGCCAGGGCGAACGTGAGCGGCTTGTGGTCCATGTATGCGGTGAACGGGCGGCCCTCCAGGAAATAGCGGAAGTGGCGCACGGCCAGGTATAGAGCTAGGAGCTCGCGGTCAAATGCGCTGTACTTCCTCTGGGCGTTGTTGAGGTGGCGGCTGAAGAAGGCCAGGGGGCGCCAACCCCCGTCCGTCAGTTGCTGCAGTACGACACCATTTGCCGACTCTGAGGCGTCCACCGTAATGTCTGTCGGTGGGTGAACCAGCAGCACAGCCCGAGCCAGGGCCTCCTTCGCGCCGTCGAAAGCTGTTACCGCCTCGTCGGTCCACATGACGTTTTTATGCTTCCCCACCAGCAGCTCGTAAAGCGGCCGCATGATGTGGGCTGCGGATGGCAGGAACCGGTGATAAAACGCCACCATGCCGATGAACTCCTGCAGACCGCGCACCGAGGACGGACGGGGAAACCGGCGGATGGCATCGACTTTGGCCGGCAGGGGAACCGCGCCTTGCGAGGACACAGGGTGGCCGAGAAAATCAATTGTGGCCACGCCGAAGTGGCACTTGGCGAGGTTGATAGCCAACCCATGCTCGCTGAGCTGCTGAAAGAGCTGCCGGAGGTGGGCACAGTGCTCCTGCCGCGAGCGGCTGGCTACCAAGATGTTGTCGAGGCAGACGAACAGGAAATCCAGCCAGCGACACACGCCGTCCATTAACCGTTGGAATGCCTGCACGGCGTTCTGGAGGCCGAACGGCATCCATATGAACTCGTACAGTCCGAACGGCGTGACGATTGCGTGGGCGTTGAAGTCCTGGACGTGGGGCACGGGGTATCGGTCCTCGGCGGTAGCGACGTTCAGCCGCCGATAATCCCCGCAAGGTCTCCAGCCCCCGTTTGCCTTGGGGATCATGTGGAGTGGGGATGCCCATGGGCTGTTGGAAGGGCGGACGATCCCCAAGGACTCCATCGTGCGGAACTCCTGCCGTGCCAGGCATAGCTTCTCAGGCGGCAGTCGGCGTGCTCGTGCATGGAGGGGTGGGCTGGTAGTTACTATATAATGGACCACCCCATGCTTGGGGGTCGACGACCGGAATTGCGGGGCCATAATATCCGGGAATTCCGCCAGAACCCGAGCGAAATCGGAGTCCACGGACGACAGCGGGCGTACAATGGGCTCATTCAGCCGCAACGCAATGGGCTCCATCGTGGCGGCGTGGACCAAGCGCTGCTGCCTGACGTCCACCAGGAGAGAATGAGCCCGCAGAAAGTCAGCCCCGAGCAACGGCTGGGAGACGTCGGCGATGGTAAACTGCCACATGAAATGACTGGCGCCGAAAACGATGTGGACCGTGCGGATGCCATAAGTCCGAATGTGGCTCCCGTTTGCAGCGGTGAGGATGGGCCCTGCTTCCCAGAACGAATGTCCAGCAGCAAAGGGGGCAGGACGCTCAGCTCCGCCCCGGAATCCACGAGGAAGCGGCCCCCGGAGCGCCGATCCCAGGCGAAAAAGGCGGTGAATCTGGCCGGCCGCCACGGGGACTATTGGCAGCCGCCCCGGCGTTTCCCGGGAACGTGCATGGCTGGCGGCATTGTCGGGCTGTAGCACCCCAGCGCTGGTGGTAATAACACCAGTGCCTCCGACTGGTGCTGGCTGGAGCCTGCTGGGGTGTGGGACTGCAGGTGCATTTGCAGGTGCAGGACCCGCGATGGCCACCGGGGGCAATCTCGCAGGCCTCCGGGGCATAGCTGTCACTCCTTCCACAGCTCCCCCGCCCGACCGGAGAAAATCGGGCGCTCCTCGAGTGACGTTGGCGCCGACGTCATCACGGCGCGCCGCCCATAGCGCGTCCGCGCGCCTGCCGATGGCCCGGGTGTCAACAAAGCAGGCGTCTGTGAGCTGCAGGCGAATGTCGGCCGGCAGCACGTGCAGGTAAGTGTATTCAAACATCAGGCACGGTCTGTGCCCGTCGAGCAACGCGACCATCTCCTTCAGGAGGCTAAATGGGCGCCGGTCACCGAGGCCTGGCATGTGGAGGAGCCTTTCGGCCCGCTCCATTCGGGTTAGCCCGTAGGTTTGGAGCAGCAGCTCCTTAAGGGCTTTATATTTATCGTGGGCCGGTGGGTCCTGGAGGAACTCCGTGACCTCTTCGGCCGTGTCCTGGTCAAGGGCTCCCACCAGGTGGAAAAAACGGGTGTCATCCGTTGTGTTGCCCCGCAGCTGGAACTGAGCCCGGGTGGTCCCGAAAATCGGGAGCTTGATGGCTACCGCGTCGACAGCTGCGGCCTGGTCGGCCTGCGAGCTGGACGGACGGTCGGCTTTCCATCGTATGTCCATCCTACTATGAATGGACCGTCGAGGTCACCAATGTGGCGCGTCGAGAGAGGCCCGAAATAAAGGCGAGGAGCCGGGTATTTTGGGGCGTTCGGTTTATTTCTCAGTTATCAGGCTGGGCGAGTCTGCTGGAAAGGCTTCGCGCCCAAAACCTTGCCCTTATATACCTAGTACAGAAAACAGGGAACCATTGACCAATTAGCCTGACATCGGTGGTGGGTAAGATGCTGGAATAAATTATTGAAGATGAAATAGCAGTGTATCTGGATGGCAGTAACACGATCGGTCCAAGTCAGCATGGATTCATGAAAGGGAAATCTTTATTGACTAATCTTCTGGAATTTTTTTCAGGATGTAACAAGTAAAATGAATAAGGGAGAGCCAGTGGATGTAATGTATCTGGACTTTCAGAAAGCCTTTGACAAGGTCCCACACAGGAGATTAGGGGCCACAATTTGAGCGCATGGTATTGGGGGTAAGGTATTGACATGGATAGAAAATTGGTTCGCCAGGCTGGGACCGCAGCTATTTACAATTTCTATTAATGATTTAGATGAAGGAATTAAAAATAAAATTTGCAAATTTGCAGATGCCACAAAGCTAGGTGGCAATGTGAACTATGAAAAGAATCCTATGAGGATGCAGGGTAACTTGGATCGGGTGTGTGAGTGGGCAGATGCATGACAGATGCTGCATAATGTGGATAGATGTGAGGTTATCCACTTTGCTGGCAAGAACAAGAAGGCAGATTATTATCTGAATGGTGTCAGATTAGGAATAGGGGAAGAGCAACGAGACCTGAGTATCTTTCTACATCAGTCACTGAAGGTAAGTATGCAGGTAAAGCAGGCAGTGAAGAGAGCTAATGGCATGTTGACATTCATAACGAGAGGATTGGAGTTTCAGAGCAAAAGGGTCTTTCTGCAGTTGTACAGGGCCCTGGTGAGACCATACCTGGAGGATTGTGTGCAGTTTTGGTCTCCTAATTTCAGGAAGGACATTCTTGTTATTGAGGTAGTCCAGCGTAGGTTCACGAGGTTCATTCCCAGGATGGCGGGACTGTCATATGATGAAAGAATGGAACGACTGGGCTTGTATTCACTGGAATTTAGAAGGATGAGAGGGGATCTTATACAGAAACATATAAAATTAAGGGATTGGACAAGCTACAGTAGATGCAGGAAACATGTTCTCGATGTTGGGGGTGTCCAGAACGAGGGGGCACAGTTTAAGAATAAGGGGTAGGCCATTAGAACAGAGATGAGGAAAAACTTTTTCACCCAGAGAGTTGTGAATTTGTGGAATTTTCTGCCTCAGACGGCAGTGGAGACTATTCACTGGATGCATTGAAAAGAGTTAGATAGAGCTCTTAGGGCTAGCGGAATCAAGGGATATGGGGAGAAGGCAGGAACGGGGTACTGATTGTAGATGATCAGCCATTGAATGGTGGTGCTTGCTCGAAGGGCCGAGTGGTTTACTCCTGCACCTATTTTCTATGTCTCTGGTCTTAATTCATCTGCCTTGTTACAAATGCTTCATTAGTTCACATAATAGACTTACTTTTATCCTTCAAAACACTTTTCTTGGAGTTAACTCCATGCGCCACAGCACTGTTACCATTAAACATACTCTCTGCATTACATCATGCTTGTTATTACTAAATGCAAAATTATATTCCGTGGTCATGATTTTTCTCTTGATGTTTATAAATATCCATACAGTTCAACACCGCAGCCATTTTGAATTAAATAGCGGCATCTTACCCCGAAGATATTCATGGTGACCGACAAACATCATGAACGGATTTTTCACAAATCGGCCACTATTAATCTCTCACATTTTCAATGCTTCCATAGAGAGTAATTTTAGAAAAGGTAATTTTGCCAAGATCTTCTGCACAGCATCTACATCATGGTCGTATTATGTTCTGAAATACTTTTAATAAGATAACATCTTTTGTGGATCAACAAGCATTTTCAGTAACGCCAACACCCTGATTAGTTCTTAATTTTGCAGTTTCCGTTTTAGTTTATGAAGCCTGCGGGACATTTTTTATTGACGAATACCCTGTGCATAGCCCACCAGTCTTCATGAAGGACACTGTTGTTGATTCCAATTGCCCAGATAGAGCTCGTTTAACTCTTCCGGAAGGTCTCGGCATTGCCACATCCAAAATTCGTAAAGCCGATCTTGGCATCTGGAATTAAGGGAAGGTTATTCCCAGGGGTGTACCTTTTGGACCCGATGGAGGAGAGGTTTCAAGTGAAGAAGAAGCTACCAGTGGATATTCATGGGTGGTAAGTGACTCCAATAGTTCATGGAAAATGCTCAGCAGGTTTGATAACATTTGTTGATGAAATATCATCATCCTGAAATGTGAGTTGTGTTTTATCCTCCACGAATGCTGCCTGCCTTGCTGGGTATCTCCTGAATATCAGTTTTTATTACAATTTTTTTGTAGCTGAATTATTTTGCATTCTAATCAGAGTCATCAAGTTTCTTACCAATAAAGAAATAGTTTGAAGCTAACTGAAAATATTTTCTGTAACTTAGATTCTTAATTACATGTTTCCATTTTCATGTGGTTGTCAATTTGAATAAAGACTGAAGAGTCTGTGCTCTTTGTCCTGTTCCAGTGATTCTCACTTTACTGCTCAGACTGGCATCCCTCTCCCTCACCCAATCTCTGAGCTGAATCAGTGCTCCATCTCCTTCCTGTTCTGCTGCTCCTCTTTCACCCTGATGTCTGACCTCCTTGTTTGAGAATGTATTGAACATTTCTGACCATCAGAGATCATTAGCACAGTGACATTACCAAAATTAAAGAACCTATTACAACCCGACAAATCTCCTTGAAATTGTGCAAAATGTTTATTATATTCTTAGAGATTCTTTGCCATGTGTTTTAATTCGCGGGAATTTTGGAGTGTTCTGATATAAAAGTGTAATCAAGTAAAATAGGTTTAGTAGTAGTTAGTTGAAGGCATAATACTGGGAACTGTAAGCTTCACTTTTGTTTTCTTTATCAATGTGTTTTGTTTTTAATCAAGTATCTTTTTATAGATCAGTAAGGCAAACAATGACACTGAATACATTGATGCACAGGATGAATCTAAATCGAACTGGATGAGGTAAGGAAAGACTAACGCTGATCATAATAATAAGCAATAACTGGGTTATTTACAAAAGGAGACACAAGAGACTGCAGATGCTGGAATCTTGGAGTGAAAGCAAAGTGTGAGAGGAACTCAGTGGGTCAGGCAGCATCTGTGCAGGGAATCAACAAACAACGTTTCGGTTGGGACTTTTTTTCAGACTGATGGAGTATAAGGGAATAAAGCTGGAAAAGAGAGGTGGGGCGGGGAAAAAAGCTAGTCAAGTGAGGGGAAAGAAACATAGAAGATAGGTGCAAGAGGTGGCCATTTGGCCCTTTCAGCCAGCACCGCCATTCTCTGTGATCATGGCTCATCATCCACAATCAGTAACCTGTGCTTGCCTTCTCCCCATATCCCTTGATTCCACTAGCCCTTAGAGCACTATCTAACTCTCTTTTAAATTCATCCAGTGAATTGGCCACCACTGCCTTCTGTGTCAGAGAATTCCACAAATTCACAACTCTCTGGGTGAAAATGTTTCTTCTCACCTCAGTTTTATATGGCCTCCCCTTTACTGTGGTCCCTGGTTCTGGACTCCCCCAACATTGGGAACATTTTTCCTGCATCTAGCTTGTCCAGAACCCCTTTCATCCTTCTGAACTCCAGTGAATACAAGCCCAATCTTTCCTCATGTGGCAGTCCCGCCATCTCAGGGATTAACCTCGTGAACCTATGCTGCACTGCCTCAATAGCAAGGACATTCTTCCTCAAATTAGGAGACCAAAACTGCACACAATTCTTCAGATGTGGTCTCACCAGGGCCCTACACAACTGCAGAAAGACCTCTTTGCTCCTATACTCAAGTCCTCTTGTTATGAAGGCCAATATGCCATTAGCTTTCTTCACTGCCTGCTGTACCTGCACGCTTACTTTCAGCATCTGGTGTGCAAGGGACACCCAGGTCTCATTGCAATTGCCCTTTACCTAATCTGACACCATTGAGATAATAATCTGCCTCCTTGTTTTTGCCATCAAAGTGGATAACCTCACTTTTATCTATGTTATACTGCATCTGCCATGCATCTGCCCACTCACTCAACCTGTCCAAGTCACCCTGCAACCTCCTAACATCCTCTTCGCAGTTCACACTACCACCCAGCTTTGTGTCATGTGCAAACTTGCTAGTGTTACTTCTAATTCCATCATCCAAATCACTAAAATATATTGTAAATAGTTGCGGTCCCAGCATTGAGTTTGCGGCACTCTACTCGCCCCTGCCTGCCATTCTCAAAATGACCTGTTTATTCCTACTCTTTGCTTCCTGTCTGCCAACCAATTCTCTATCCATGTCAATAGACAATAGACAATAGGTGCAGGAGTAGGCCATTCGACCCTTCGAGCCAGCCAGAATGGCTGATCATTCTCAATCAGTACCCCGTTCCTGCTTTCTCCCCATACCCCCTGACTCTGCTATCCTTAAGAGC
This sequence comes from Rhinoraja longicauda, assembly GCF_053455715.1. Classification (NCBI taxonomy): domain Eukaryota; kingdom Metazoa; phylum Chordata; class Chondrichthyes; order Rajiformes; family Arhynchobatidae; genus Rhinoraja; species Rhinoraja longicauda. The sequence goes on from NC_135995.1 coordinate 6,075,577, forward strand.
TCTATCTAGCTCTCTCTTGAATGTATTCAGAGAAGTAGCCTCCACTGCCCTCTGAGGCAGAGAATTCCACAGATTCACAACTCTCTGGCTAAAAAAGTTTTTCCTCATCTCTGTTCTAAATGGCCTACCCCTTATTCTTAAACTGTGGCCCCTGGTTCTGGACTCCCCCAACATTGGGAACATGTTTCCTGCCTCTAACATGTCCAACCCCTTAATAATCTTATACGTTTCGATAAGATCCCCTCTCATCCTTCTAAACTCCAGTGTATACAAACCTAGTCGCTCCAGTCTTTCAACATATGACAGTCCCGCCATTCCGGGAATCAACCTAGTAAACCTACGCTGCACGCCCTCAATAGCAAGAATATCCTTCCTCAAATTTGGAGACCAAAACTGCACACAGTACTCCAGGTGCGGTCTCACTAGGGCCCTGTACAACTGCAGAAGGACCTCTTTGCTCCTATACTCAACTCCTTTCGTTATGAATGCCAACATTCCATTGGCTTTCTTCACTGCCTGCTGTACCTGCATGCTTCCTTTCAGTAACTGATGCACTAAGACACCCAGATCACGTTGTACGTCCCCTTTTCCTAACTTGACACCATTCAAATAATAATCTGCCTTCCTATTCTTACCACCAAAGTGGATAACCTCACACTTATCCACATTAAACTGCATCTGCCATGCATCCGCCCACTCACACAACCTGTCCAAGTCACCCTGCAATCTCATAGCATCTTCCTCACAGTTCACACTGCCACCTAGCTTTGTATCATCGGCAAATTTGCTAATGGTACTTTTAATCCCTTCATCCAAGTCATTGATGTATATTGTAAATAGCTGCGGTCCCAACACCGAGCCTTGCGGTACCCCACTAGTCACTGCCTGCCATTCTGAAAGGGACCCATTTATCCCCACTCTTTGCTTTCTGTCTGTCAACCAACTTTCTATCCATGTCAGTACCTTACCTCCAATACCATGTGCTCTAATTTTGCCCACCAATCTCCTATGTGGGACCTTGTCGAAGGCTTTCTGAAAGTTGAGGTTACACCACATCCACCGGCTCTCCCCTGTCAATTTTCCTAGTTACATCCTCAAAAAATTCCAGTAGATTAGTCAAGCACGATTAGATAGGTATATGGATGGGAAGGGATTGGAGGGTTATGGTCTGAGAGCAGGTAGATGGGACTAGGTCGGAGAAAGTGTTCGGCATGGACTAGAAGGACCAAACTGGCCTGTTTCCGTGCTGTAATTGTTATATGGTTATATGTTATATGATTTCCCCTTCGTAAATCCATGCTGACTCGGAACGATCCTGTTACTGCGATCCAAATGCTCCGCAATTTCGTCTTTTATAATTGACTCCAGCATCTTCCCCACCAATGATGTCAGACTAACTGGTCTATAATTTCCCGTTTTCTCTCTCCCTCCTTTCTTGAAAAGTGGGATAAAATTAGCTACCCTCCAATCCACAGGAACTGACCCGGAATCTATAGAACATTGGAAAATAATCACTAATGCGTCCACAATTTCTAGAGCCACCTCCTTAAGCACCCTGGGATGCAGACCATCAGGCCCTGGGGATTTATCAGCCTTGAGTCCCATCAGTCTACCCAAAACTTTTTCCTGCCTAATGTGGATTTCCTCCAGTTCCTCTGTCACCCTAGGATCTCTGGCCACTAGAACATCTGGGAGATTGTTTGTATCCTCCTCAGTGAAGACAGATCCAAAGTACCGGTTCAACTCTTCTGCCATTTCCTTGTTCCCCATAATAAATTCCCCTGCTTCTGTCTTCAAGAGACCCACATTTGCCTTGACTATTTTTTCCTCTTCACATACCTAAAATAGCTTTTACTATCCTCCTTTATATTATTGGCTAGTTTACCCTCGTACCTCATCTTTTCTCCCCGTATTGCCTTTTTAGTTATCTTCTGTTGCTCTTTAAAAGAGTCCCAATCCTCTGGCTTCCCACTCTTCTTTGCTATGTTATACTTCTTCCCTTTTATTTTTATGCTGTCCTTGACTTCCCTTATCAGCCACGGGTGCCTCTTACTCCCCTTAGAATCTTTCCTCTTTGGGATAAATTGATCCTGCAACTTCTGCATTATTCCCAGGAATACCTGCCATTGCTGTTCCACAGTCTTCCCTGCTAGGGCCTCCTTCCAGTCAGTTTTGGCCAACTCCTGCCTCATGCCTCTGTAATCCCCTTTGCTATACTGTAATACTAACACCTCCGATTTTCCCTTCTCAGTCTCCATTTGGAGAGTAAAACTTATCATATTGTGGTCACTGCCTCCTAATGGCTCATTTACCTCGAGTCCCCTTATCAGGTCAGGTTCATTACATAACACTAAATCCAGAATTGCCTTCTCCCTGGTAGGCTCCAGTACAAGTTGTTCTAAGAATCCATCTCGGAGGCACTCCACAAACTCTCTTTCCTGGGGTCCATTACCAACCTGATTTTCCCAGTCTACCTGCATGTTGATATCTCCCATGACCACCACAGCATTACATTTGTGACATGCCAATTTTAGCTCCTGATTCAACTTGCACCCTATGTCGAGGCTACTGTTTGGGGGCCTGTAGATGACTCCCATTAGGGTATTTTTACCCTTACAATTCCTCACTCTATCCATACTGATTCTACATCTCCTGAATCTATGTCACTCCTTGCAAGGGATTGAATATCATTCCTCACCAATAGAGCTACCCCGCCCCCTCTCCCCACCTGCCTGTTTTTTCTGTACGTTGTATACCCCTGAATATTCAGCTCCCAGCCCTGGTCCTCTTGTAGCCATGTCTCAGTGATTCCCACAACATCATACTTGCCAATGTCTAACTGAGCCTCAAGCTCATCCACTTTATTTCTTATACTTCGCGCATTTAAATACAACACTTTAACTTCGGTATTTACCTCCCCTCTCACACCGGTCACCATTGGCCCTGACCTTACTCTCATATCCCTTCTAGAACTTCCCTTCCCATTCATACGAGAGTCCTTTACAGTTTCTCCTGTATTCGCTTCCCCTTTAACTCCATCTCCATATTCCCAATTTGTCAACCCCTTCCCCCCACTACTTAGTTTAAAGCCACACTTGTAGCACTAGCAAACCTGCCTGCCAGAATGTTGGTCCCCCTGCTGTTAAGGTGTAACCCGTCCCTTTTGTACAGGTCACCCCTACCCCAGAAGAGATCCCAGTGGTCCAGATATCTAAATCCCTGCTCCCTGCACCAGCCCCTCAGCCATACATTCATATCCCCGATCTCTTTGTTCCTGCCCTCACCAGCACGAGGGACAGGCAGCAGTCCAGAGATAACCACCCTCGATGTCCTGCTTCTCAGTCTTCTTCCTAACTCCCTAAACTCACGCTGCAGTATCTCCTTCCTCTTCCTCCCGACGTCGTTTGTGCCCACATGCACAACTACTTCCGGCTGATCACCTTCCCTCGCTAGGATGTTCTGAAGCCGCTCCGTGATGTCTTGAACCCTGGCACCAGGGAGGCAACAAACCATCCTCGACTCCCGCCTGTCGCCACAGAATCTCCTGTCCGTACCTCGGACAATGGAGTCACCGACTACTATGGCTCTTCCTGACTTCGGCCTCCCCGGTCGGGTTTCCTTGCCTGGGATAGAACCGCCAACGCGACTGCCGCTCGGACTGGAAGCGTCTTCTGCCCCAACAGTTCCCAATAGGGTGTACCTGTTTGCAATAGGCACAGGCCCCGGGGTCTCCTGTTGTCCACGTTCGCTCCCCCCTGAAACGGTCTCCCACCTTCGCTCGACCTGGACCCTTGGCGTGACAGCCTCACAGTAGGTCCTGTCCAGGAAACTCGCATTCCCGGATGGCCCTGAGGTCAACCAGCTGCTTTTCCAACTCTGCCACACGTCCAGTCAGGAGCTGCACCTGGACACAGTTCTTGCAGGTGTAGCTTCCAGAAGCTCCAGCAGTGTCTCTACCTTCCCACATCCTGCAGGAAACACACTGCGCCAACTTGTGCACCATCACTTCGGTGTCAAAAACAATTCCGGCTCAACAAACAAGCGTAACCTCCTCACCTCAGCCTCCTCGCCGGAGACTCGCAGCCAAAGACTCGCACTTTTCTCACAGGGCACTTCCCTCAACAGGGCTGCACCCGGACAGGGCTGCACCCCTTGTGCAAGCCTTGCTTATATCAGTCACTAAATTACTTAAATGGCCAATTTACCAATCGCCGACTTTTCAAACTGACTACTAGCGTCCTCTTGGCACTCTTTTTAAACTGCCTTTTCCACTGCAATTAACACTTACTTTTCTTCTCAGCCAACGGGCGTCCTTGCTCTGCTCCCGGACTTTTCAAACCCTTGTCAATTGTCAATACCCTACCCCAAGGCCATGTGCTCTAATTTTGCTCAGCCACCTCCCGTGTGGAATCTTATCAAAGGCTTTCTGAAAGTCTACATATCCAATGGCTCTCCATCCATTTTACTTGTCGCAACCCCAAAAAATTCCAGAAGATTAGTCAAGCAAGATTTCCCTTTCATAAATCCAGGCTGACATGGACCAATCCTTTAACTGCTATCCAAATGTGCCGTTATTACCTCTTTAATAATTGACTCCAGCATCTTCCCCACCACCGATGTCAGGCTAACTGGTCTCTAATTCCCCATTTTCTCTCTCGCTCCTTTCTTAAAAAGTGGGATAACATTAGCTATCCTCCAATCCACAGGAACTGATCATGAATCTATTGAACATTGGGAAATGATCACCAATGCGTCCATGATTTCAAGAGCCACCTCCTTGAGTTCCATGGGTTGCAGACCACCAGGCACTGGGGATTTATCAGCTTTCAATCCCATCAGTCCACCCAATACAATTTCTTGTCGAATGCAAATTACTTTCAGTTCCTCTGTCTCCCAAATCCTCTGTCCTCATGTACATCTGGGAGATTGTTTGTCTTCCTTATTGAAGACAGATCCGAAGTACCAGTTCAACACTTCTGCCATTTCCTTGTTACCCATAATAATTTCACCCGTTTCTGCCTTCAAGGGACCCACAGTTTGTCTTTTCTAATCTTTTTCTCTTAACATACCTAAAGAAGCTTTTACTTTCCTTCTTTATATTCCTGGCCAGCTTCCCCTCGTACTTCATCTTTTCAGCCTGTATTGCCCTTTTTGTTACCTTCTGTTGTCCTTTGAAAGTTCCCCAATCCTCTGGCTTCCTGCTACTCTTTGCTATGTTTTACATCTTTTCGTTTAGTTTTATTTCATCCCTAACTTCCCATGTTGCCTCTTACTCCCTGAGAATCTTTCTTCCTCTTTGGAATGAAATGATCCTGCATCTTCTAGATTATGCCCAGAAATTCCTGCCATTGCTGTTCCACCGACATTCCTGCATGGATCCTTTTCCAGTCGACGTTGGACAGCTTCTCTCTCATTCCTTCATAGTCTCCTTTGTTTAACTGCAACACTGACACTTCTTATTTAAACTTCTCCCTCTCAAATTGCAGATTAAAACTAATCATATTATGGTCACTACTTCCAAGCGGTTCCTTTACCTCGAGTTTCCTTATTAAATCTGGACAACACTAAATCGAGAATTGCCTTCTCTCTGGTAGGCTCCGTTGAAGCTGCTCTAAGAATCCATCTCGGAGACACTCTACAAACTCCCTTTTTTGGGGTCCAGAACCAACCTGATTTACCCAGTCTACCTGCATATTGAAATCCCCATAACCACAATGGCATTACATTTGTTACATGCCAGTTTTAACTCCTGTTGCAATTTACACCCTACATCCAGGCTACTGTTTGGGGGCCTGCAGATAACTCCCATTAGTGTCTTCTTACCGTTACAATTCCTCAACTCTATCCACAGTGACCCTACATTGTCAGTCCCTATGTCACCCCTCGCAAGGGCCTGAATTTCATCCCTGACGAACAGAGTTACCCCACCTCCTCTGCCCACCTGCCCGTCCTTTCTATAGGACCTATAAACCCTGAATATTCAGTTCCCAGTCCCGATCCTTCTGTGGCCATGTCTCTGTAATCCCCACAATGTCATATCTACCAATCTCTTACTGAGCCTCAAGCTCATCCACTTTATTTCTTATACTGCGCATTCATATATAATACTTTTAATCCATTACTCATCTCACCTTTCACACCGATTCCTATTACACTTGGCCATTCTCTCCTATCCCTTTGTGAGCTTTCTGTCCCGTTAATTCTGGTGTCTTAACTTTTCCTATACTCTCTTTCCCTTCAAATCCATCTTTGTCTATCCCATTTGACACCCCCCACTCCCCCCACTATTTAGTTTAAAAGAGGGGTAAATGGGAAATACGGGACTCGGGGAAGGAAAATATTCCATTTTACTCATTAATCCAGAAAGAATCAGCATTCTGTCTGGGCGATGCTTTCCTTGCCTAAACCAGCCTTTCTCCTTGGATCACTCCATGACCCACAACTCCTATCTCAAGCCTCGTGCTCTTGGAATGTCACCTGATGCTGCAAAACTTTGCATCAAATATTCAGCCTGTCATGTCTTGATCTGTGACTGGGAGACTGATGCCACAGTTTAAAATCAGGTCTTGATGTTAAAATCTGTGGTATCTCCGTGAAGCCAATATTCCAAGAGAAGAATAACTCAATTCACGCCTCGCTGCATCACAGCTGCTCTGTCTTTGCCTCCCTGTAAATAACACAGCCCGGGTCAACAGTGTTTAATTGTTCCACAATGAAATTCTAACTTCCTGCAGCTTAACAAGTCTGTTAACGCAATAACATGCAGATAAATAGAAAGTAATCAACAATACAATAACAACAACAGTAATACAAGGTAAACATAAAAACACAAAGTACTGGAAATACTGCTCAGGTCAGGCCGCATCTGTGGGAAGAGAAACAAAGTTCAAGTTTCCTTCAGCAGTGTGCTGACAAAGGGTGTACAATATTTAAGGTTGAATTTGGGCCATGGCTGGGGACATCTCCCATTCAACAGAATTTGCTGATACACTTTACGTTCTGTGTTCACTTATAATTTTAAGTGACTGTTGTACCTTCTATCTGTGCTTGTTGTGTTGCAGATTTGTGAACTGTGCCAGAAAGGAGGAGGAACAGAACCTTGTTGCCTTCCAGCACTGGGGCAACATTTACTACAGGACTTGCAAGCCGGTTCCTCCTCACTGCGAGTTGCTGGTCTGGTACGGTGATGACTATGCCAAGGAGCTGGGAATCACATGGACCACAATGTGGATGTCAAACCAAGACCCAAAACGTGAGGATTCTGCACAAATCGGGGAACTGCAGGCCAACTTTAAATGTGTGGGAAGGAACTGATAGACACAAAATGCTGGAGTAACTCAGCGGGACAGGCAGCATCTCTGGAGAGAAGGAATGGGTGACATTTTGGGTCGAGACGGTTCTTCAGACTAGTTAGGGAAAAGGGAAACAAGAGATATGGAAGGTGATGTAGAGAAAAAGAACAATGAATGAAAGATATGCAAAAAAGTTACGATAATAAAGGAAGCAGGCCTCTGTTATCTGTTTGTTGGGTGAAAATGAGAAGCTGGTGCGACTTGGGTGGGGGAGGGATAGAGAGACAGGGAATGTCGGGGTTACTTGAAGTTAGAGAAATCAATATTCATACCAGTGGGGTTTAAGGTGCCCAAGCGAAATATGAGATGCTGTTCCTCCAATTTGCGTTTAACGTCACTCTGACAATGGAGGAGACCTAGGACAGAAAGGTCAGTGTGGGAATGGGAAGGAGAATGCAAGTGTTTAGCAAACAGGAGATCAGGTAGGTTCAGGCAGACTGCATGAAGGTGTTCAGTAAACTGATCGCCCAGTCTAGGTTTGGTCTCGCCGATGTATACAAGTCCACATCTTGATACAGGAAATATTGCAAAAGACTCTCGAATAAATGGGAAGGAAAGTTCAAGATGGGATAAGAGAGTAAGGTCAGGGCCAATGGTGATCGGTGTGAGAGGGGAGGTGAATACCAAAGTTAAAGTGTATTTGAAGTATAAAAAATAAAGTGGATGAACTAGAGGCTCAGTTAGACATTGGCAAGTATGATGTTGTGGGAATTACAGAGACATGGCCTCCAGAGGACCAGGGCTGGGAGCTGAATATTCAGGGGTATATGACCTATCGAAAAGACTGACAGGTGGGCAGAGGGGGTGGGGTCGCTCTGTTGGTAGGGAATGATATTCAGTCCCTTGCAATGGGTGACATTGAATCAGGAGATGTAGAATCAGTATGGATAGAACTGAGGAATTGTAAGGGTAAAAAGACCCTAATGGGAGTTACATACAGGCCCCCAAACAGTAGCCTCGACATAGGGTGCAAGTTGAATCAAGAGTTAAAATTGGCATGTCACAAATGTAATGCTACGGTGGTTATGGGAGATTTCAACATGCAGGTAGACTGGGAAAATCAGGTTGGTACTGGACCCCAGGAAAGGGAGTTTGTGGAGTGCCTCCGAGATGGATTCTTTGAACAGCTTGTACTGGAGCCTACTAGGAAGAAGGCAATTCTGGATTTAATGTTGTGTAATGAACCTGATCTGATAAGGAGACTCGAGGTAAAAGAGCCATTAGATGGCAGTGATCATAATATGATAAGTTTTAATCTACAAATTAAGAGGGAGAAGGGAAAATCGGAAGTGTCAATATTACAGTATAGCAAAGGGGATTATAGAGGCATGAGGCAGGAGCTGGCCAGATTTGACTGGAAGGAGACCCTAGCAGGGAAGACGGTGGAACAACAATGGCAGGTATTCCTGGGAATAATGCAGAAGTTGCAGGATCAATTCATCCCAATGAGGCGGAAAGATTCTAAGGAGAGTAAGAGGCACCCATGGCTGACAAGGGAAGTCAAGGACAGCATAAAAATAAAAGAGAAGTATAACATAGCAAAGAAGAGCGGGAAGCCAGAGGATTGGGACTCTTTTAAAGAGCAACAGAAGATAACTACAAAGGCAATACGGGGAGAAAAGATGAGGTACGAAGGTAAGCTAGCCAATAATATAAAGGAGGATGGTAAAAACTTCTGAAGAAGGGTCTCGACCCGAAACGTCACCCATTCCTTCTCTCCCGAGATGCTGCCCGACCTGCTGAGTTACTCCAGCACTTTGTGAATAAATACCTTTTATTTGTACCAGCATCTGCAGTTATCTTCTTATAGTAAAAGCTTCCTTAGGTACGTGAAGAGGAAAAAATAGTTAAGAAAAATGTGGGTCCCTTGAAGGCAGAAGCAGGGGATTTATTATGGGGAACAAGGAAATGGCAGACGAGTTGAACCGGTACTTTGGATCTGTCTTCACTAAAGAAGATACAAACAATCTCCCAGACGTTCTAGTAGTCAGAGATCCTAGGCTGACGGAGGATCTGAAGGATATTCACATTAGGCAGGAAATGGTGTTGGGTAGACTGATGGGACTGAAGGCTGATAAATCCCCAGGGCCTGATGGTCTGCATCCCAGGGTACATAAGGAGGTGGCTCTAGAAATCGTGGACGCAATGGTGATCATTTTCCAATGTTCTTTAGATTCAGGATTAGTTCCTGTGGATTGGAGGGTAGCTAATGTTATCCCACTTTTTAAGAAAGGAGGGAGAGAGAAAATAGGAAATTATAGGCCAGGTAGTCTGACATCAGTGGTGGGGAAGATGCTGGAGTCAAATACAAAAGACGGAATTGCGGAGCATTTGGGTAGCAGTAACAGGATCGTTCTGAGTCAGCATGGATTTACGAAGGGGAAGTAATGCTTGACTAATCTTCTGGAATTGTTTGAGGATGTAACTAGGAAAATGGACAAGGGAGAGCCGGTGGATGTAGTGTACCTTGACTTTCAGAAAGCCTTCGACGAGGTCCCACATAGGAGATTAGTGGGCAAAATTAGAGCACATGCTATTGGGGGTAGGGTACTGACATGGGTAGAAAATTGGTTGACAGACAGAAAGGAAAGAGTTGGAAAAAAAATGGGTCCCTTTAAGAATGGCAGACAGTGACTAGTGGGGTACCGCAAGGCTCGGTGCTGGGACTGCAGCGATTTACAATATACATTCATGACTTGGATGAAGGGATTAAAAGTAACATTATCAAATTTGCAGATGACACAAAGCTGGGTGGCAGTGTGAACTGTGAGAAGGATGCTATGAGGATGCAGGGTGACATGCACAGGTTGTGTGAGTGGGCAGATGCATGGCAGATGCAGTTTAATGTGGACAAATGTGAGGTTATCCACTTTGGTGGTAAGAATAGGAAGGCAGATTATTATCTGAATGGTGTCAAGTTAGGAAAAGGGGACGTACAACGAGATCTGGGACTCCTAGTGTATCAGTCACTGAAAGGAAGCATGCAGGTACAGCAGGCAGTGAAGAAAGCCAATGGAATGTTGGCCTTCATAACATGAGGAGTTGAGTATAGGAGCAAAGAGGTCCTTCTGCAGTTGTACAGGGCTCTAGTGAGACCACACCTGGAGTACTGTATGCAGTTTTGGTCTCCAAATTTGAGGAAGGATATTCTTGCTATTGAGGGCGTGCAGCAGAGGTTCACTAGGTTAATTCCCGGAATGGCGGGACTGTTATATGTTGAAAGACTGGAGTGACTAGGCCTGTATACACTAGAATTTAGAAGGATGAGAGGGGATCTTATTGAAACATACAAGATTATTAAGGGATTGGACACATTAGAGGCAGGAAACAGGTTCCCAATGTTGGGGTAGTCCAGAACCAGGGCCACAGTTTGAGAATAAGGGGTAGGCCATTTGGAACGGAAATGAGCAAAAACTTTTTAAGTTAGAGAGTTGTAAATCTGTGGAATTCTCTGCATCAGAAGGCAGTGGGGGCCAATTCTCTGGATGCTTTCAAGAGAGCTAGATAGCTCTTCAAGATAGTGGAGTCAGGGGGTATGGGGAGAGGGCAGGAACGGGGTACTGATTGAGAATGATCAGCCGTGAACACATTGAATGGTGCTGCTGGTTCGAAGGGCCGAATGGCCTACTCCTGCACCTATTGTCTATAGTCTATTGAACAAAGAATACAGTAAATGAGGTTGGAGGAGGTGCAAGTGAACCTCTGCCTAACCTGAACGGACTGTTGGGGTGCCTGGGAGATTCGAGGAAGGAGGTATTGGGGCAGATGTTGCATCTTCTGCAAGGTAAGGTAACTGGGGAGGGGGTGGTTTGGGTGGGAAGGGACCAGTTAACCAGGTAGTTGCGGAGGGATCATTTTCTGCAGAAGGAGGAAAGGGGTGTAGATGGGAAGATGTGACTAGTGGTGGGATACCGTTGGAGGTGGCGAAAATGGTGGAGGATTATGTGTTGTATGCGAGGGGTGATGCGGTGAAAGGAAAGGAAGAGCGGGACTCTGTCTCTGTTGCGATTAGGGAGAGGGGAGGAAGGGCAGAGCTGTGGGGTACCGAAGAAACACGAGTGAGGGCCTCATCCATGATGGGAGAGGGGAACTCTCATTCCCTGAAGAATGAGTACACCTCAGATGTCCTGGTAGGGAACCCCTCATCTTGGGCGCAGATGCGGCGTAGACGGAGGAATTAGGAGTAGGAGATGGAGTCTTTGCAGGAAGCAGGGTGGGAAGAAGTGTAAACAAAGTAGTTGTGGGAGTCAGTGGGTTTGTAATAGAGGTCAGCCTGTGATGGAGACTGCTGAATGATGTCGCAGGTGTCAGAAGCACAAAAACTGTGATGCACTGATTTTACTCAAAACATCCTTGGAGAACCTCACGCTGAATCACTGAGCATTTACAAAGATGCAGTCAGCCCCTTTGCCCTGCTGTCGTCCTCAGCAACTCCCAGCTCATCATGTTATTTGACATCTGCACTTTGGTTTTCATTTGCCCATTTTAACAAACCAGTTATCACACTGGGTTAGAAGAATTCTTAAAAACATTGATGTGTACCTTGTTCCTTGGGGTATATCAAAGACAGATTCCATCCCCCTTGAGTCTTTATCAGAATCATCTAGTGATTGATAAATCCCTCCTCCCCACAATCTTTCACTAGTCACGCCGGTAAATTATTTGAATTAACATCTCCGAGCAGCTCCGTTAACACTGAAGCATTTACTAATCTGTCTTCCAAATCAGAGCGTGGATTCTTTGCTGAAAGTGATCATTTCTGTTTCCTTCTCCAGCGGTAGACGGCGTGACCCAAGGAGACTGTCATCCCTGCCCTCACTGCACTGTAGCATTCACCACGGTGGAGTTCCTTCCAAGGCACGTAAGAAGGCATCCTGAAGCCTCCAGACCAACGTCAGCTGGACAACCTTCTTCCTCCAAACTGAACACAGATCCACAAATTAAATGTGGGCAGAGTCTGTTCACACCAACTGACGGAAGGAGGGTTATAAGGAAGTCAGGTGATATTCAAGGACGAATAACGGAGAGACGGCATGAATGTGCAGAATGTGGGAAGTGTTTCACGTGCGCAGAGCAGCTCCACCTACACCAGCGGACCCACACCGGAGAGAGGCCGTACAAATGTCCTGACTGTGGGAAGAGCTTTGCACAGGCAGGGGACCTCTGGAAACACCAGGGAACCCACACCGGAGAGAGGCCGTACACATGTTCGGACTGTGGGAAGAGCTTTTCTTATCTCTATCAGCAGAAAGCTCACACCTGCCTTGAAACATGCCCCGTGTGTGGGAATGTCTTCAAGGACGCAGCAGCTTTCACTGTTCACCTGAGACCCTGTGTTGAACAGTAAAAGTTCACCAATTGTCAGTGTTATAATTTCCTTTATATTATTTAATTTCTTTTATTTCAATTATTTCCTTTTGAACTACGTTAAGTAATTATTTATGTTTTCAAACAGTATCAATATTGGTACTTGCTGTATTTCCCTCTTTTTGGTGATACTTTGTGTGGAGAAGTCTGGGGTAGAAGGGATGGGTCCGTGGTTTCCCACTCCCTGTGTGAATTGGGGACCAGGGACGGGTATCATTGCTGCATGTCCGACCCTCTCTCGACTGCATCTTCCGACTGGGATAGACTGCCCCCACTGGGATAGGCAATAGACGCAGGAGTAGGCCATTCGGCCCTTCGAGCCAGCACCACCATTCAATGTGATCATGGCTGATCATTCTCACTCAGTACCCTGTTTGTGCCTTCTCCCCGTACCCCCTGACTCCGCTATCCTTAAGAGCTCTATCTTAATTAGATTGTTATTGTGACTGCGGGATCGCTCGGATCGGGGCTGTCGTGATGCAGTCTGGTTATCGCACTGAGTTCATCAACACGGCGATTAATAAATTAACCACTTTTATTGTTGCCGCAAGTCAGGAGAACCGTTCTGTTGCGTGGGCTCCGGTTACTTTGATCAAACTGCTGGTCCCTGCAGGTTTCACTTTATTCCTGTGAGATTTCTTGAAGTGGTGATCACTAAAATGCTGACACTGGAATGTTGTTCGAAGTATAAGCAGAAGGTGAGTTTGTAAATTGAATCGTTAGATGCTGATTGATGTAATTTATTTAACGAATGTTTGAGACCTGAAATGTGTTTTAATTTGTTTCATTTTGCATTGTATTTTAAATATTTCTGTGTGAGGCGATTAACCAGCACCCACGTTGTCCCGGCTAAATCTGTTCATGTTATTGTCATGTTATTCAAGTAATTGTGTTGTGAATCAATGTGATTGAAGAGTATTTTTAATGGCGATGGCATCAACTCCTGGGAGCTCCGTGCATCATGTTCCCTGTTGTTGCTGATGGGAAGTACAGCGGCTCAGTGGACGTACGGCGCTGGTCACTGTGTAATCCCCTCCTGCCTCATCACCAAACCTTTCCAGCGCTCGGCTCTCCACCCCTGCCGCTGCAGCGCCTGCACACATGCACCGTCCAGTATTTATGCTCTTTGTTCAGCCGGCCGGCTTCACCCTCTGCAGCGCTGCATCAATACACACGCGGCTCATGCAAGCTGTTTCCCCAGTCTGTGTTCGATGCGCTTGTGACATGGTCCCTGCTCCTCCGGCCGCCGAGAGGTTCCCGCGGTGGGCGACGAGTGCGTGTGTGTGTGGGACCCCGGTGAGTGCGGGCGGGAGGGAGGGCGAGGGCAGCATCAGGAAATGGAGGGAAGACACAAGGAAGTGCAGATGCTGGATTACAAATAAAATATACAGCGCTGGAGTAACTCAGCGGGTCAGGCAGCATCTGTGGGGGACATGGATAGGCGATGTTTCGGGTCGGGACCCGTCTTCCGACTCTAATGGAGGGGATTGGATTCAGCTGCCGTCAAGCTGACAAAGGTCATAAGTGATCGGAGCAGAATTAGGCCATTCAGCCCACGGATATGTGGAACAAGCTGCCAGAGGAGGTAGTTGAGGCAGGGACTATCCCAACATTTAAACAGTTTAGTCTTGCACTGATAGGAAACTTCACTGGAATTAAGTATTCTTTATTTTAGGCTTTAGAGATGGAGCGTGGAAACAGGCCCTTTGTCTCAACGAGTCCACGCTGACCAGCAATCACCATGTATCTCCCCACACACAAGCACTCCTACACCATGAGGGACAATTTACTGCAGCCAATTAACCTACAAACCTGCACGTTTTTGGAGTGTGGGAGGAAACCGGAGCACCCGGAGAAAACCCACGCGGTCACGGAGATAGCGTATAAACCCCGTACAGACAGCACCTGTAGTCAGGATCAAACTCGGGTCTCTTTTTTAAAATATATACAAAAGCTTTTATTCAGAAAACAAAACAAACATACAAAAGGGTAACACGATCAAAGGCTGCCGATATTGGCAGTTTACAAACAAACAAACATCAAACTAATACATTGCCAACTTTATCAATAATACACTCGACGTCCCGCGGCGACCAGCGTTCACGGAAGGCCTCCAGCGGCCCGTGGACACCACGTGTTCCCTCTCCAGGGACACGCGGGCACGGACGTTGGCCCAGAAGAGGGGCAGGTAGCCGACCCCGGTGCGGCCGTCGACTACCCGCTGCCTGGACCCGCAAATGGCCATCTTGGCCAGGCCCAGGAGCAGACTGACAGGGAGACTCCACCGACCCTCTCCCCCTCTGTACCGGGTGCCCATAAATCAGGAGCACAGGACTAAAATGGAGCCAAAACTTGGGGAGCAGCCCCTTTAGACACTCGAACACGGGCTGCAACCTCTCACACTGTAAGCACAAATGGTACACGGTCTCTTCCTCACCGCAGAAGTAAGCTGTGAGGCAGCAACTCTACCACCGTGCCGCTCTATTCCCACAGTACCGTGCTGCCCATGTTCATCACAAGACACAACAGGTCAGTTCTTCCCACAATAACAGTACAGGAGGAGAGGGGGAGTGAGTAACATTACACAGAGAGAGGGAGAGTAACAGTACACAGAGAGAGGGGTAGTGAAAGTAACAGTAAACAGAGAGTGGGATTGAGATTAACAGGAGAAGGGGGAGTTCTGCAGTTGTACAGGGCCCTAGTGAGACCGCACCTGGAGTACTGTGTGCAGTTTTGGTCTCCAAATTTGAGGAAGGACATTTTTGCTATTGAGGGCGTGCAGCGTAGGTTCACCAGGTTAATCCCCCAGAATGGCGGGACTGTCGTCTGTTGAAAGACTAGGCTTGTATACTCTGGAATTTAGATGGATGAGAGGGATCTTATTGAAACATATAAGATCGTTAAGGGATTAGTGTGGCGAGTCTGGAGGCTTGTACTTTGTTAAAGAAGTTTATTGCGGCAGCAATATTCAATTACAAAGGATAACAAACGAGATTACAGACAACCATTAACTCAAACTGTTCACATCGAAGTTCTCTTCCCACTGCCTGGTTTTTGGGCTCCAAAACCACCACCTGACCTAGCTGGCCAATCAGCGGGTTCGACTCTCAGGACCAAACCCTATGGTCGCACCACCATGTGACCTTGCTGGCCAATCCGAGGGTTCGACTGTCAGGACCAATCCCTATGGTCGCTACCATAGACAGGAAGTTGTCATAAACAGGAAGTGCAGGTCAGAAAGGGAAACCTCATGGTGTAGACAGTGTGATTCATCTGTGTGTAATCTGCTGCCACCCTTCGTCACAGTTTGTTAGACGCAATGTCTGTAAGTAATTATGTTTAGTGACATCATCTTTATATGTTCCTATACTAAACGTATATTCTAACTAAACCCTATGTTATTTCTTTTTGTGCCTAAACGTTACAGTTTCACATTTGAATTCAGTAAAGCATCAAACGACAGCTCGTCTCTACTGGTCTTTATTGGGTCAATTGTTTAGCTTGCTCGATAGCCGGATAGGGACATTCGGCGAGTCCAGTATAAAACCCCTTGCCTCGACTAAACCCCTCCTCGACTGTGAGATGTAAATGTGAGTGCTCACAATCACGATGCCAGAGACAAAGTCGTGGAAACAAGACAAGTTTATTCACGGGTCTGCAGAGCCGGGTGCCTCTCCAAACAGAGACTCACCGAGACAAAGACAGTGCCTTCTCTTTATACAGTACAACTTCGTTGAATCTCCCTCCCTTTTGCTGAATCCCCCTCCCCTTCGAGCTCCTTCCAATCAGAGCGCTGAGGTGCACAATCTTCTGTACCGCCCCGGGTACCCCCTCCAGATCATACATTGTATGTGCATGGCAATTGGCAGTTCTCCGATCGGGGGCGTATTTGCAATATTCATTTACCTCATTGAGCAAGCGCAGTAGTTATCCACATGACCCTTAGTTACCTTCATGACCCATTTCAACCCATCCCTGCTGCTTAGACACTCTCCTAAATTTACGGCCCTTTGTCCAGCCTGCCTCTATCCCTGTACCACATTATCAGTGCCCCAACGAACTCGGTGGTAGTTCAATCACCCTGTCCCTGACGGTTTAATAGCCCTGTCCCTGGTGGAGTGGTAGTTCAACCATCCTGTCCCTGACGGTTTAATAGCCCTGTCCTTGGTTGAGTGGTAGTTCAATCATTCTGTCCCTGGCGGTTTAATAGCCCTGTCCCTGGTAGAGTGGTAGTTCAATCGTCCTGTCCCTGGTGGTTTAATCCTGTTTCTCACATCGACCAAGCCCCTCGCCTCGACCAAGCCCCTCGCCTCGACCAAGCCCCTCGCCTCGACCAAGCCCCTCGCCTCGACCAAACCCCTCGCCTCGACCAAACCCCTCGCCTCGACTAAACCCCACACCTCGACTAAACGTCACCTCACACCCAATCCTAGCCTCCACTGAACTTTACCTCAACCAAAGATACTAGAGGAACAAGGTTGACCACTCGACCATAAAAACCGTAGTACGTCATGACGCCATTTTAGTGGGCAGAAACTTGCAGAAATCATTTAAAAAGAAAAATAACAAAAATCTGTGAATTGATAGATGAGACATATTCTGCATTTTAATGGTATCATCACACACACTGTTCCCCCACAACACTGATTACACTGCGAGAGGCAGAGCGAGCGGGGGGGGGATAGCAGGAGCAGCAGCATTTTCCCCGTTCCCAGGCTCCCGAGAGGACATTTATCCGGCATCTTCTGCCCACTCTCCATGTCAAAGCTCCCTGGGATAAATAGCGGGAGCGGGAGAGAGGCAGCGATTAGTCGAGGCGGGGATTAGGTGTGAGGTGGAGTTTAGTGGTGTTTAGTGGTGTGGTGGAGTTTAGTGGTGAGGTGGGAGGTTTAGTTGAGGTAAAGTTTAGTCTTGCTCAGTTTAGTGAGGTGACATTCAGTGAGTTTTGCACATTAATGAAATTTAGTTAATTGAGATTTAGTTGAGGTAAGGTTTAGACGAGGTGAAGTTTAGTTGAGGTAAATTTTAGTCGTGAGGTGGGGTTTAGCCAAGGCGGTTTAGTGAGGTGAGGTTTAGTGAGGAAAAGTTTAGTGGAGGTGAGGGTTTTGTTAAGGTGTGGGGTTGAGTCAAGGTGAGGTTTGGGTTGAGGTGAGGTTTAGTTGAGGTAAAGTTTAGTCGTGAGGCGGGAAGTTTAGTTGAGGTAAAGTTTAGTCTTGTGCAGTTTAGTGAGGTGAGATTCAGTGAGTTTTGAGGTTTAGTGAAATTTATTTAATTGAGATTTAGTTGAGGCGAGGTTTAGACAAGGTGAGGTTTAGTTGAGGTGAGGTGGGGTTTAGGCAAGGCGGTTTAGTGAGGTAGGCTTTAGTGAGGTTTGAATTAAAGTTTAGTCGAGGCAAAAGTTTAGTCGAGGTGAGGTTTAAGAGAGAAGAAGATTAGTCGTGAGGTGTGAGGTTTAGTGGAGGTGAGGGGTTTAGGTGTGAGGTGAAATATAGTAGTGAGGTGTGTTTAGTTGAGGGGCGACGTTTAGTGAGGTAAAGTTTAGTCAAGGCGAGGATTTAGTCGAGGTGTCAGGTTTAGCCGAGGTGGGGTTTCGTCGAGGTGGGGTTTAGTCGAGGTGGGGTTTAGTGAAGGTGGGGTTTAGTCGAGGTGGGGTGTTGCCGAGGTGAGATTTAGTCGAGGTGAGGTGTGAAGTGAGTGGCTGAGCTCAGGAAGGGAGACCGAGGTGCTGCTGAAGGAGACAAGACCATTTCTGGGATGCAGCGCTCAGAGGTGAGACTCCAGGGAGCTTTGACATGGAGAGTGGGCAGAAGATGCCGGATAAATGTCCCCTCGGGAGCCTGGGAACGGGGAAAATGCTGCTGCTCCTTCTCAGATCATCACAACCCCAGGAATTGGTGTCAATGAGGAGTGGATGAGCTCCCTGGGCTCTGAAGTGGATCACTGACATTAATATTAATCTGGGAGGCCATTCAGACCATCTCCCTCATCCTTCTAGTTGTCTGTCTCCATCTGGCAACTTTCCCCAGCTGTGAGGAAAGAATATTAACCTGAAATATTCACTCCGTTTCTACCTCCACAGATGCTGCCTGGCTTGCTGATTATTATCTCGGGCAATTTTTTTTTTTTACAATAGTGTTTTTGCAGGAGCCACTGTGTGCTGCTCCTGACTTCAGTGTGGGGGAAGTCCATGATTGTCACTGTCTTCATTGCCAGAAATGTAGACACTGATGTCTGTTGGCTGGAAGTTGCGATCTTGAATCTTGACAGGCAACATTTTGGGTCTGGACCATTCAGGCAGATCACGCCAGACCTGCACTATAAATGCAGTTTCCTCTCTTACTGTGATATGGTTTATTCTTGGAATCAATAATGTGTTGATCTTCCTGGAATGTAATTAACAGCTGATTTCTTTCAACCGTAGAAAAAAACTCACTATATTCTGAGTGAAGAAATATCTAATTTCTATCCTGAAGAAGTTACCCTTTAATTTTAAGTAGTGATTCTTTATCCTGGAATTGTCCTGTATTAAATTTTTTAAATGATATTTTCAAATCTGTTTTGGAATTAATATCTGATGATTACAGATTATGCACCAAAGTGAATCAGATACAATGTTTGTTTTTCCAGGATGCTGACAAGTTCAAAGACATTGCTGGCTATTTTTCCAAGGAAGAGTTTGAAGAAATAAGTGACTGGGAGAAGCTCCGTTATAAGAACGTGAAGCGGAATTATGAAGCCATGCTTGCTGTTGGTTTGTACAAAATTTTGTCTACTTTTTTTTTCCTTTTTGCCCTTTTCTAATGATGCATTTTGACATGAGTTTTTTTTCCCCACATGAAAACTAAATAGATCTGTGGTTTCTGAGACCAGGTCCTTGGTGAGATCCTTCCTTTTCACCATTTCATTCCACAGGTATACTTTGACATCAAGCATCCAGTCCAGACAGTGTTCATGGCTGAGTACGAAAAACCTGTGTTGAGTAACTACTTTGAGAATTCAGGAATATCCTCAACCTCTTGCATCCGTGCTCAAGGTTCCCACCTGATCCAACATTGGATCTATCGTTCCCATGTTTAAGAAGGCCATTGTGATCTACCTCACTGACTTCCATCTGGTAGCACTTAGATTCACGGTAATAAAGTGCCTACAGAGGTTGGCTAGGGTGCAAATCCACTCTTGCCTCACAAATGTTAGACAGAGCTCTAGGGGATAGTGGAATCAAGGGATATGGGGAGAAGGCAGGCACAGGTTACTGATTGTAGATGATCACAATGAATGGCGGTGCTGGCTCGAAGGGCCAAATGGCCTCCTCCTGCATCTATTTTCTATGTTCTATGACTTGGATCCACTTCAGTTTGTGAACTGTCAAAGCTGGTCAACAGTAAATGCTATCTCACTGGCTCTGCACTCTGCTGTAGACCATCGAGAATACATGTCAGACAGCTATTCATCAACTACAGCTTGGCATTCAACACTATCATCCCCTCCAAATTACCAGTAAGGCCCAGTACCTGGTTCTCTGTGCCTTCCTTTGCAACTGGATGTGAGAGAGAGGGAAATTGGTTGAGTGGTGCTGCAACAATAACCTCCAGCTGAACTCTTAACAAACTTGTGCAGATGTACTGTAGAAAGTATCCTGACTGGTTGCATCATGGCCTGCTAAGGCAATTCAATGCAGAGGAATGCAAGAGGCTGCATGGTGTGGTGGACTCGACCCAGTCCATCACAGGCACACACCTCCCCACCATCAATAGCATCTACATGAGAACCCACCTCAAGAAGGCGGCATCGGTCATCAAGGTTCCCATTCATCCGGGCTGTTCTCTCATCTTGCTGCTACAATCAGGTAGGAGGTACTGAAGCCTGAAGTCTCACCACCAGGATCAGGATTTGCTACTTTCTGACAACTATATTCTTGAAACCATATGTGCAATCCTAATGCAACCGTGATTCCTATTGCACAACCATAGACTTTTCATAACAACGTAATTTGACTGATGTCTTGTAGAGTTGCACAGTCTTCTCGCAGCAGTCTTACAGAATTTCTACATAATTAGTTTTATGTATATCCGTCTCTAAACCTGTTATGCTTCTGCAAAGTAGCCTTTCGTTGTATCTACATCGTACATGCATACAACAATAAATTTGACATAATTTGGAAAAATTGGGATCGGGATCAAACAAACCTGTGTCGTCACTTGTGCATGCCAGAGACTGAGTTATTCCAACACTTTGTGTTTTATCCTTGAAGTTCCTCTTTTAACATGTCACTGCTCCCTCAAGTACAGCACACTCCTGCAAAACATTTCCATAATGAGCCTTGGAAAATGGGAATATATTTCCATATGTCTGGAAAAACCCATTGGAGGAAAACACAGGCAGTGATTTCTGTTGTGTGAAGGAATGAGTAATTGAAGATACAGACTCCAATCTGAGACTAACTGTTTGGTCCACTGTGCAACAGTAATTCCTGCGCTCCTTAATGTCCCAGAGACAGGTACTACTTGCAACAGGCTCCACAAGTTTGTAGATGCTTAATCAAATGTGTCATTAATGACGCATTTATAAGTTTGCAGATGACACCGCTGTCTGGTCATGAACAATGAGGAGACAGAGTACAGGATGGAGAAAGAGTACCTTGTAACTTAGTGTCAAATTAACAACATCCCCTTCAATGTCACAAGATGAAAAGCTAGTTCTCGACTTCAGGATAGAATACATGCCCCAATCATCATCAATAGTGCCAAAGTTCAAAGGATTCTTGGGCGTAAGATTACCAACAATTCTTTGTGGACCAATCTCATTGAAACAACAGCCACTGTTCCCCACAGTTAACAGACTACTGAATGGTCCTTCGATAAGCTAGATACAGTCCCGATTCTCCAACCTAGTTCATTTTCTCTGGAACTGTTGCATGATAATACTGAGAAATATATTTTGCAGTCTGCCATCTTTCCCTTCACTCTACCTTTTCTACTTGTGATGTATTATGTGATTTGATTGGATAGCATGCAAGTTAAAGCTTTTCCCAGTATTGCAAACACGTGACAACAATAAACATAAACCAACTGCTCTCTTTCAGTGAAGATAAATACTTGAAGTTGGCCATAACAGATGATGAGCATTTTTATTTTTCACAGGGTTGGATGTACCAAAGCCAGAATTCATGACAAATCGGAGGAGAAGGCGTCAAACCCAAGTCTACGAATCTAGCGAATCAGATGAGGATTCGACACCTAAACTTCTGACAAAAAATGCAAAACGTAATTTAAATCTGTTTGAAATATGAAATGCAGTTTTTCAACTATAATTGATTCTAATCAATTTGGCCATTAGCCTATGGAATCTGGTGCAAGGGTGATTTTATTCTTATCTTTGGAGTGGTAGGATACTTGTTAAATTGGAAATGTTTTTCCCAATGTGTTATTTATGAAATGTAAATTTACTTTTCCTAATTTTTAATTTTGTGATATGTTGCTTCCATTTTTAACACTAAAACATTAGATATATCCAGAATTGCCAAACTATTGAGATACAGTCTGTGCTTTTCCAAAGCAGCACTGATGTAGCACTTTTTTTCCTAAGGAGTCAGAATCTTTAGGCATCCTTTTAAGAATGCAAAAGGCAAGAATATGAAAAGAAAGCCCGTCGTAAAGGTAAGAACAGAAATTATTCCCAGGATAAAGGACATGTGAGAATTAACAGAGTGGCTCTACATTGGCATTTTATTTTCTACAAGATAGAAATGACTGCTTTTTAGACAAATCTTCGTCACTGCCGTTGGAGTCAGGTGCTAACATTCGCAAATAAGTTTTTATTGTTGAAAGAGGAACAATTGTTCCCACATTTTCCCATAACATATAACATATAACAACTACAGCATGGAAACAGGCCTGTCCGGCCCTACCAGTCCACGCCGACCATTCTCCCTGACCTAGTCTCATCTACCTGCACTCAGACCATAACCCTCCAATCCCCTCCTATCCATATACCTATCCAATTTACTCTTAAATAATAAAATCGAGCCAGCCTCCACCACTTCCACCGGAAGCCCATTCCATACAGCCACAACCCTCTGAGTAAAGAAGTTCCCCCTCATGTTACCCCTAAACCTTTGTCCCTCAATTCTGAAGCTATGTCCCCTTGTTGGAATCTTCCCCACTCTCAAAGGGAAAAGCCTACCCACGTCAACTCTGTCCGTCCCTCTCATATTTGCTGACAATATCAAACTTCCTTTTAGAGTAGAGTATGAAAGACGAGAGTTCACTGAAATATTGCACACAAGGCAGTTACTGCTTTTATTAGTAGCTTATTTGAGTATCCAAGTTAATAATGCGATGGAAGAAATAATCGAGAAGAAGTAGAGCCAATCTATTTGTGTCCTTATGAATCACAGGTTGCACCAAAATGTCTCTTTACAGGTCATTACAGGGGAGGGCAAAAGAGATTTGGGAGGAGCCGCTGAGGAAACGAAGGAAGGCACAGTGTTGGTGAAAAGAATCAAAAGAGCAACAGGTAATTCTGTTTGTAAAAGTAAAACTCAAAATCCTGTGCATTCCAGTAAATGATGGAGATGATATAATGACCATCTGACTACCACCATGTCATTTCAATTCAATTCATAGAACATGTTGCATATTATGTAACTAACTTCCATATTTTACAGTTCAACCACTTACCTGACTTGAAACAATGTAATTAGGTTATTTTTGGCTTTCTTTTTTCAGTTTTGGGATCTACAAGCGAGGAAACGACCAAACAGACAGACAAAATAATTTATAATTTACGAAATAAAAAGAGGATCATCTATACAAAAGAACAGGAGCTCCGTAATGACGATTACCTGTGTATGTCCAAAGGAACCAATTTATTTCTTCAAAGCAACCATATTTCATTAGGAGCATTGAAGTGATGGCATTGTGCATTGGTAGCCAGTGCAATGGTGGAACAATGCGGGCTTTGGTTCAAGAGCACAAAATTGTGTTCACTCAAGAAGAATTTTTTTCTTTTAACATTAATCACTGGTACTTTCCGTAACATTTGATGTTAACTTCTGGAATTATGTCAGACATTGGAATCTGACATTGATTCCCCGGTAAACTGACAGTGACTGTTTAAAGAAAGTGTGGTTCATGTCCAATTTATGTAGGCACTTTCCTGGTAACTGTGGGCATCATAAAGGATGTGAATGTAAGAGTATTGCTTTGTGTATTATTAATGTAGGGCTATGTGCAGTATGACCAACTGACGTTACCAAAAATATTAATCAAACTGTTGTGATACATTGTGGGAAGAACAATGAATTGTTAATCTTTCTTTACCTTCTTGTCTTTTAACTTTTCCTGCTATGTCATTTTGTGGGTATCTATGTCATTTTGTGAGTTATTTTGCCATCTACCTTCTTGTCAGCAATAATCTTGGAAACATTGCAGGTGCCTTGCTCTAAGATGTCTTTGAAGATGTCTATTTGCCAACTGTCATAACTTTCCATCTAATTTCCTAATCTAAGCAATCTGACCTTAATATATCAGTAAATGGCTTAATATATTTCTCTATGTTCTGTTTTCACTTCATCACTCATAACATCAATGTACGTTCCTGGCATTTAAACAAGGAGTCCCAAAGGATTCTTTATTGCAAAGCTACCAGTTAATTCTGTCATGTTGCACAAGATATCCAGCATCATCTGTGGAAAGAGAAACACAAATAATGTTTGAGGAGGAAGACCCTTTGTTCGAACTTCAATATGAGATGCTAACACTGTTTTTATTTCCATAATTCTTCTCTGACTTGCTGGGATTACCAGCATTCATCTTGGATAGAACGTTTCCAGACTCATTTCAGTTTCAAATTCATTTTCCCACGAATTCAGCATTTTTTTCCTTTCTATATGAAGATTGAATTTGACAACACAAATATTTGATTTCCCTTTTGTGAAATGCTCTCTTTCTTTGACATTTTTGATTAATCTTCTCTCTTATTCCACCACATGATTCCCTGAGCCAAATCTGTTCATCACAGTTGCACTCATGAAAAATTATATTAGTCCGGCCAACTCAACCTTGTCTTACATTTGGTAAAGTGCAGTTTAGATACAAACCATACATTTACCTTTCTACATTGTATACTTTATTAAATCTCTTTTCTTTTTGCATAGTTATAGGGTGCAAGTTGCATCAGGAGTTAAAATTGGCAAGTAATAAAGGTACAGTAGCCTGGATATAGGGTGCAAGTTGCATCAGAAGTTAATATTGGCATGTAACAAAGGTAATGCTAGGGTGGTTAAAGAGATTTCAATATGCAGGCAGACTGGGAAAATCAGTATGATACAGGACCCCAAGAAAGGGAGTTTGTAGATTGCCTCCAAGATGGATTCTTTGAACAGCTTGTATTGGAGCCTACCAGGGAGAAGGCAATTCTGGATTTCGTGTTGTCCATTGAACCAGATTTAATAAGGGAACTCAAGGTAAAGGAACCACTTGGAGGTAGTGACTGTAATATAATTAGTTTTAATATGCAATTTGAGCGGGAGAAGGTTAAATCAGAAGTGTCAGTGTTGCAGTTGAACAAAGGGGACTATGAAGGCATGAGAGAAGAGCTGGACAAGGTGAAATAGAAAGGGATCCTAGCAGGAATGACGGTGGAACTGCAATGGCAGGAATTTCTGGGCATAATCCAGAAGATGCAGGATCATTTCATTCCAAAGGCGAAGATAGATTCTAACGGGAGTAGGAGGCAACCGTAGCTGACAAGGGAAGTTAGAGATGGAATAAAACGAAAAGAAAAGATGTATAAGATAGCAAAGAGTAGCGGGAAGCCAGAGGAGTGGGCAACTTTCAAAGGACAACAGAAGACGGCAAAAAGGGCAATATGGGCTGAAAAGATGAGGTAGGAAGCGAAGCTGGCCAAGAATATAAAGAAGGATAGTAAAAGCTTCTTTAGGTATGTTAAGAGAAAAAGATTAGTAAAGGCAAATGTGGGTCCCTTGAAGGCAGAAACGGGTGAAATGATTATGGGTAACAAGGAAATGGCGGAAGATTTGAACAGGTACTTTGGACCTGTCTTCACTAATGAAGGCACTAACAATCTTCCAGATGCACTAGTGGACAGAGCATCAAGGGAGTCAGAGGAACTAAAATAAATTTGCATTAGGCGAGAAATAGGATTGGGTAGACTGATGGGACTGAAGGCTGATAAATCCCCAGGGCCTGATGGTCTGCATCCCAGGGTACTCAAGGAGGTGGCTCTAGAAATCGTGGACGCATTAGTGATTATTTTCCAATGTTCAATATATTCAGGATCAGTTCCTGTGGATTGGAGGGTAGCTAATATTATCCCACTTTTCAAGAATGGAGCGAGAGAGGAAACGGGGAATTATAGACCAGTTAACCTGACATCGGTGGTGGGGAAGATGCTGGAGTCAATTATTAAATAGTTAATAACGGCACATCTGGATAGTGGTAAAAGGATTGGTCCAAGTCAGCATGGATTTATGAAGGGGAAATCCTGCTTGACTAATCATCTGGAATTTTTTGAGGATGTGACAAGTAAAATGGATGAAGGAGAGCAAGTGGATGTAGTGTTTCTAGACTTTCAGAAAGCCGTTGTTTGATTAGGTACCACACGGGAGGTTAGTGAGCAAAATTAAATCACATGGCATTGGGGGTAGGGTATGGACATGGATAGAGAATTGGTTGGCAGACAGGAAGCAAAGAGTAGGAATAAACAGGTCCTTTTCAGAATGGCAGGCAGTGGAGAGTGGAGTGCCGTAAGGCTCAGTGCTGGGGCCGCAACTTTTTACAATATAAGTGATTTGGATGATGGAAGTAGAAGTAACACTAGCACATTTGCGGATGACACAAAGCTGGGTGGCAGTGGGAACTGTGAGGATAATGTTAGGAGGTTGCTAGGTGAATTGGACAGGTTGAGTGAGTGGGCAGATGCATGGCAGATGCAGTATAATGTAGATAACTGTGAGGTTATCCACTTTGGCGGCAAAAATAAGGAAGCAGATTATTATATCAATGGTGTCAGATTAGGTAAAGGGGAATTGCAACGAGACCTTGGTATCCTTGTACACCAGTCACTGAAAGTAAGCGTGCAGGTACAGCAGGCTGTGAAGAAAGCTGATGGCATGTTGGCCTTCATAACAACAGGATTTGAGTATAAGAGTAAAGAGGTCTTTATGCAGTTGTATAGGGCCCTGGTGAGACCACATTTGGAGTATTGTGTGCCGTTTTTGTCTCCTAATTTGAGGTAGGACGTCCTTGCTATTTAGGCAGTGCAGTGTAGGTTCATGAGGTTAATCCCTGGGATGGAGGGACTGTCATATGAGGAAAGATTGGAAAGACTATGGTTACATTCACTGGAGTTTAGAATGATGAGAGTGGATCTTATAGAGACATAAAATTATAAAGGGACTGGACAAGGCAGATGCAGGAAAAATGTTCCCAATGTTGGGGGAGTCCAGAACCAGGGGACACATTCTAAGAATAAAGGGGAGGCCATTTAAAACTGAGGTGAGAAGAAACTTTTTCCCCAGAGAGTTGTGAATTTGTAGAATTCTCTGCCACAGCAGGCAATGGAGGCCAATTCACTGAATGAATTTAAGAGTTCGGTAGAGCTCTTGGAGCTGGTGGATTCCAGAGTTATGGGGAGAAGGCAGGTACAGGTTACTGATTGTGGATGATCAGCCATGTGCACTGTGAAGGGCCAAATGGCCTCCTCCTGTACCTATTTTAGATGTTTCTATGATGTTGGGGGAGTCCAAAACCAGGGACCACAGTTTAAGAATAAGGGGTAGGCCATTTAGAACCGAGATGAGGAAAAACATTTTCACCCAGAGAGTTGTGAATTTGTGGAATTCTCTGCCTCAGAAGGCAGTGGAGGCCAATTCACTGGCTGCATTCAAAAGAGAGTTAGATAGAGCTCTTGTGGCTAGTGGAATCGAGGGATATGGGGAGAAGGCAGGAACAAGGAACTGATTGTGGATGATTAGCCATGATCACATTGAATGGTGGTGCTGGCTCGAAGGGCCGAATGGCTTACTCCTGCACCTATGTCAATGGTCTTAATTCATCTGCCTTGTTACAAATGCTTCATAAGTTCACATAATAGACTTACTTTTATCCTTCAAAACACTTTTCTTGGAGTTGACTCCATGCACTACAGCACTGTTACCGTTAAACATACTCTGCATTACATCATGCTTGTTATTACTAAATGCAAAATTATATTCCATGGTCATGATTTTTCTCTTGATGTTTATAAATATCCATACAGTTCAACACGGCAGCCATTTTGAATTTAATAGCGGCATCTTACCCCGAAGATATTCATGGGGGACAAACATCACAAAGGGATTCTTCACAAATCGGCCACTATTAATCTCTCACATTTTCAATGCTTCCTCAGAAGAGTAATTTTGGAAAGAGTAATTTTTCCAAGATCTTCTGCACAACATCTACATCATGGTCGTATTATATTCTGAAATACTTTTAATAAGATAACATCTTTTGTGGATCAACAAGCATTTTCAGTACCAAGTGCAGCCATTTTCAATAACGCCAACACCCTGATCAGTTCTTAATTTTATATTTTCCGTTTTAGTTTGTGAAGCCCGTGAGACGTTTTTTATTGAAGAATGCCCTGTGCATGGCCAACCAATCTTCATGAAGGACACTGTCATTGATTGCAATCGCCCCGATACAGCTCATTTAACTCTACCAGAGGGCCTCAGCATTGCCACGTCCAAAATTCGTAAAGCCGATCTTGGCGTCTGGAATGAAGAGAAGGTTATTCCCAGGGGCATTTATTTTGGACCCTATGAAGGAGAAGTTTCAAATGAACAAGAAGCTGCTATCAGTGGGTATTCATGGGCGGTAAGTGGTTCCAATAGTTCATCATGGAAAATGCTCAGCAGGTTTGATAACATTTGTTGAAGAAAGATCATCATCCTGAAATGTGAGCTGTGTTTTATCCTCCACGAATGCTGCCTGCCTTGCTGGGTATCTCCTGAATTCTCTGTTTTTATTACAATTTTTTTGTAGCTGATTTATTTTATATTCTAATCAAAGTCATCAAGTTTCTTACCAATAAAGAAACAGTTTGAAGCTAACTGAAAATAATTTCTGTAACTTAGATTCTTAATTACATGTTTCCATTTTAATTTGGTTGTCAATGTGAATAGAGACTGAAGGGTCTGTGCTCTTTGTCTTTCTCTTCTGTTCCAGTGATTCCCACTTCACTGCTCAGACTGGCATCCCTCTCCCTCACCCAATCTCTGAGCTGACTCAGTGCCCCATCTCCTTCCTGCTCTGCTGCCCCTCTTTCACCCTGATGTCCGACCTCCTTGTTTGAGAATACATTGAACGTTTCTGACTAATCAGAAATCATTAGCACAGTGATATTACCAAAATTTTAAAACCTATTACAACCCGACAAAGCTCCTTGAAATTGCAAAATGTTTATTATATTCTTGGAGTTTCTTTGCCATGTGATTTAATTCGCAGGAATTTTCGAGTGCTCTGATATAAAAGTGTAATCAAGTAAAATAGGTGAAATGGTAGTTAGTTGAAGGGAACTGGGAACTGTAAGCTTCATGTTTGTTTTCTTTATCAATGTGGGTTTTTTTTAACCAAATATCTTTTTTATAGATCAGTAAGGCAAACAATGACACTGAATACATTGATGCACAGGATGAATCTAAATCGAACTGGATGAGGTAAGGGAAAGACTAATGCTTATCATAATAATAAGCAATAACTGGGTTATTTAAGAAAGGAGACACAAGAGACTGCAGATGCTGGAATCTTGGAGTAAAAGCAAAGTGTGAGAGGAACTCAGTGGGTCAGGCAGCATCTGTGCAGGGAATCGACAGACAACGTTTCGGGTGGGACTTTTTTCAGACTGATGGAGTACAAGGGAATAAAGCTGGAAAAGAGAGGTGTGGGTGGGACAAAGGTGGGCAAGTGAGGGGAAAGAAACATAGAAAATAGGTGCAGGAGGAGGCCATTTGGCCCTTTGAGCAGGCACCGCCATGTACTGTGATCATGGCTGATCATCCACAATCAGTAACCTATGCCTGCCTTCTCCCCATATCCCTTGATTCCACTAGCCCCAAGAACTCTATCTGACTCTTTTAAATTCATCCAGTGAATTGGCATCCACTGCCTTCTGTATCGGAGAATTCCACAAATTCACAACTCTCAGGGTGAAAATGCTTCTTTTCACCTCAGTTTTAAATGGCCTCTCCTTTATTCTTAGATTGTAGTCCCTGGTTCTGGACACCCCCAACATTGGGAACATTTTTCCTGTATCTAACTTGTACAGTCCTTTTATAATTTTATACGTCTCTATAAGATCCCCTCTCATCTTTCTAAACTCCAGTGAATACAGGTCCAATTTTTCCTCATATGACAATCCCGCCATCCCAGGGATTAACCTGGTGAATCTACGCTGCGCTGCCTCAATAGCAAGGACGTCCTTCCTCAAATTAGGAGACCAAAACTGCACACAATACTCCAGATGTGGTTTTACCAGGGCCGTATACAACTGCAGAAGGACCTCTTTGCTCCTATACTTAAATCTTCTCGTTATGAAGACCAACATGCCATTGGCTTTCTTCACCGCTTACTGTACCTGCACACTTACTTTCAGTGCCTGGTGTACAAAGACACCCAGGTCTCGCTGCACTTCCCCTTTACCTAATCTGACACCATTGAGATAATAATCTGCCTCCTTGTTTTTGCCACCAAAGTGGATAACCTCATGCTTTGTGTCATCTGTAAACTTGCTAGTGTTACTAATAATTCCATCATCCAAACCATTAATTTATATGGTGAATAGTTGCGGCCCCAACACTGAGCCTTGCGGCACTCCACTCGCAACTGCATGCCATTCCAAGAATAACCCGTTTATTCCTACTCTTTGCTTCCTGTCTGCCTTCCAATTCTCTATCCATGTCAGTACCCTACCCCCAATACCAATTTTGCTCACCAACCTCCCGTGTGGGCCCTTATCAAAGGCCTTCTGAAAGTCTACATACACTACATCCACTGGCTCTCCTTCATCCATTTTACTTGTCACATCAAAGAATTCCAGAAGATTAGTCAAGCAAGATTTCCCCTTCATAAATCCATGCTGACTTGGACTTATCCTTTTACTGCCGTTTTTGTCAAATGTGCCATTATTGCCTCTTTAATAATTGACTCAAGCATTTTCCCCACCACCGATGTCAGGCTAACTGGTCTATAATTCCCCGTTTTCTCTCCCGCTCCTTTCTTGAAAAGTGGGATAACATTAGCGACCCTCCAATCCACAGGAACTGATCGTGAATCTATTGAACATTGGAAAATGATCACCAATACGTCCACGATTTCTCGAGCCACCTCCTTGAATACCCTGGGATGCAGACCATCATGCCCTGGGGATTTATCAACCTTCAGTCCCATCAATCTACGCAATACTATTTCTCGCCTAATGCAAATTTCTTTCAGTTCCTCTGTCTCCCTAGATCCTCTGTCCTCTAGTACATGTGGGAGATTGTTTGTGTCTTCCTTAGTGAAGACAGATCCGAAGTACCTGTTCAACTCTTCCACCATTTCCTTGTTACCCACAATAATTTCACCCGTTTCTGCCTTCAAGAGACCCACATTTGTCCCAACTAATCTCTTTCTCTTAACATACTGAAAGAAGCTTTTACTGTCCTTCTTTATATTCCTGGCCAGCTTCCCCTCGTACTTCATCTTTTCAGCCCGTATTGCCCTTTTTGTTACCTTCTGTTGTCCTTTGAAAGTTCCCCAATCCTCTGGCTTACTCCCCTTAGAATCTTTCTTCCTCTTTGGAAATAAATGATCCTGCATCTTCTGGATTATGCCCAGAAATTCCTGCCATTGCTGTTCCACCGACATTCCTGCTAGGATCCTTTTCCAGTCGACCTTGGCCAGCTCCTCTATCATGCCTTCATAGTCCCCTTTGTTCAAATGCAACACTGACATTTCTGATTTAACCTTCTCCCTCTCAAATTGCAGATTAAAACTATTCAATATTATGGTCACTACCTCCAAGCTGTTCCTCAAGTTCCCTTATTAAATCTGGTTTGTTGGACAACACTGAATCCAGAAATGCCATCTCTCTGGTAGGCTGGAGTACAAACTGCTCGAAGAATCCATCTCGAAGGCACACTGCAAACTCCCTTTCTTGGGGTCCAGAACCAACCTTATTTTCCCTGTCTCACTGTGAACTGTGAGGAAGATGCTATGAGGTTTCAGGATGACTTGGACAGGTTGTGTGAGTGGGCGGATGCATGGCAGATATAGTTTAATGTGGATAAGTGTGAGGTTATCCACGTTGTTGGTAAGAATAGGAAGGCAGAGTATTATCTGAATGGTGTCAAGTTAGGAAAAGGGGACGTACAACGAGATCTGGTGTCCTAGTGCATCAGTCACTGAAAGGAAGCATGCAGGTACAGCAGGCAGTGAAGAAAGCCAATGGAATGTTGGCCTTCATAACAAGAGGAGTTGAGTATTGGAGCAAAGAGGTCCTTCTGCAGTTGTACAGGGCCCTAGTGAGCTCGCACCTGGAGTACTGTGTGCAGTTTTGGTCTCCAAATTTGAGGAAGGATATTCTTGCTATTGAGGGAGTGCAGCGTAGATTTACTAGGTTAATTCCCAGAATGGTGGGACTGTCATATGTTGAAAGACTGGATCGACTAGGCTTGTATACACTGGAATTTAGAAGGATGAGAGGAGGTCTTATCGAAACGTATAAGATTATTAAGGGGTTGGACACATTAGAGGCAGGAAACATGTTCCCAATGTTGGGGGAGTCCAGAACAAGGGGCCACAGTTTAAGAATAAGGGGTAGGCCATTTAGAACTGAGATGAGGAAAAACATTTTCAGTCAGAGAGTTGTAAATCTGTGGAATTCTCTGCCTCAGAAGGCAGTGGAGGCCAATGCTCTGATTGTATTCAAGAGAGAGCTGGATAGAGCTCTTAACGATAGCGGAGTCAGGGGGTATGGGGAGAAGGCAGGCACAGGGAACTGATTGAGAATGATCAGCCATGATCACATTGAATGGTGGTGCTGGCTCGAAGGGCCGTATGGCCTCATCCTGCACCTATTGTCTATTGTCTGCCTGCATATTGAAATCTCCCATAACCACAAACCTTTGTTACATGCCAGTTTTAACTCCTGCTGCAACTTAAACCCTATATCTACGCTACTGTTTGGGGGTCAGTAGATAACTCCCATTAGTGTCTTCTTACCTTTACAATTCCTCAACTCTATCCACAGTGACTCTATATCGTCAGACCCTATGTCACCTCTCACAAAGGACTGAATTTCATCCCTTCCCAACAGAGCTACCCCACCTCCTCTGCCCACCTGCCTGTCCTTTCTATAGGACTTATAACCCTGAATATTCAGTTCCCAGTCGTGTTCCAACTGCAGCCATGTCTCTGTAATCCCCACAATGTCATATCTACCAATCTCTAACTGAGCCTCAAGCTCATCCTCTTTACTTCTTATACTTTGCACATTCATATATAACACTTTTAATCCATTCAGATGAATACGTGGCTTGAAAAATGGTGCAAGGGGGAGGGATTCAAATTTTTAGGACATTGGAACCAGTTCTGGGAGAGGTGGGACCAGTACAAACAGGACGGTCTGCACCTGAGCTGGAATGGAACCAATGTCCTAGGGGGAATGTTTGCTAGTGCTGTCGGGGAGGATTTAAACTAATGTGGCAGGGGGATGGGAGCAGGGGCAGAGAGACAGAGGGGTGTAAAATGAGGGTAGAAGCAACAGGTAGCAAGGTGAAAAGTAAAAGTGGTAGGCAGACAAATCCAGGGCAAAAATCAAAAAGGGCCACTTTTCAACATAATTGTATAAGGGGTAAGAGAGTTGTAAAAACAAGCCTGAAGGCTTTGTGTCTCAATGCAAGGAGTATACGTAATAAGGTGGATGAATTAAATGTGGAGATAGTTGTTAATGATTATGATATAGTTGGGATTACGGAGACGTGGCTCCAGGGTGACCAAGGCTGTGAGCTCAACATCCAGGGATATTCTATATTCAGGCGGGATAGACAGAAAGGAAAAGTAGGTGGGGTAGCGTTACTGGTTAGAGAGGAGATTAAAGCAGTGGAAAGGAAGGACATTAGCTTGGAGGAAGTGGAATCGATATGGGTAGAGCTATGAAACACTAAGGGGCAGAAAACGCTAGTGGGAGTTGTGTACAGGCCACCTAACAGCAGTAGTGAGGTTGGGGATGGCATCAAGCAGGAAATTAGAAATGCATGCACTAAAGGTGCAGCAGTTATAATGGGTGACTTCAATCTACATATAGATTGGGTGAACCAAACTGGCAGGGGTGCTGAGGAAGAGGATTTCTTGGAATGTTTGAGAGATGGTTTTCTAAACCAACATGTCGAGGAACCAACGAGAGAACAGGCCAGTCGAGACTGGGTATTGAGTAATGAGGAAGGGTTAGTTAGCAGTCTTGTTGTGCGAGGCCCCTTGGGCAAGAGTGATCATAATATGGTAGAGTTCTTCATTTGGATGGAGAGTGATAAAGTCGATTCAGAAACAAGTGTTCTGAACTTAAAGAAAGGTAACTTTGAGGGTATGAGGCGTGAATTGTCCAAGATAGACTGGCGATTGATGCTGAAAGGGTTGACGGTGGACATGCAATGGAAGGCATTTAAAGGTCGCATGGATGAACTACAACAAGTGTTCATCCCAGTTTGGCAAAAGAACAAACCAGGAAAGGTAGTGCATCCGTGGCTAACAAGGGAAATCAAGGATAGTATTAAAACAAAAGATGAAGCATACAGATTAGCCAGAAAAAGTAGCATACCAGAGGACTGGGAGAAATTCAGAGTCCAGCAGAGGAGGACAAAGGGCTTAATTAGGAAAGGGAAAATAGACTATGAGGGAAAACTGGCAAGGAACATAAAAACAGAATGCAAAAGCTTTTATAGATATGTCAAGAGAAAAAGATTAGTTAAGGCAAATGTAGGTCCCTTGCAGTCGGAAACAGGTGAATTGATCATAGGGAACAAGGAGATGGCAGACCAATTGAACAAATACTTTGGTTCTGTCTTCACTAAGGAAGATATAAACCGTCTGCCGGAAATAGCGGGGGACCGGTGGTCTAATGAGATGGAGGAACTGAGGGAAATCCAGGTTAGTCGGGAAGTGGTGTTAGGTAAATTAAATGGATTAAAGGCAGATAAATCCCCAGGGCCAGATAGGGTGCATCCCAGAGTGCTTAAGGAAGTAGCCTCAGAAATAGTGGATGCATTAGTGATAATTTTTCAAAACTCTTTAGATTCTGGAGTAGTTCCTGAGGACTGAAGGGTAGCTAATGTAACCCCACTTTTTAAAAAGGGAGGGAGAGAGAAAACGGGGAATTATAGACCAGTTAGCCTAACATCGGTAGTGGGGAAAATGCTAGTCAGTTATTAAAGATGTGATAGCATCACATTTGGAAAGTGGTGAAATCATCGGACAAAGTCAGCATGGATTTACCAAAGGCAAATCATGTCTGACGAATCTTATAGAATTTTTCGAGGATGTAACCAGTAGAGTGGATAAGGGAGAACCAGTCGATGTGTTATATCTGGACTTTCAGAAGGCCTTCGACAAGGTCCCACATAGGAGATTGGAGTACAAACTTAAAGCACACGGTATTGAGGGTTCAGTTTTGTGGTGGATAGAAAATTGGTTGGCGGACAGGAAGCAAAGAGTAGGAATAAACGGGTCCTTTTCGGAATGGCAGGCAGTGACTAGTGGGGTACCGCAAGGCTCAGTGCTGGGACCCCAGTTATTTACAGTGTATATTAATGATTTGGACGAGGGAATTGAATGCAACATCTCTAAGTTTGCGGATGACACGAAGCTGGGTGGCAGTGTTAGCTGCGAGGAGGATGCTAGGAGGCTGCAGAGTGACTTGGATAGATTAGGCGAGTGGGCAAATGCATGGCAGATGCAATATAATGTGGATAAATGTAAGGTTATCCACTTTGGCAGCAAGAACAGGAAAGCAGAGTATTACCTGAATGGTGACCGATTGGGAGAAGGGGAGATGCAACATGACCTGGGTGTCATGGTGCACCAGTCATTGAAAGCAAGCATGCAGGTGCAGCAGGCAGTGAAGAAAGCGAATGGTATGTTGGCATTCATCGCAAGAGGATTTGAGTTTAGGAGCAGGGAGGTTCTGCTGCAGTTGTACAGGGCCTTGGTGAGACCGCACCTGGAGTATTGTGTGCAGTTTTGGTCTCCTAACCTGAGGAAAGACGTTCTTGCCTTAGAGGGAGTACAGTGAAGGTTCACCAGATTAATCCCTGGGATGGCGGGACTTGCATATGAGGAAAGACTGGATAGACTGGGCTTGTACTCGCTGGAATTTAGAAGACTGAGGGGGGATCTTATAGAAACATATAAAATTCTTAAGGGGTTGGAGAGGCTAGATGCGGGAAGATTGTTCCCGATGTTGGGGGAGTCCAGAACCAGGGGTCACAGCTTAAGGATAAGGGGGAAGTCTTTTAGGACCGAGATGAGAAAACATTTCTTCACACAGGGAGTGGTGAGTCTGTGGAATTCTCTGCCACAGAAGGTAGTTGAGGCCAGTTCATTGGCTATATTTAAGAGGGAGTTAGATGTGGCCCTTTTTGCTAAAGGGATCAGGGGGTTTGGAGAGAAGGCAGGTACAGGCTACTGAGCTGGATGATCAGCCATGATCATATTGAATGGCGGTGCAGGCTCGAAGGGCCGAATGGCCTACTCCTGCACCTATTTTCTATGTTTCTATTACTCATCTCACCTTTCACATCGATTCCTATTACACTTGGCCATTCTCTCCTATCCTTTCGTGAGCTTTCTGTCCCGTTAATTCTGGGGTCATAACTTTTCCTATACTCTCTTTCCCTTCAACTCCATCTTTGTTTATCCCATTTGACACCCCCCACTCCCCCCACTATTTAGTTTAAAAGAGGGGATGAATGGGAAATACATGACTCGGGGAAGGGAAATGGTCCATTTTACTCATTAATCCAGAAAGAATCAGCATTCTGTCTGGGCGATGCTTTCCTTGCCTAAACCAGCCTTTCTCCTTGGATCACTCCATGACCCACAACTCCTATCTCAAGCCTCATGCTCTTGGAATGTCACCTGATGCTGCAAAACTTTGCATCAAATATTCAGCCTGTCATGTCTTGATCTGTGACTGGGAGACTGATGCCACAGTTTATAATCAGGTCTTGATGTTAAAATCTGGGGTATCTCCGTGAAACCAATATTCCAAGAGAAGAATAACTCAATTCACGCCACGCTGCATCACAGCTGCTCTGTCTTTGCCTCCCTGTAAATAACACAGCCAGGGTCAACAGTGTTTAATTGTTCCACAATGAAATTCTAACTTCCTGCAGCTTAACAAGTCTGTTAACACAATAACATGCAGATAAATAGAAAGTAATCAATACAATACCAACAACAGTAATACCAGGTAGACATAAAAACAGAAAAGACTGGAAATACTGTGTAGGTCAGGCCGCTTCTGTGGGAAGAGAAACAAAGTTCAAGTTTCCTTCAGCAGTGTGCTGACAAAGGGTGTACAATATTTCAGGTTGAATTTGGACCATGGCTGGGGACATCTCCCATTCAACAGACTTTGCTGATATACTTTACGTTCTGTGTTCACTTATAATTTTAAGTGACTGTTGTACCTTCTATCTGTGCTTGTTGTGTGGCAGATTTGTGAACTGTGCCAGAAAGGAGGGGGAACAGAACCTTATTGCCTTCCAGCACCGGGGCAACATTTACTACAGGACCTGCAAGCCGGTTCCTCCTCACTGCGAGTTGCTGGTCTGGTACGGTGATGACTATGCCAAGGAGCTGGGAATCACATGGACCACAATGTGGATGTCAAACCAAGACCCAAAACGTGAGGATTCTGCACAAATCGGGGAACTGCAGGCAACTTTAATTGTGTGGGAAGGAACTGCAGATGCTGCAGATAGACATAAAATGCTGGATTTACTCAGGGGGACAGGCAGCATCTCGTGAGAGAAGGGATGGGTGATGTTTTGGGTCGAGACACTTCCGACTAGTTAGGGAAGAAGGAAACGAGAGATATTAAACGACGATGTAGAGAGATAAAGAACAATGAATGAAAGATATGCAAAAAAGTAAAAATAATAAACGAAACCTACCATTTCTGGACTATCTCCGACATCTCCCTACCGTTTCTGGACCTCACCATCTCCATCACAAGAGGAAGACTACTGACTGACATCTACTATAAACCCACTGACTTGCACAGCTATCTGGACTACACTTCATCCCACCTTGTCTCTTGCAAAAAGTCTATCCCCTACTCCCAATTCCTCCGTCTACGCCGCATCTGCGCCCGGGATGAGGTGTTTCACACTAGGGCATCAGAGATGTCCTCATTCTTCAGGAAACGGGGCTTCCCCTCTTCCATTATAGATGAGGCACTCTCTAGGGCCTCTTCTGTATCCCGCAGCTCCGCTCTTGCTCCCCCTCACCCCATTCGCAACAAGGACAGAATCCCCCTCGTTCTCACCTTCCACCCCATCAGCCAGAGTATCCAACAAATCATCCTCCAACATTTCCGTCACCTACAACGGGACCCCACCACTGGCCACATCTTCCCATCCCCTCCCCTCTCTGCGTTCCGCAGAGACCGTTCCCTCCGTAACTCCCTGGTCCACTCGTCCCTTCCTACCCGAACCCCGTGCACTTTCCCCTGCAACTGCACGAGATGCAACACCTGTCCCTTTACCTCCCCCTTCAACTACATCCAAGGACAGAAACAGTCTTTCCAGGTGAGACAGAGGTTCACCTGCACCTCCTCCAACCTCATCCGTTGCATCCGCTGCTCTAAATGTCAATTTCTTTACATCGGCGAAACCAAACGCAGGCTCGGCGATCGTTTCGCTCAACACCTTCACTCAGTCCGCCTTAACCAACCTGATCTCCCGGTGGCTGAGCACTTCAACTTCCCCTCCCACTTCCAGTATGATCTTTCTGTCATGGGCCTCCTCCAGTGCCATAGTGAGGCCCACCGGAAATTAGAGGAACAGCACCTCATATTTGGCTTGGGCAACTTGCAGCCCAGTGGTATGAACATTGACCTCAACTTTAGATAGTTCCTCTGTCCCTCTCTTCCCCTTCCCAGTTCTTCCTCTATCTTCCTGTCTCCACTTATATCCTTCCTTGACATCAGTCTGAAGAAGGGTCTCGACCCGAAACGTCACCCATTCCTTCTCTCCTGAGATGCTGCCTGACCTGCTGAGTTACTTCAGCATTTTGTGAATAAGGGAAACAGGCCTTTGTTATCTGTTTGTTTATGTGAAAATAAGAAGCTGGTGCGACATGGGTGGGGGAGGGATAGAGATAAAGGGAATGCCGGGGTTAGAAACAGAAACATAGAAAATAGGTGCAGGAGTAGGCCATTCGGCCCTTCGAGCCTGCACCGCCATTCAATATGATCATGGCTGATCATTCAGCTCAGTAGCCTGTACCTGCCTTCTCTCCATACCCCCTGATCCCTTTAGCAAAAAGGGCCACATCTAACTCCCTCTTAAATATAGCCAATGAACTGGCCTCAACTACCTTCTGTGGCAGAGAATTCTGTGGCTTGAAGTTAGAGAAATCTATATTCATACCACTGGGCTGCAAGCTGCCCAAGCAAAATATGAGATGCTGTTCCTCCAATTTGCGTTTAACCTCACTCTGACAATGGCGGAGACCTAGGACAGAAAGGTCAGTGTGGGAATGGGTAGGAGAATTAAAGTGTTTAGCAACCAGGAGATCAGGTAGGTTCAGGCGGACTGCGTGAAGGTGTTCAGCAAAACGATCGCCATAATCCGTCTATGTTTGGTCTTGCCAATGTATAAGAGTCCACATCTTGAACACAGTAGATGAGGTTGGAGGAGGTGCAAGTGAACCTCTGCCCAACCTGAAAGGACTGTTGGGGTGCCTGGACAGATTTGAAGGAGGAGGTATTGGGGCAGATGTTGCATCTCCTGCAGGGGAAGGTACCTGGGGAGGGGGTGGTTTGGGTGGGAAGGGCCCAATTAACCAGGGAGTTGCGGAGGGAACGGTTTCTGTGGAAGGCGGAAAGGGGTGGAGATGGGAAGACGTGACTAGTGGTGGGATACCGTTGGAGGTGGCGAAAATGTCGGAGGATTATGTGTTGTATGTGAGGGCTGATGGGGGTGAAAGGTAAGGACTAGCGGGACTCTGTCTCAGTTACGAATAGGGAGAGGGGGGGAAGGCAGAGCTGTGGGGTACCGAGGAAACAGGAGTGAGGCCTCATCTCTGATGGGAGAGGGGAACCTCCATTCCCTAAAGAATGAGGACATGTCAGATGTCCTGGTAGGGAACCCCTCATCTTGATGTGGCGTAGACGGAGGAATTAGGAGTAGGGGATGGAGTCTTTGCAGGAAGCAAGGTGGGAAGAAGTGTAGACAAGGTAGTTGTGGACTGTCAGTGGGTTTGTAATAGATGTCAGCCTGTGATGGAGACTGAGATCAAGAAAGGCGAGGGTGGTGTCAAAGATGGTCCAAGTGAATTTGAGTGCAGGATGGAAATTGGTGGTGAAGTTAATGAAGTCCATGAGTTCTGGATGGGTGCAGGAGGTAGTACCGATGCACTTGTCAATGTGACGGAGATAGAGGTCAGGGATAGGGCCAGTGTACGCCTGGAACAGGGATTGTTCAACACAATCAAACTTTAACTAATTTACTGTAAAATAATTACGGATGTTTAAAGTGGCACGTCAGAAACTATGATCAAAAACAAAGCAGCAGTTGTAGTAAGGATGAGAAATTTGCAGAATAGTGAAGTGCAGAGAATTGTGCTGAATGATGTCGCAGGTGTCAGAAGCACAAAAACTTTCTGGATGCACTGATTTTATTCAAAACATCCTTGTAGCAACTCACGCTGAATCACTGAGCATTTACAAAGATGCAGTCAGCCCCTTTGCCCTGCTGTCGTCCTCAGCAACTCCCAGCTCATGATGTTATTTGACATCTGCACTTTGCTTTTCACTTGCCCATTTTAACAAACCAGTTATCACACAGGGTTAGAAGAATTCTTAAAAACTTACTGACGTGTACCTTGTTCCTTGGGGGATATTAAAGACAGAATCCATCCCCCTCGAGTCTTTATCAGAATCATCTGGTGATTGATAACTCCCTCCTCCCCACAATCTTTCACTAGTCACGCCTGTAAATTATTTCAATTAACATCTCCGAGCAGCTCCATTAACACTGAAGCATTTACTAATCTGTCTTCCAAATCAGAGCGTGGATTTTTTGCTGAAAATGATCATTTCTGTTTCCTTCTCCAGCGGTAGACGGCGTGACCCAAGGAGACTGTCATCCCTGCCCTCACTGCACTGTAGCATTCTCCACGGTGGAGTACCTTACAAGGCACTTAAGAAGGCATCCTGAAGCCTCCAGACCAACGCCAGCTGGTCAACCTTCTTCCCCCAGAGTGGACACAGATCCACAAAGTAAACGTGAGCAGAGTCCGTTCACACCATCTGACAGAAGGAGGGCAATAGGGAAGTCAGGTGATATTCCAGGACGAATAACGGAGAGACGGCATGAATGTGCAGAATGTGGGAAGTGTTTCATGCGGGCAGGGACTCTCCATCGACACCAGCGGACCCACACCGGAGAGAGGCCGTACACATGTTCTGTCTGTGGGAAGGGCTTTGCACAGGCAGGGGACCTCCACCGACACCAGCGGACCCACACCGGAGAGAGGCTGTACACATGTTCTGTCTGTGGGAAGGGCTTTGCACAGGCTGGGAACCTCCACCGACACCAGCGGACCCACACCGGAGAGAGGCTGTACACATGTTCTGTCTGTGGGAAGGGCTTTGCACAGGCAGGGACTCTCCACCGACACCAGCGGACCCACACCGGAGAGAGGCCGTACACATGTTCTGTCTGTGGGAAGGGCTTTGCACAGGCAGGGGACCTCCACCGACACCAGCGGACCCACACCGGAGAGAGGCCGCACACATGTTCTGTCTGTGGGAAGGGCTTTGCACAGGCAGGGAACCTCCACCTACACCAGCGGACCCACACCGGAGACAGGCCGCACACATGTTCTGTCTGTGGGAAGGGCTTTGCACAGGCAGAGAACCTCCACCAACACCAGCGGACCCACACCGTAGAGAGGCCGTACACATGTTCTGTCTGTGGGAAGGGCTTTGCACAGGCAGGGCACCTCCACCGACACCAGCGGACCCACACCGGAGAGAGGCCATACACATGTTCTGTCTGTGGGAAGAGCTTTTTTTATCTCTCTCAGCAGAAAGCTCACACCTGCCGTGAAACGTGCCCCGTGTGAGGGAATGTTTTTAAGGACACAGCAGCTTTCACTGTTCACCTGAGAGCCTGTGTAGAACAGTAAAAGTTCACCAATTGTCAGTGCTATAATTTCCTTTATATTATTTCATTTTATATTATTTCAATTATCTCCTTTTGAATTACGTTGAGTAATTATTTATGTTTTCAGTCAGTATCAATATTGGCACTTGCTGTATTTCCCTCTTTATGGTGATACTTTGTGTGGAGAAGTCTGGGGTGTCAGGGATGGGTCCGTGGTTCCCACTCCCTGTGTGAATTGGGGACCAGGGACGGGTATCATTGCCGCATGTCCGACCCTCTCCAGACTGCATCTTCCGACTGGGATAGACTGCCCCCACTGGGATATTCTGACTGTGCTGTTGTGATGCAGTCTGGTTCTCGCACTGAGTTCATCAACACGGCGATTGATACAGCAGCCACTTTTATTGTTGCCGCAAGTCAGGAGAACCGTTCTGTGCCGTGGGCTCATTGCTCCGGTTACTTTGATCAAACTGCTGGTCCCTGCAGGTTTCACTTTATTCCTGTGAGATTTCTTGAAGCGGTGATCAGTAAAATGCTGACACTGGAGTTTGAACGTTTAAAGTGTTGTTCGAAGTATAAGGAGAAGGTGAGTTTGTAAATTGAATCGTTGGTTGATGTAATTTA
The DNA here is from genome assembly GCF_053455715.1 of Rhinoraja longicauda. Classification (NCBI taxonomy): domain Eukaryota; kingdom Metazoa; phylum Chordata; class Chondrichthyes; order Rajiformes; family Arhynchobatidae; genus Rhinoraja; species Rhinoraja longicauda. Next base: position 6,118,357 of record NC_135995.1, read on the forward strand.
TTTAACGGAGGTTTGAGACCCGAAATTTGTTTTAATTTGTATTATTCTGCGTTGTATTTAAAATATTTCTGTGTGAGGCGATTGACCAGCACCCGCGTTGTCCCGGCTAAATCTGTTCATGTTATTCTCATGTTATTAAAGTAATTGTGTTGTGAATCAATGTGATTGGAGTATTTTTAATGGCGGTTGCATCAACTCCTGGGAGCTCCGTGCATCATGTTCCCTGTTGTTGCTGATGGGAAGTGCAGCGGCATAGTGGACGCACGGCGCTGGTCACTGTGTAATCCCCTCCTGCCTCATCACCAAACCTTCCCAGCGCTCGGCTCTCCACCCCCACCGCTGCAGCGCCTGCACACATGCACCGTCCAGTATTTATGCTCTTTGTTCAGCCGGCCGGCTTCACCCTCTGCAGCGCTGCATCAATACACACGCGGCTCATGCAAGCTGTTTCCCCAGTCTGTGTCCGATGCGCTTGTGACGTGGTCCCTGCTCCTCCGGCCGCCGTGAGGTTCTCGCGGTGGGCGACGAGTGCGTGTGTGTGTGGGACCCCGGTGAGTGCGGGCGGGAGGGAGGGCGAGGGCAGCGTCAGGAAATGGAGGGGAGACACAAGGAACCGCAGATGCTGGATTACAAATAAAATACACAGCGCTGGAGTAACTCAGTGGGTCAGGCAACATCTGTGGGGGACATGGATAGGCGATGTTTCGGGTCGGGACCCGTCTTCCGACTCTAATGGAGGGGATTGGATTCAACTGCCGTCAAGCTGATGGTCATAAGTGATAGGAGCAGAATTAGGCCATTCAGCCCATGGATGTGTGGTTGAGGCAGGGACTATCCTGGCCGGAGGTAGTTGAGGCAGGGACTATCCCAACATTTAAACAGTTTATTCTTGCACTAATAGGAAGCTTCACTTCCACTGCTTTGCCGATGATATCCAGCTCCTCATCTCCACCAAGTCAATCTCCACCACCACACACTCGACACTGACAAACTGCATCACTGAAATACAATCTTGGCTTCAATCAAATTTCCTCAAACTCAACTGCAACAAATCTGAAATCATCATCATTGGTCCAAAAACGCTCACCAAATCCACCCAAAACTTCATCCTCAATATTGATGGTCTCCCAGTATCCACCTCCCCTCACATCCGGAATCTTGGAATCATCTTTGATCAAACCCTCTCCTTCGACAAACACATCAAACACATCACAAAGATAGCCTTCTTCCACCTCAAAAACATCGCCCGTCTCCGTCCATCCCTCTCCTTCACAGCTGCAGAAACCCTCATCCACGCCTTCATCACCTCCCATCTGGACTACTGCAACAGCCTCCTCTATGGCTCACCCTCAAAAATCATCAGTAAACTTCAACATTCAAAACTCCGCTGCCAGTCTACTCACCCACTCCCCGATCCGTGACCATATCACCCCCGTCCTTTACAAACTCCACTGGCTCCCCATCCCCCAGAGAATCCAGTACAAATCTTCCTCATGACCTACAAAGCCCTCCATAACCTGGCCCATCCTACCTGACTGACCTCCTCCACAGGCACACTCCCACCTGCACCCTCCGCTCTGCTGCTGCCAATCTCCTGTCCCCCCACATCCAGACCAAACTCAGATCCTGGGGGGACAGGGCTTTCTCCATCGCTGCTCCCACCCTATGGAACTCACTACCCCAAACCGTCAGAGACTCCTCCTCACTCACCACATTCAAAACATCACTGAAGTCTCACCTCTTCAGCACTGCCTTCAACCACTGAAGGTCACCTCACCTTCTGTCTCCTTTCTCTGTTTGTTTACTTATTTATCTATTTATTCAATTCTCTATGTTCTAGAAATCCCTGTAAAGCGTCTTTGAGTGTTTGAAAAGCGCTATGTAAATGTAATGCATTATTATTATTATTATTATCTTTATTTTAGGCTTTAGAGATGGAGCGTGGAAACAGGCCCTTTGTCTCAACGAGTCCACGCTGACCAGCGATCACCATGTATCACCCCACACACAAGCACTATCCTACACCATGAGGGACAATTTACTGCAGCCAATTAACCTACAAACCTGCACGTTTTTGGAGTGTGGGAGGAAACCGGAGCACCCGGAGAAAACCCACGCGGTCACGGAGATAGCGTATAAACCCCGTACAGACAGCACCTGTAGTCAGGATCAAACCTGGGTCTCTTTTTAAAAATATATACAAAAGCCTTTATTCAGAAAACAAAACAAACACAAAATTGTAACACGATCAAAGGCTGCCGATATTGGCAGTTTACAAACAAACAAACATCAAACTAATACATTGCCAACTTTATCAATAATACTCGACGTCCCGCGGCGACCAGCGTTCACGGAAGGCCTCCAGCGGCCCCGTGGACACCACGTGTTCCCTCTCCAGGGACACGCGGGCACGGACGTTGGCCCGGAAGAGGGGCAGGCAGCCGACCCCGGTGCGGCCGTCGACTACCGCTGCCTGGACCCGCAAATGGCCAACTTGGTCAGGCCCAGGAGCAGACCGACAGGGAGACCCCACCGTCCCTCCCGACCCAACCCCCCTCTGTACCGGGTGCCCAAAAATCAGGAGCACAGGACTAAAATGGAGCCAAAACATGGGGAGCAGCCCCTTTAGACACTCGAACACGGGCTGCAACCTCTCACACTGTAAGTACAAATGGTACACGGTCTCTTCCTCGCCGCAGAAGTAAGCTGTGAGGCAGCAACTCTACCGCCGAGCTACCGTGCCGCACTATTCCCACAGTACCGTGATGCCCATGTTCATCACAAGACACAACAGGTCAGTTCATCCCACAATAACAGTACAGGGGGAGAGGGGGAGTGAGAGTAACAGAACAGGGGGAGAGGGGGAGTGGGGGTAACAGTGCACAGAGAGAGGGGGAGTGGGAGTGACAGGGAACAGAGAGAGGGGGAGTGGGAGTGACAGTACACAGGGGGAGAGGGGGAGGGATCAGTAACGATGCTCTCTGACTCTGTGCCACTTTGCAGATCATTCTGGCCCTAAATTCTTGACTTGCCCCTTTCCCCTCCCACACACAGTGAAACTGTGATAACCCAGCACGGATTTCTCGGTCACCCCGACGGGTCAGTATCTGGGTCACTGAGGCTCTGCGGTGTTGGCTGGCGTCCCGTGTGTGAACAGGGAACGCTGCTGGATGGGGTACGGACTGTGGGCCACTTGTGTAGCCCAGCTGGGGATTAAACTCTGAATAAGATGCAAATCAAACATCAACAAACTGCGGACTCTGGAAATCTGAAATAAAAACACTAAATGCTGCAACTCTCAGCGGGTCAGGCAGCGTCTGTGGAGACGCATGCAGTCATAGAACGTAGAACAGTGCCGCACAGGAACAGGCCCTTCGGCCCACAATGCCCGTGCTGAACATGATACCAAGATAAAGTAATCTCTACCTGGACAACTCGTATCCCTCCATATCCACGTAAAAAGCTTCATAAATGTCACTATTGGTATCTGCTTCCACCACCACCTTTTAGCTTAATTTAGTTCAGAGATACAGTTCAGAAACAGGCCTTTCAGCCCACCGGGTCCACGCCTACCAGCGATCCCCACACACTAACACTATCCTACAAACACTAGGGACAATTTTTACATTTACCAAGCCAATTAACCTACAAACCTGTACGTCTTTGGAGTGTCGGAGTAAACCGAAGATCTCAGAAAACCCACGCAGGTCACGGCGAGAACCTACAAACTCCGTACAGACAGCTCCCGCAGTCGGGATCGAACCCGGGTCTCCGGCGCTGCATTCGCTGTAAGGCAGCGACTCTACCGCTGCGTCACCGTGCCACCCTGACAGCACGTTCTGGACACCCACTCTCTGTGTAAAGAAAACTTTCCCTGTTCGTCTCCTTAAGTCACTGGAAGGGAGGTTGGTTGGAGAGAGTGAGAAAAGAGAGATGGGCAGAGAGAAATGTCAGTGGGCGGAGGCAGGGTACACACTGAGAGGGGTTGAGCAGCGGCTCATTTGTATCTGAGGTTGAGGTCGCTGTACAGATCCCGCTCGCCGAGACCCAGCTCCTGTGAGGAGAGAAACACCGGTTACAGGAACAGAATAAACAGCCCACGGTGGAGGGGCCGGAGGGGAGGGGGTTACAGAGACAGGGAGGGGTGGAGGGGCCGGAGGGGAGGGGGTTACAGAGACAGGGAGGGGTGTAGGGGCCGGAGGGGAGGGGGTTACAGAGACAGGGAGGGGTGTAGGGGACAGAGTTGGTTACACAGTTTGGGGGTGGAGGTACTTTCACTGCTAAGGGGGAGGGGGGGTTTACAGGGGAGTGAATGTTGGGGTGTGGAGGCACAGGATAAGGTTCTAGCCGCGGGGGAGTGGGGCAGGGACAGGGTTGGTGATGTTCAGTACGTGGAACGGGACGGAGCGGGGGAGTGGGGTACGAGGATGTTTCCACTAGTGGGGGATTCTGGGACCAGAGGCCACAGCCTCAGAATTAAAGGACGTTCCTTTAGGAACGAGATGAGGAGGAATTTATTTTGTCAGAGGGTGATGAATCTGTGGGAATAATTGCCTCAGACGGCTGTGGAGGCCAAGTCAGTGGACATTTTTAAGGCAGAGATAGATATACTCTTGACTAGTACGGGTGTCAGGGGTTACGGGGAGAAGGCAGGAGAATGGGGTTAGGAGTGAGACATAGATCAGCCATGACTGAACGGCGGAGTGGACTTGATGGGCCGAATGGGATAATTCTGCTCCCATCACTTATGAACATCGTGGGCCAGTCTCAGTGGGCAGAGTGGGATGAGACGTAGAGATTCAGTGTGGTGGGGGGGGGTCAGTATCCTGGGGCAGAGACGGTGACGGGGGGGTGGGGACGGTGATTTGGGAGGCGTGGGTTCGGTGGGCAGGAGTGGGGGAGGTGGTTGGTGCCCGACACTGGGAGGGGGGAGAGAATTTAGTTCAGTTTAGTTTATTGTCACGAGTACTGAGGTACGGTGAAAAGCTTTTGTTTCGTGCTAACCAGTCAGCGGAAAGACAATGCATGATGACAATCGAGCCATTTACTGTGTATAGACGCATGATAAGGGAATAACGTTTAGTGCAAGGTAAAGCCAGCAAGGATACTCCGAGGGTCACCAATGAGGTAGATAGTAGTTCAGGACTGCTCTCTGGTTGTGGTAGGATGGTTCAGTTGCCTGATAACAGCCGGGAAGAAACTGTCCCTGAATCAGGAGGTGTGCGTTTTCACACTTCTGTACCTCTTGCCTGATGGGAGAGGGGAGAAGAGGGAGTGGCCGGGGTGAGACTGGTCCTTGATTATGCTGCTGGCCTTGCCGAGGCAGCGTGAGGTGCAGATGGCCGCGGTCATGGAGTTAGTATCTGAGGGGCAGTGCTGGTGTGGAGGGACAACAAGGAGACAAACGCCGACCTGCCTCTTTGCCACAACAGTGCCAACCTGATAGGGCGACTCCACCGGCCCATCTTCAGCTCTCTGCTCCTTCGGCTGCACCACGGAACTTTCTGGAAGACAGAATTTCATTCAGACCGCTCACTTTCCTCTTTGTCTCTGTCTTCCTTCTCTCTTTCTTTGGGAATTCTTTCATTTATCCTTCTCACTCCCTCTCACTCTTCCTCATTCCTTTCATCATTCATTCCCCGTATCCATCTTTCTCATTCAACCTCTTTCACACCATCGCGCCTCAATGCGTCCCTCCCACCCTCCCTTCTTGTCTCGATCCCTCCCTTCCTCCCTCCTTCCCTTCCTCCCTCCCTCATTAATTCTCTAACACACACCTTCCACTTCCCTCCTTCTCCTTTCCATGTCTTTTCCCATTGATTAATACGGGTGTCAGAGGTTACGGGGAGAAGGCAGGAGAATGGGGTTAGGAGTGAGAAATAGATCACCTATGATTGAATGGTGGAGTGAACTTGATGGGCCGAATGGCCTCATACTCCTCCTGTCACTTATGATCTTATTCACCTTTTCTCCCACTGTAATTGTCCTCGGATCATCTCTCTGGGAAGGGGTTTGGCTCCACTGAAACTCTGTGGAGGGGGAATTCTGGGGACCCATTGATACATGGGAGTGAATGGGGAAAGGACTGGGTGTATCGTAGGGTTGCCAACTATCTCACTCCCAAATACAAGACAAGGTGACGTCACCGTCCCGCGCCCCACATGACCTCACCCAGCCAGCGGCGGCCACGTTCTCCCGCTCCACCAATGGCGGTCGCCCGGGCCTCCAGACCTACACTGTCCGGAGCTAAAATGTCGGAAACCTAGAGTGTCGGGACCTAAACTGTCGGAACATAGAGCGTCGGGGCCTACAGCGTCTGGGCCTACAGCGCCCCCCAGGGCTACAGCGCCCCCTCCCCGGCCTAGTACAGGACAAGGGCGGTCCCATACGGGGCAAACCAATTTAGCCCAAAATACGGGATGTCCCAGCTAATACGGGACAGTTGGCAACCCTAGGGATGGGCAGTGGGGAGGGAGGGAGTTTTGGTCCATGGGGAGTGTGGAGGGAGGGAATGGGGAGCAGATGGGTCCGTGCAGAGTGTGGGGAGTGGGGAGGGGGTTTCAGTTCGTGGGGAGTGTTTCATTTTTTTTTCATATTTCAGATACAGCGCGGAAACAGGCCTTTTCGGCCCACCAAGTCCGCACCGCCCAGTGATCCCCGCACATTAACACTATCCTACACCCACTAGGGACAAATTTTTACATTTTACCCAGTCAATTAACCTACATACCTGTACGTCTTTGGAGTGTGGGAGGAAACCGAAGATCTCGGAGAAAACCCACGCAGGTCACGGGGAGAACGTACAGTGCAGCACCCGTAGTCAGGATCGAACCTGAGTCTCCGGCGCTGCATTCGCTGTAAAGCAGCAACTCTACCGCTGCGCTACCGTGCCGGTGGGAGTGAGTGGGGAGCAGTGTGGGGCCATGGGAGTGTGGGGAGTGGGAGAGTGTTTGGGTCCATGGGGAGTTTCAAACTGAGATGAGAAAAACATTTTCACCCAGTGAGTTGTGAATTTGTGGAATTCTCTGCCACAGAGGGCAACAGAGGCCAATTCACTGGATGAATTTAAAAGAGAGTTGGATAGAGCTCGAAGGGCTAATGGAATCAAGGAATATGGAGAGAAAACAGGCATGGGTTATTGCTTGTGGATGATTAGCCATGATTGTTGTAATATATAAGACAAGGGGGATGTTGTGATATTGCTGGGACTACTTTGTGTATCCAAGAACTACTTTGTATGGCTGTGTATATAAGTGATGGGTGTGATTAGGCGGTCACTCTGGATCCAGGCGGCCTTGGAATAAACAGCCTGGAGTTAAGCTCCACCATGATAACATCTTAAACATGTGTACTCGTGGTCCTTCCAGAGTCACAACAAAGGTACAAGTACCGGACCACGAAGTACAACATGGTGGCAGTGGCTTGGTGTTTCGCCTAGGGAGGGAATGAAGCATGCCCGAGCAGAAAAGGTTAAAAAGAAGAAGAAAAAGAAGAAGAAAAAAAAGCCCTGAAGGGAAACAAAACAAAAGAAAAGTTTCCAGCTCGGGACGTTTGGAGTGCATCCCGACAGAGCCAGTATGAGTTGGTATAGTTACCTGCTCAGTAGTCGGCGCCGAGTTGCCGACGTGACGCTGCAAGCTGCTGGGGGCGGTGCATGTAGGCCCACTTCGCGCCCCAGCACCTGTGTAGGCCCGAGATTAGAAGCCTGCGACTGCTTCGCGGGGGAGAGACCGGGAGAGCCGACACACACGGAGATGTGCGGTGACCGGGGAAGACCGACACCCATGGAGGTGTGCGGCAACAGGGGAAGACCGGGAGACCCGACACACACGGAGATGTGCGGTGACCGGGGAAGACCGACACCCATGGAGGTGTGCGGCAACTGTAGGAGACCGGGAGACCCGACACCCACGGAGGTGTGCGGTGACCGGCGAAGACCGACACCCATGGAGGTGTGCGGCGACCGGGAGAGCCCCGGAGGAGACCGACACCCACGGAGGTGTGCGGCGACCGGGAGACCCGACACCCACGGAGGTGTGCGGTGACCGGAAAGACCGGGAGACCCGACACCCACGGAGGTGTGCGGTGACTGGGGAAGACCGACACCCACGGAGGTGTGCGGCGACCGGTAAGACCGACACCCACGGAGGTGTGCTGCGACCAGGGGAGGCTGACACCCACGGAGGTGTGCGGCGACCGGGAGAGCCCTGGAGGAGACTGTAGATCAGTGCATGTTCCTTTAACATAGTGACCTCACCACTACTAACCACTCCCCATTGTCTCTTGTATAATTGTAGCTTCCCCACCTCCAGCTCGCTCTCTAGTTCCAGTGATGACCACGGACAGCTAGGGCACAACATGTGTGTAGTGAAATTAATAAACAATATCCAGTAAAAGACTCTGTGTGCAAAGGACGTCTCTTTACATGGTGTCAGAGCGGTAGACTTGCGTCTCCTGTTTATCGGGTTTTTATTTTTAGCATTTGTTCGTCCCAGTTGTGTCCCATCCTTCCACTTTGCCATGGCTCCCTCGTGTCGTCGTCCGGACACGCTTGTTTTTGATGAGGACATAGTGCACCGCTGGACTGTCTTCCAGCGGGACTACGAGCACTATATAGCGATTGCCCATCCTGATGCAACTGCTGCGATAAAAGCTCACCTGCTCCTCAACCTGGCTGGTCCGGAGGCAATGGAACGCTATGCGTCGTTCGAATTCGTCCCTCCGGAGGACCGCAACGACCCGGTATGTCTCATGGCTAAGTTCACTGCCCTGTGCGATATACCCACCAATAACATTATCGAACGTTTCAACTTTTTCTCGCGGCGTCAGACTCCAGGGGAGCACGTTGACGCCTTCATTGCATCCTTAAGACATATGGCTCGGCGGTGCCGCCTTCAAACGATTACACCCGACGAGATGATCAGGGATGTCCTGGTCAACGGTCTCCTAAACTCTAAGCTGCGGGATGAGCTCCTGATGAAGCCTGACCTGTCGCTAACGGACGCCATACATGCCGCACGCATGGCCTCTGCTGTTGGCTCAGTATCTCGGCCGGCGCCCCAGGACATAAATTTCACCGGCCGCCGGCGATTGAATGACCCGCAGACCAGGGTCACCCCCTCCGCGCCCACTATGGTCACCCCTCGCAGATGCCCGAACTGCAACTTCTCGTCACACTGGTATAACGTTTGCCCAGCGCAGGGCAAAACTTGTAATTCCTGCGGGAGGCAGAACCATTTTTCTGCAGCTTGTCGTTCTCGTGGGAGACCTGTCCCTGCTCCTAGAAGGAGTCTAAACAACCTTGCAACCGATGATAGCGCAACCGGTTCCCGGTACCAACATGAGGAACTCCATGGCTCAGATACGACTTCCTCCCATGGAGACTCTATGCTGTTTTCGCTTTTGGGTGCACCTGCATTGATAACGGATCCATCCGTGCATGTTACAGTCAATGGACATTCCTTCCCTGCCAAGGTCGATACTGGGGCTTTTGCAAATGTTATGTCTGTGGGCCTCTTCGAGCAGATAAGCTCGGGGGAGAGGGTTACTCCTGACAACTCCCGCCTCCATGCCTATGGGGGAGGCGTTCTGATTGCCGTGGGAAAGGCAACGGTTATCTGTACTGTTCTGGAGACCTCTCGGCCCCTCACGTTCCTCCTGCTAGCATCCGACAACGTCACCCTGCTGGGCGCCCGTGCATGCCAGGACTTTGGTTTGGTCTCATTCCACCGCGACATCCACCTGGTGCAGGCCCCCATGGACCCCCTGATCGAGTACCCTGACCGATTTGATGACGTCCTGGGGAAGCTGCCCTGTGCATACAAGATCGTTGTGGACCCGGGGGTCGACCCAGTGGTCAGACCGGCCCACCATGTGTCTTTTGCCATGAAGGGCCGCGTGGAGTCCACACTACGTGGCATGGTGGACATGGGCATCCTCAAGGAGGTGAGTGCCCCCACCCAGTGGGTCTCCACCATGGTGGTCGCTGCCAAGAAGGACGCGAGCGAGATCAGGATCTGCATCAACCCCAAGGACCTGAACCTGGCTATTAAACGCCCGCACTACCCCATGCGGACGGTGGAGGACGTCGCGGCACAGGTCGGTCCAGCCACAGTTTTCTCGGTCCTGGATGCCAAGAGCTCCTTTTGGCAGATCCCGCTGGATGCACGTTCCTCCTTCCTGACCACCTTCAGCACACCGTTCGGCAGGTTCCGTTTCCTCCGCATGCCTTTTGGGATCAACTCGGCAAGCGAGGTTTTTCAGCGTACGATGGAGCAGCTGTTTGCTGGGTTGCCGTGCGCCATCATTGTGGATGACATCCTGGTGTACGGGAGGGACGTCGCTGAGCATGACCGACACCTCCGCCAAGTCCTGGACAAGGCTCGTGAGATCAACCTCAAGCTTAATCGAAGGAAGTGTCGGTTCCGCGTTGAGGAAGTCACCTACGTCGGCCACGTTTTCACGGCGGGGGGCCTGAAGCCAGACCCCGAGAAGACGGCGGCGATCACCAAAATGCCCGCTCCCACTGACGTGCCCGGCCTGCAGCGCTTCCTGGGCATGGTCAACTACTTGGGTAAGTTCATACCCGACCTCAGCGAACTGAGTGCCCCCCTGAGGGAGCTGACCAAGAAGGACAATGCCTGGGTCTGGCTCCCGCACCACCAATCGGCCTTCGTGGCCCTGAGGTCCAGACTCGCACGGACCCCCACTTTGCAGTTCTTCGACCTGAACAGGCCAATCGTCCTCACCTGCGATGCATCTCGGTTCGGCCTTGGTGCTGCCTGCCTGCAGCTCTACGACGACCGACAGCTGCCCGTCTCCTATGCCTCTCGCACAATGACCCCTGCTGAACAGCGCTACGCCCAGATAGAAAAGGAGCTCCTTGCCGTGGTGTTCGCGTGCTCCAAATTCAGAGACTACGTTCTTGGAAAAACTTTCACCATCGAAACTGACCACCAGCCGCTGGTCTCTATTTTAAACAAGCCCATCCACGCAGCCTCGTCCCGCTTGCAGCGAATGATGCTGCAGCTGCAGCGTTTCACATTCAAAATCGTGTACCGCAAAGGCAAGGAGATGTTCGTGGCAGACACTTTGTCCCGTGCCCCACTACCTTCCACTTCCCGCCATCCGTACGAATCGGCTGACCTGATGGTGTTGAACGTCAACATCGTTCCATCTTGGCAGATGCAGTCACTGGTCACACACACTGCCGCTGATCCGAACCTTCAACAGCTTGAGGGCGTCATCCGCCGTGGCTGGCCTGAACGACGGTCTTCCCTGCCGGCTGGTGCCGTGCCCTACTTCCTGGTTCGGGATGAACTGGTGCTGCACGCGGGCGTGGTGGTGAAGGGTCACAAGGTTGTGGTGCCGGCTGCGCTGCGAGATCACTACTTCCAGACTGCCCACAACGGACACCCAGGGGTGGAGGCCACGTTATCCCAGGCCCAAGCACAGTTTTACTGGCCTGGCATGGTCAAGGACATCCGGGACAGGGTCTCCGCCTGCGCTGCCTGCAACAGCCTATTACCTCATCAGCAGCGCCAGCCTCTCCTGCAGCAGCCGGCTCCCGAGTTGCCGTGGATGGCTGTTGCCGCTGATATTTTCGAGTGGCGTGGCAAACACTACCTGGTCCTGGTGGACTCCTACTCCAGCTGGTTCGAGGTGGACCTGCTGCCGTCCCTCACGTCTGCTGCCGTCATCGGGAAGCTTCGCCGCCACTTCTCTACCTTTGGTTCCCCGGCATCCCTCCAGTCCGACAACGGCAGCCAGTTTACCAGCGCGGAGTTTGCTGCTTTCGCCACCCGGTGGAACTTTCGCCACATCACCAGCAGCCCCGAGTACCCGCAAAGCAATGGACTTGCAGAGCGCGCTGTCCGCAGCGCTAAGGAACTGATGGAACGTTGCCGGCTTGACAGTTCGGACTTGTACCTTGCCCTCCTCAACCTCCGCAACATCTCCCGGGACCCCGCGCTCGGTTCCCCTGCCCAGCGCCTCATGTCCCGCACCACTAGACCCCCTATCCCCGTCTCCCAGCAATCCCTGCAACCCACGGCTCGGAGCCCTGCCGCTGTCAGGGAGCGCTTCACTGAAAAGCAGCTCATTCAGAAGCGCTCCTTTGACAAATCGTCCCGTCCCCTTCCACCTCTGTTCGCTGGCCAGGTTGTCCGGATGGAGTCCACCTCCGGTCACCACCGGCTGGCCGTGGTCGTCGGCAATGCTGACTCTCCACGGTCGTACCTGGTCAACTACGAGGGCACCGTGTATCGTCGTACCCGCCAGCACCTGATGCTGGTAAACGAGCCTGCACCGCCTCCCGCGGTCCCGTATTCACCTCCCGTCCAGTCCCCGGTGCCTGATGTGCCTCCTGCTCAGGTACATCCGCAGTCGCCCCAGCCCCCTTCCCCTCCCTCGCCTGCGCGTGTATCGCTTCCCAGTCCTCCTCCTTCCCCTGGTTCCCCAGCCTCTGTACCCGCACCCGTCCATGCTGTTCCTTCGACCGGAGGGGATGGTGCGTTGCGCACCCGCTCTGGGAGAGTGGTCAGGCCGCCTGTCCGGTACGGTGTGTACGAGTAGTCTGTGTTGTGCTGCATTCTATCTGCTCCCTGCTTGTAGTTTGAGCCTAGCGCATGAGCCGTGGTCACTTTTGTTTCCAAGAGGAAGGATGTAGATCAGTGCATGTTCCTTTAACATAGTGACCTCACCACTACTAACCACTCCCCATTGTCTCTTGTATAATTGTAGCTTCCCCACCTCCAGCTCGCTCTCTAGTTCCAGTGATGACCACGGACAGCTAGGGCACAACATGTGTGTAGTGAAATTAATAAACAATATCCAGTAAAAGACTCTGTGTGCAAAGGACGTCTCTTTACAGAGACCGACACCCACGGAGGTGTGCGGCGACCGGAGGGGGTCGGCGACCGGAAGGATCGACCACCCGCGGAGGTGCGGCGGCCGGAAAGGCCGAGGCACTAAATACTCACCCAGGCGCGTCGACCGTAGAGTCGGGACGGCCCTGGGCCCGAGGCAGCGGCAGCGCGTTGGAATTGCGCGGCAGCTGCCAGGAGCACCTGTGGGCCGGGCCGGGGAGCACCTGTGGGCGGGGCCAGCGGCAGCGCGTTCGAAAAGTTGAGCGACAGCTGCCGGGGAGCACCTGTGGGCGGGGCCAGAGCGCACTGCAGCGGAGGCACGATCGCACCGCGATTACAGCAGTGCCAGCCCAGCAATGCCAACCCAGCAGTGGGAGCCCAGCAATGCCAACCCAGCAGTGGGAGCCCAGCAGTGCCAGCCCAGCAGTGGGAGCCCAGCAGTGCCAGCCCAGCAGTGGGAGCCCAGCAGTGCCAGCCCAGCAGTGGGAGCCCAGCAGTGCCAACCCAGCAGTGGGAGCCCAGCAGTGCCAACCCAGCAGTGGGAGCCCAGCAGTGCCAACCCAGCAGTGGGAGCCCAGCAGCGCCAGCCCAGCAGTGGGAGGCCAACAGTGGCAGGCAAATCATGGTGGTGGAGCATCTAGAGCCTACACTACGTTTGATCTACACAGCACGTCTTCTTGAGGGGAAGATTTGGAACAAAATGAATATTTTGTGTTTAATGACCTGTGTAGTGATCTGTGTAATGAAAGCTTAATGTATTATATTTGATGCTTTTGTATAAATGTATATATCTGTGGAGTGACCACACGGAGTGAGTGACCACACGGAGTGAGTGACCACACGGAGTGAGTGACCACACGGAGTGAGTGACCACACGGAGTGAGTGACCACCCAGAGATGAGTGACCACCCGGAGATGAGTGACCACCCAGAGATGAGTGACCACCCGGAGATGAGTGACCACACGGAGATGAGTGACCACCCGGCGATGAGTGAAATTCCGCAGAGGAGTGACCACCATGATGGCGAAAAAAAGCAATTGTGTTTAATTGTGTTTAGTTGTGTTATGGGTTTAGTTTGCAAAAAGCAATGGTGTTTTGGTTTTGTTAAATATATTTTAGCCCTCGAATGGTAAAGAAAACAATTTTATATAAGACAAGGGGGATGTTGTAATATATAAGACAAGGGGGATGTTGTGATATTGCTGGGACTACTTTGTGTATCCAAGAACTACTTTGTATGGCTGTGTATATAAGTGATGGGTGTGATTAGGCGGTCACTCTGGATCCAGGCGGCCTTGGAATAAACAGCCTGGAGTTGAGCTCCAGCAATGTAACCTTTTATACACGTGTACTTGTGGTCCTTCCAGAGTCACTAAAGGTACAACAGGTACCGGACCACGAAGTACAACAATGATCATAATGAATGGTGGTGCTGACTCGAAGGGCGAAATGGCCGCCTCCTGCACCTATTTTCTATGTTTTTATGGGTGCGGTGTGAGGGAATGGGGAGGAGGTTGTGTCCATGAGAGTGTGGGGAGTGGGAGAGAGTTTGGGTCCATGGGGTGTGAGGTGGGAGGGAATGGGGAGGAATTTGGGTTCACTGGGAGTGTGGGCGGTGAGAGTGAAATGCGGAGATGTTTGTGTCCATGGGGAGTGTGGGTGGTGAGAGGGAATGGGGAGATGTTTGAGCCCATGGGGAGTGGGAGGGAGGGAATGGGGAGATGTTTGTGTCCATGGGGAGTGTGGGCGGTGGGGAGAGAGTGGGAGGGAGTTTTAGTCCATGGGGAACGTGGAGGGAGGGAATGGGAGGAGAGTAGCCTGTGGGGAGTGGGGAGAGAGTTTCAGTCCATGGGGAGCGTGGAGAGAGGGAATGGGAAAGAGTTTGGTTTTATGAGCAGTGTGGGGAGTGGGTAGAGTGTGGGGAGGAGTTTGGGTTTAGTTTAGTTTAGTTTAGAGATACAGCGCGGAAACAGGCCCTGCTGACATCTCTCAGATGCGATACCCTAGAGCTCCGCAGAATCAGGCTAAAACTTATAGCAATTTACAAGGAGATTCACAAAATCACGCCATCAAATCTTCCGTCATCCAAGAGCACCAGCCGCCATGAAACAAGAGAAAATACCCGTCCCCACATCATCAACTCGCTGAATTTCAATAAACTTTGCTGCCAATATTCCCTTTACCCAAGGATGATAAGGGAATGGAATATGTTACCACCCAACATACGTGCCGCTCCCGATGTTCAGTCATTTAAACTGGGGATTGGGCAACTAGATCCCCTCAACTTGATCAAAAAGGGCCACTTCAAAATTTAATCACTACTCTACCTGCGCGAGATAACCACTGTGTCATTAATGAAGTCAATCTGGACCTCTCCTTTTGCCATTGGTAACTTTAAAACATGAATTGACTGTTTGTCCTTCAGCCTTTTTTAATTATTTCTCCTACTTCCTTCGCTGTTGCTGGAGGTCAGGTGTGACTCAGAAGTGTCTCCCGTCTCCAATCGATCCCTTTGGTTTTGAGAGAGGTGGACCATTATTCCTAATCCCGGGACCCCAAAAAAACAAATAAGGGTTGACCGCTAATTGTTCGATGTTATTCAACCAGGGGGAGACTATTTCCTGGTACCCGGCATTAGGGAGGCATGTGTATAATGCAGTGCAATGTGATCGTTTATGTTCTTGGCTGGTTTCAACAAGATACTGTAAATACTGGCCTTTTAAATCCTGCACTCTTTGCAGAGCACAATGGATTTGGTTAACCAATTGACTGTACGGATTGCTACTCAATTGGCAACAATATCGGATGGGCATCTTTTACCCTTGTTCTTCCTCCTTAATTAAAATTAGCAATTGATGTGTGTGCATTTGAGGGGGTTCCATAAACATGCCGACTGCAGTACAGTGTAAGACTGCTCCCAGTTTGAAGAACCTGTCTTCCCAATAACGGGAGTGGCGCTGCTCTAGAGATTATAAAATGTCAGTAAGTGGCTTGCCATTTATCTGCACACGAGTGGGTTCTGATAATTGTTCTATCATGGGGACACCGGCAACCCCAATAGTATTAATATTTGACTGACTGACGGGGATGTCCACGGAGGGGGGGGGGGGGCAGAGGACATTGTGTCTCCGGTATCGACCAGAAGGTCTAAATGGCAGTCAACTATCTTGCCTGCAGCTTTGGGTTCTTCTTCTGATTTAGACAATCTGATCACAGCCGCCTGTACCGCCTTACCTCTGCGGCATCCCTGTGGTGATGGATTAGGATTACCGGATAGGAAGGGGTTACTGAATGAGAAGGGGGCCGGGCCTGGATCCCTTCCCTGATGCTGTGGGGAACGTCTGCAATCTCGAGCCCAATGCCCCGTCTTACCACATCTCCAGCATTTGCCTCGTGTTGTATCTTTTATTTGCCATTGTCCCCTTCCTCGGCCCCTACCTCTACAACTTCCTCCTCTTCCCCAGCCCCCTCTCCCCGTGTAATACTTTTAAATATTTATTTTTTATTGAAGGAAAGATACAATATGAAAAACGTAATGCATTACATTCCCCTCCATTTTGTTCTTTATATATAACAACAAAAATAACCCTCACCCACCCTCCCTGGACACCCCTTTGCAGCTGATGTGTTCACAATATATCATATCACAAATACAAATGCACAATTTGACAGCAAAACCTCTACATTCTTCCAAGGCGCAGGCCCATAAATATCTACAACATGTCAGATGGTTCAGGATTCTCTCATTCATTATGCATCAGCCATCCTGTGAGGTAATCGGCAATTGTGTAAACAAAAATAAGTAAGTAAATAAATAAAAGTAAAACATAATTAAAGGCAGATCCCCAACTGCAATCAAGTGCCCTCAGTCAGTGGGTAGTTCTTTTAGATTCTCAAAGTATGACAGAAAAGGTTCCCATTCTGAATAAAACTTTTTCACAGACCCCCTCAGTGTAAATTTGATCTTTTCTAGTTTTAGAAAAAACATTACGTCCTCTAGCCAAGCGGCAGCAGATGGAGGAGTTGTAGATTTCCAGACCAGCAAAATTCTCCTACGGGCCAAAAGTGATGTGAATGCAATGATGTCAGATTGGTTTGCATTTCAACCCAAAGTTCCATCTGTTACGCCGAATACAGCTACAAGTGGGCAAAGCCTCACTGTCACCCCAAGGACTTCACTGATGGTTTTGTAAACCACTGTCCAGTAGTCACCAAGTTTGGGGCAGGACCAGAATGCGTGAGCTAGATTGGCTGGAGAGAAGGAGCACCTGTCACAGCCAGCGTCTGTCCCCGGATAGATGTCGGCAAGCCTAGCTTTGCTTAAATGAGCCCTGTGTAAAACTTTGAATTGTATGAGCCCCAATCTTGCACATGATGACGAGGAATTAACTCTTTTCAGTGCTTCTGACCAGCATTCCTCAGACAGATCCATACCACGGTCATCCTCCCACCTAGTTTTAATTTTGTTCAGGTTTTGATCCCCTAAAGACATCAATTGAGAATATAATGCAGAGATCAGTCCTTTATTTGCAAAGGTAAGAGTGAGTTTATCCAACCCTGTGACAGATGGGAGATCAGGAAAAGAAGGAAATGTTTTCATGGCAAAGTGGCGGATCTGAAGATATTTAAAGAAATGATTATGTGGGAGGTCATATTTTCTGCACAGGTTATCAAAACTATCAAATATCTTGTCAGTGTATAAATCCTTAATGCACTTAAGACCATTCAAACCCCATAGTCCAAAGGTTGAGTCAAGTGTAGAGGGGGGGAATAAATGGTTACTGTGAACGGGACCCAGAACTGAAGCTGATGTGAACTTAGTGACAGCGAAATTGATAAAAAAAGTTGAGGGTGGATAGTACGACAGGATTGGATGTGAATGGAGAGGATTTCAATGGCAGGGAGGAATATACTAAAGCTGGAAGTGACGAGGAGTAACAAGACTGTGACTCAAGCAGACACGAGTCTGCATCTGGTCGGTGGAGCCAGAATAATATCTTTGGGATATTAGATGGCCAATAATAATGAATAAAACTGGGAAGGCCCAGTCCACCTACTTCACGACCTCTTTGGAGAGTACACTTATAGATTGGTTAACTTTGTTAAAAAATGACTTGGATAGGAAGACCGGCAAACACTGGAGCAAATAAAGAAATCTGGGAAGTACAGTCATCTTCACCGACTGTACTCTCCCAGCCATAGTAAGTGGTAGACGACGCCATTTCATCAATCAGAGTATTTAGAGTTTGGGAGGTTTTGTTGCAGTTATAGATGACATAGGTGAGGCCACATTTAGAGTATTGTGTTCCGTTCTGGGCACCTTGAATCCGATAGCCTTAAGAGCTAAATCTAACTCTCTCTTGAAAACATCCAGTGAATTGGCCACCACTGCCTTCTGTGGCAGATAATTCCGCACATTCACAACTCTCTGGGTGAAAAAGATTTTCCTTATCTCAGTCCTAAGTGGCCTACCCTTATTCTTAAACTATGACCCCTGGTTCTGGAAACCCCAAAATTTGGAACATTTTTCCTGCATCTAGCTTGTCCAATCCTTTAAGAATTTTATATGTTTCCACAAGATCCCCTCTCAGCCTTCTAAATTCCAGTGAATATAAGCCCAGTCGATCCATTCTTTCATTATATGTCAGTCCCGCCATCACGGGAATTAACCTGGTGAACCGAAGCTGCACTCCCTCTGTAGCAAGAATGTCCTTCCTCAAATTAGGAGACCAAAACTGCACACAATATTCCAGGTGTGGTCTCACCAGAGCCCAGTGCAACTGCAGTAGGACCTCCTTGCTCCTAATCTCAAATCCACTTGCTATGAAAGCCAACATGCCAGTTGCTTTCTTCACTGCCTGCTTTACCTGCATGCTTACTTCAGTGACTGGTGTACAAGAACTTCCAGGTCTAGTAGCCCCTCCACCTTTTCTAATCTGACAACATGCAGATAATAATGTGCCTTCTTGTTCTTGCCACCAAAGTGGATAACCTCTCATTTATCCACATTATACTCCATCTGACCACTCACCCAACCTATCCAATTCAACCCGCAGCCTCATAGCATCCTCCTCCCAGCTCACACTGTCACCCAGCTTTGTGTCATCCACAAACTTGGGGATGTTACATTTAATTCCTTTGTCTAAATCGTTAATGTATAG
Organism: Rhinoraja longicauda; assembly: GCF_053455715.1. Lineage (NCBI taxonomy): Eukaryota > Metazoa > Chordata > Chondrichthyes > Rajiformes > Arhynchobatidae > Rhinoraja > Rhinoraja longicauda. The sequence goes on from NC_135995.1 coordinate 6,137,385, forward strand.
TGGACCAAGTGGACATGATGGACCCAAACCACTCCTGCATTGGTGCAGCACCCTCTCCTCCCCCCTCCACCCTCTCCTCCCAAGGTGGAGGGGGGTAGGGGGAGAGGGGGAGATGGGGTTAGGGGGAGAGGGGAGTGGGGGGAGAGGGGGGTGGGGGGAGAGGGGGGTGGGGGGAGAGGGGGGTGGGGGGAGAGGGGGGTGGGGGGAGAGGGGGGTAGGGGAAGAGGGGGGTAGGGGAAGAGGGGGGTAGGGGAAGAGGGGGGTAGGGGAAGAGGGGGGTTGGGGAAGAGGGGGGTAGGGGGAGAAGGGGGGAGGGGGAGAAGGGGGGAGGGGGAGAAGGGGGGAGGGGGAGAAGGGGGGAGGGGGTAGGGGGAGAGGAGGGGAGTAGAGGGTGCTGCACCAATGCAGGAGAGGTTTGGGCCCAACGGGTCCACTTGGTCAAGTAATCAATACATTTCGTGAAACATGGGTGTCATCACTGCTGTATTCCATTTCTCTAATTTTAGGCTTTGGCTGTGGTTCCCTAACACCACATTCCCACAATCCACATCCCTATTTACTAGTTATTAGCCGGGGTGGGAGCTGCTTTACGTCCTCGTCGTCCACCCTGGGTAGTTCTACAGAACTGGCAACATTTGCAGCAAAGCGTCAACTACGGTTCTCTGAAGCACCAATTGCCACTTTTGATTGTTGTAGTTGACATACGAAAGAAGTTATTAGCCCTCACTATTTCTTCCCCGACAATACCGTTGTCTTAAGCTGAGAGGGGAGAGATTTAAGAGGGACTCAGAGACAACCTTTTCAGTCAGAGGGTAGTCAGTATCTGGAATGAGCTGCCAGAGGAAGCTATGGAAGGGAATACTAAAAAGGCCTTTAAAAGAGCAGGTAGATGAAACTAGGTCAGAGAAAGTGGTCGGCGTGGACTAGTAGGGTCGAACGGGCCTGTTTCCGTGCTGTAATTGTCATATGGTGATATGGTTAAAGACATTTAGACAGATATACGAGTAGGAAGAGCTTAGAGGGCTTTGGGCCAAATGCAGGCAAATGGGACTAGGCCACTATACCCACTTGATCGGCGTGGACAAGGTGGGTGAAGGGCCTGTTCCTGTACTGTACACCTCTGGAAATAAAGACAATGAACTGGGGCCACAGTTAGATATGGGCTTATGGCAGTGGTCATGTCTTAATGTTGGGAGGAGAAGCTGCTGAACTTTGCCAGATACAGGTTTCATCGGAGACCTAAAATACAAAGATGCCCAGGCTCTGATGATTGGGAATTTCAACAGCATTTTCACCAACTGGGATACCACTGCAAGGAAGGGGAGAGATGCAGAAGTATTCTCAGAGTACACTGAAGAGGAAATATAGAACATAAAACAGTACAGCACAGAAACAGGCCCTTCAGCCCACAATGTCTGTGTCAAACATAATCCCAAATTAGGCTAATCTTCTCTGTCTGCACATGACCTATATGCTTCCATTACTTGCCTATCCATATGCATCTAAAAGCTTTTTAAGCACCAGTATAGTATCTGCCTCCACTGCAGTGCGTTCCACATACCCACCAGCCTCTGTGTAAACAAATACTTGCCCTGCATATCATCTTTAAATTTTGCCCGTGTCAACTTAAAACTATGCTCTCCGAACCTTAACATTTCAATTCTGGTCAAAAAGCTATCAACACTCAATTTACAACAGCAGCTTGTAGGCAATACAAAGCAGGGGGAGTCAATCATGGAGAACAGAACAAATATGTTCCCATTAAAGAATTGGAGACTCTAATCTAAGAGGCACACAGATCTCGAGGAAAGCATGGGGTTGGCCAAAGCAAAAATAGGGAGATTTAGGATAGATACCAAGAGCCGTAAAAGTAGATACGGAGAGGAGGTGCAGAGGATGTTCGGTTTACAAAGTCAACCAGGAAGACACATGGGTGAAGAACACTGACATATAAGCAACAAAAGCACTTGAGATGTTGTGTAAAGTATGGAAAATGAAAAAATGGAAAGAAAATAGAGAGCTGTGTCGCTGACCAGACAACAGCTTGTATTTGGAGGCAGTGTCCAGTTCTAAACACACCTCTTTTTTAGTTTAGTTTAGAGATACCGTGCTGAAACACACCCTTTGGCTCACCAAGTCCATACCTGACCAGCGATCCCTGCACGGGAACACTATCCTACACATTAGGGACAATTTACAATTATACCAAGCCAATTAGCCTACAACCCCCAACATGTTTGGCGATCGGGAGGAAACCAAAGCACCCGTAGAAAACCCACGCAGGTCACGGGGAGAACGTACAAACTCCATGCAGACAGCAGCCAGAGTCAGGTTCGAAACGGGTATCTAGCGCTGTGAGGCAGCAATTCTACTGCTGCACTACCATGCCACCCTTTGCACTGGTCTTTCACAGAAGAGGGCAGTGGTATCAGCTGTGACGTTGAGGTGGTGAAAGTGAAATAATGTGCAAGAATGGAGCTGATAGCGATATCAGTTTTGTAGAATCTTTAATTTAAACAGCCCATCACACATACAGAATAGAAAGATTGGCGGAGAAGTTGCATCAGCTGAATGTGGAAAACTAAGTTACCTGCTCCTTCATATCAATATTGCTGCCTTTTCAAACTTGCTGACTTTACTTTTTAATACCTGTTCTAATATTCTGTGTCAAATTTTAATTGGTCATGGCCCATTTGCACTGAATAGATACATTGCTATTGCTCCTGTACAGACAATATATAAATCCCAATTCTTCTTGCCGGACACAACACACAGTTTACCCCTGTTGGAAATTACTCACTCAGAGAACCCAGGATCAGTAGCAGAACCCTCATTTCACCAGGTGACATTCTGCAAATGAAAGCACAGAATTAAAATCAGAGAGAAATGAGGTACAAGGGTCTTGTGCAAGCTGTAAAGTGGGACAGCAATTAATAGTGGGTGAAACACATGACTCCCTGACTGGGAGATCTACAGACAAACGTAAGATCTCCCTCTCAGCGTTGTACAGGAAAATTAATTACAATCAATTAACATGAGGTAAAATTATGAGATTGATCAAGTGGTGATGTCTTCTTACCTGATTCTGCAGAGGTGCTGCTGCCTGGGATGGAGGGAGATGAGACCACCTGCAACCTCCTCAGTCCCGGGGACTCTACCGTGAGTGTTGACAAACTCAGCGACAGCTCGCTGACTACCTTCCACATCCGCTTCCCGAGTGAATAACTGCAGGGCTGGATAACAGTGCAGCCGATGTGGGTTTGGGGAAAACATGCAAAGCAGACAAACCAACACCCCCCATTCTGTGTCTGTGGAATGAAGAGTCCATTGTTTCCCGTCGACTTCCTCTAACAACCGCAGATCAGTGAAGGGTCAGCACTGAGCAGGGGGCTGCAATTGTAACAGACAAATGTATCAGAGAGGAAATACACTGTAGGTCCTGAAAAATCTGGCCAAATGACCAGGTGACCATTATTACACAGAGGGCCATACTGGAACAGAAATGGACATAAGTATTAACAGAGGGAGTAGTCATCGGATAAAAGCTGCCAGTGGACTGTGTATTGGAAATGTAATGGACAGTGTGGGCTAGAGAGGAAGTAGCCACAAAATAATCCATGCCACGTCAGTATGTGACACTGAGCTGTGTATATGGAAACTGGAACAGAGATGAAATTGCAGAGAATTTTATCAGATTTATCGTCCATCATCCCACGTGGCAGCATTGTGCTGTGTGGTGGATCTACAGTGAACAGAGGGGGCTGCAAAAGGAAACTGGCAGGATCATTCCTGTTGTACTAAAACATGTTGCATCAGATATTGGTGTCTGTGCTCCGGTCCCAGAACAGACAGTAAACAGGACACTGGCAGCTGAAGCACAACTACGGCCTGCAAACAGGCTCTTTAGCCCAACTCCCGTTTGCCTCTGCCTGACCATAATTATCCCTCTAATCCTTTTCGATCCATGAACCTGTCCAAAAGACTTTCAAATGTCATAATTGTTCCTGCCTTTACCACTTCTGGCAATTCATTCCATACATCCATCACCCTCTGTGTGAATAAAACTGTTTCTCACGTCCTATTTAAATCTTTCCCTGCTCACATTAGGACATTGAATAGCACATCACAGAAACATCCCTATGGCCCACAATCTCTATGCCGAATGCAGCACGATAAAATTAATCATATCTCCTTGCAAAAGATGTTATAGAGGTATATAAAATCATGAGGGAAATAAGTAGGGTAAACGTGCATGGTCTTTTCCCAAGTGTTGGGGAATCAAGAACCAGTGGACATAGGTTTAAGGTAAGAGCGGAAAAAATTAACAGGAACTTGGGAGTAATTTTTTCACTCAGAGGATGGTGGGTAAATGGAACATGCTGCCAGTGGATGTAGTTGATGCAGGACTATAACGGCATTAAAAAGATACTTGAACAGGTACATGGAAAGGTTTAGAAGGAAATGGGCCAATGGGACTACCTAAACTAGGGGATCTTAGCCGACATTAATGAATTGGGCCGAAGGGTTTTTTCCCTGCTGCATGACGACATATGATCAATATCCCTCCATTCCCTGCAGGTCCACGAGCCTATCTGAAAACCTCTCCGATGCCACTATTGTATCGGCTTCCTCACCACCCATGGCAGGATGTTCCAGGCACCCATCACCCTGTGTAAAAAAAACTAAACCTACACATCTACTTTAAACTTTGTCTCTCTCACCTTAAATCTATTCCCTCATGTGTTTGACAATTTCACATTGGGAAAGAAGGTCCAACTGACTTGTCTCTCTATACCTCCCGTAACTTTATATACTTCCATCAGCTATCCTCTCCTTGTAGTCACATGTGGCTGTGCCTAAAGGCTGCGGCTCGCTGGCAGTCTGTTTGTCTTTTTTCCTTTTTGTTGTTTGTGTGTCGGTGTTGGGATGGTTTATATTTCTGTTTTTGGCTGTGTATGTGTGGGTGGGGGGGGCGGGGGGTGGTGGGGTGGGTGAAACCTTTCTTTTTTTAGGTCTCTTCCCCGGGGCGCAGCTTGGCCGCGGGGCCTTCCATCGCCCGCGGGGCCTTCCATCGCCCGGCGCAGCTCGGCCGCTGGACTTAACATCGCCAGCGCGGCTTGGCCACGGGACACAAGTGCCCGGCATGGCTCGGCCGCGGGGCCTTCCATCACCCGGTACGGCCGCGGGAAGTTTCAGCGCTCGGTGCGGCTCGGCTGCGGGGCCTTCCATCGCCCGGCGCGGCTCGGTTCAGCCTTCCATCACAGTGAGGGGGTGTTTGGAGTCACTGTGATGGATGTTTGTGTTGGGGTCGTGTGTCCTGTGTTCTTTTCTTTTTTGTTGTGTTCTGTGACTGCTGGAAATGTAATTTCGTTCGGTATCTGTACCGAATGACAATAAAGTTCTGTACTGTAGGTAATAGCCCATAATCCAGCCAGACATTAAACCCATGGCCTCCAGCTTTAGTCAGCCTATAGAGGCCTCCAACCTCTGCCTTGGTAAAATGAATGCAAGCATCAATCTTATCTATGCCCCTCGTAATTTAATAAACCTCGGCAAGGTCACCTCACAGCCTCCTTCACTCCAAAAAAGAAACAGCCCCCACGCATCCAAGCTCTCCTCACATCTTGAGCACTCCTGTCCCGGCAACATCCTTCTGCAGCCTCTCTATCTCAATCACATTCTTTGCATTCAATAGCATGGTGACCAGAAATAATAATAATAATAATAATAATGTATTTTATTTATATAGCGCTTTTCATATACTCAAAGACGCTTTACAGAGATTTAGAGAACATAGGGAAATGAATAAATATATAAATAAGTAAATAAATAAACGAACAGAGAAAGGAGACAGAAGGTGAGGTGACCTTCAGTGGTTGAAGGCAGTACTGAACAGGTGAGACTTCAGCGATGTTTTGAATGTGGTGAGTGTGGAGGAGTCTCTAACGGTTTGGGGTAGTGAGTTCCATAGGGTGGGAGCAGCGATGGAGAAAGCCCTGTCCACCCAGGATCTGAGTTTGCACATGATACTCATGTAGTCTCACTAATGTTCTGTCCAGATGCAAGGTGATGTCCTAACCCTTCACTCAATGTCCTGTCCAATGAAGGCAACAACGCCATATGGCTTCTTCACACTGTAAATGAAAGGACCCAGGAGTGTAACACTGTAAATGACAGGGCCCAGGAGTGTAACACTGCAAATGACAGGGCCCAGGCGTTTAATACTGTATGGAGGATGGTGATGGCAGAGGCTATCACAACATTTCAGAAGTATCTAGATGAGCACTTGAATCACCAAGGCCTAGAAGGTGACAGATCATATGTTGATATCTGGGAATGATATAAATTGATACTTAATGATCAGTATGGACAAGGTGAATTGAATGGCCTGTATCCGTGCTGTATGACACTTTGACTCTATCAGTTGAAGCCTGGGGCAGATCAGTTATGATTGCATTGACACAGGGCAGGCAATCTACTTTTGTCCCTGTTTTGCTGTGTTCCTGCGAGAAGACACTGAGTGATCTTGGCAGTCATTGATGGAGGATTCTAATTCAATGATAAATAATGCAGTGGTGAAACAGCAGAAAAGGACACAGGAAATTCACTCCTTGGTCGAGCAGGCCAGAACTTTATAACTCGGGAGTGCAGGAAGATGAGGGGTGATATTATAGAGGCGTATCATTTCATGTGAGGAATACATAGTATAAATGCACAGTCTTTTCCCCAGAGTAGAGGAATCAAAACCAGAGGCCATGGATTGAAGGTGAGGGAGGTAAGATTGAATAGAAAGGAACGTGAGGGGCAACTTTTTTTTTTTAAATGCAAAGGGTGGTAGGTATATGGAACGAGCTGTGGCCTTTCACAAAATGTTACCTATGCCCGATATGTAAAGTACTTTGTTTTCCGTCTAGATGTTTCTTGTTACAAACAGGATTCTGGGAATGGTGGCAAATTAATCTGCAGTGCTTCCATTGGAAATGTTATGATGGCAGATTTGAATTTGGTACACAGAAACAAGTATTTAAGCCCTTCCACTCAAACTCCTATGAAAACTGCCTCTATCTGTCCATTCCCTCCTCCTATCCCTATTCCCACCCCTCGGCCACTCTCCTTTTCCATAAATTCTCGTTTCCTTGTTGCTCAATTTGCATCTGAGCCCTTTCATCAATGGTTACCTGATTCCTTGGTGTGAAAGGTCCCTTGTTCTCAGTCTATGGATTTCCTGGTAAAAACAGGGATGACAGAGCAGGAAAGTTAACCCATTAGTAATGTAGTGGTTGCAAAAACAAGGGTGTTTTGTATGGAAGTTACTGCAGAGGAACAGGCCATTCAGCCAAACAACATTGACTTGTTTTATACTGCACACCAACATCCTGCAATGTGGAAGCACTGTGCACTCAGCTGTGTCCTGGGACTGCAGTGAACAGAGGGGACTGGACAAGGAACATCCACACAATCATTACTCATTCACGAAAAATTACATCAGTTTATCTAAAGATCTGAATTGGAGGCAGCCATATATCTTGGACCATTAAAAATTATGGAGAGTACTGCAACGAGGGAGACAGATGGGACCACTAAACGGTTTGAAAATCAGCATGAGAACATCGTGACTGAGCTCAACACAGAGGAAATAGTGGAACAAGACATAACACATACAGGAAAACAGGGATCATCAGTTATTCACTCAAGCTTCCAAGGATACTGATTCTCATTCTGTACAACCACTTGTCACTCTCTCCTGTTCCCTCATATTCCAGTCCTCATTTCACCAATTGCCCCTTTGATTCTTTATGTCGAATTTTGCTCAGTTTGCATCCTTCCATTCACCAATGTTACCTGCGCTCCTGATATTGAAAGTTGCTTGTTTCCACTTTCTTCAGTCTGACCAACCCAAAATGGCTTTCCATTCCTTCAGCAAACTCTGCCTGAACCGTTGTATTACTCCAGCATTTTGCTCAAGATTCCAGTAATTGTCGTTCCCGAATCTTGCTCTCATTTTGCCAGGATGGTTGAAGGGGGCAGAATTGACCAGAACATGTGTTTCCGTTTGACCTGCAATGGCCACAGAAGGGAAGATGAATTATTTATGTCCCTGCATAGAAACAGGCCGTTCTGCCCAGCAGCTCCATGATATGTTTTACATTCTACATCAACCTCCTGTAACGTGGCAGCTCTGGACACTCAGCTGTGCGGTGGGACGACAGTAACAGAGAGGACTGGAAAAGGAACATCCACAAAATCATTTGTTTTGCACATTGGTGTCAGTGCTCGAGAACTATGATGAGCAGAAACCACATGGGGCCTTGGCAGCTGCAAAACAGCCAAAACTAGAAAATGTTGTTGGGACTTTTGAGTTTAAAGGGAGAGAATGGATAAGCTGTCTATTTTCCCTGGAGCAAGGATAAAACCTGAGTAGTGTCTTTATGGAGGTTTATAAAATTGAGGAATGTTAGTAAGCTGGATAGTCACAATCTCTTTCTCCGGATAAAAGTCATAGGTTTAAGGAGTGACACATTTTTCAGAGTGTGGTGAGTATATGGAATGAGCAGCCAGAGGAAGTGGTTGAGGCATGTACTATTATCATGTATTAAAGAAATTTGAAGAGCTACTTGGACAATAAAGATGTGGAGAGACACACAACAAACTGCATATTCTGCAATTCTGACCAAAACTCCAAGTGCTGGAAGAGCTCAGCAGGTCAAGCAGCATTGTGGAGGGAATGGACAGGCGATGTTTCATGTCAGGCCCCATCTTCAGACTCAGACCACCATCTGTCCATTCCCTCTACAGATGCTATCTGCCCGGTTGTGTTGCTCCAACACTTCGAGGAACACTTGCTCAGGGATATAGGTAAACCACTGACATGTTGGGCCAAAGAGCATGTTTCCATGCTGTTCAACTCTCTGCCAGCTATGAAAACATTAAATGTGCAGATGAGTAGCTAAGATAAATCAGATGCTGCACGGAATGGATTGCAGAGATAAGGAGGAGTAAGACCATAGAGGGAACTGAAAATCATAAGATGTTGTCACTGACCCCTCAAGGTACCACAGAATGTCTCTGTCTGTCTTCCCAGAAAGCCTCTTACTTAATCTCGTACTTTTCAGTTGTTAATATTGCCCAATATGCAATGACTGGTGTTTTTTTTGTCAGAAGTGAAGAATCCTCTATTCTTGCTTTGCAACCGGCATCTCACAAACATGATATCAGGAATGGGTAAAAATGATTGAAGGCATGAGTCCATTGGATCGTCAATGGAACCGAAAGCTGGAAAGAATTATTTAGAATTCACCACACAGGAATGTCCAGTTCAGGCCAAAATCACAGCCATGCCATGTGCCCATCCCTGCTTGCTGCAATCACGCAATTCTGTTCCTGTCAAAATTAACATCATCGTTCCTAACATTACGTACTTTACAACACTCTCATAGCTCAGTGTCCAACATT